>NW_024100214.1:600000-960000 GCF_016545835.1 Crotalus tigris | reverse complement strand
TGCCTATTGTCTTTTTTTTTTCTCCAGCTGTATTTGCTTGAAGGCTGCATTCCATCACAAAACTGAAAACTATTCTTTCTGTCCTTCAAAGGACTTTTGCTTCCTTGGGGTGGTGAAGAGATTTGTTAAAGGAGGAGCAAATTCATATCTTTGTAACATTAATTTAAAGAGAAGATGCCTTTCCCCCTCAATATTACTTGCCATCTAATCAGAATAGTTGGCAAAGGAAAATAAGGGAATGGGTGCATAAATGAGGATTAGAAATATCTATATCTATTAACTATATCTGTATCTACATCTACAGCTACTGTACCTCTACATCTATCTATCCTATTCTTTTTTGACCCTGTAATCCCTTTTATTGGGGTGGAATCAGGGCAACTAAATGGAGCTGAGCATTTACTGGCTGGATGCCCTTCCTGACACCTACCTGGAGTTCACAGTAAATATTATCTCTTTGTCCCCTGATAGAGAAACATCTGTCATTGCCTAGGATTGAATTCTCAACCTCCTGAGTTGTTTCTAGAAGTTTGCATGTTTAGGGAGAGGGATTTCAAGATGAGCCCTGGTGGCACAATGATTATAATGCAGTGTTGCAGACTAACTCTGCCCTCAGCCACAATTTCGATCCTGACCGGCTCAAGGTTGACTCAGCTTTCCATCTTTCTGAGGTAAAATTTCCTCCAGAAGTTGTTAATGTTCCAACACTAGAAGTTTTTAAGAAGAGACTGGACAACCATTTGTCTGAAATGGTATAGGGTTTCCTGCCTGAGCAGTGGGTTGAAGACCTCCAAGGTACCTTCCAACTTTATTATTATTATTATTATTATTATTATTATTATTATTATTATTATTGATCATCGCACAGTCAGCCAGATGTTCAGATGGATTTGGCATTTTGTCTACCTATCGAGTCCTTACCCAGGACCTGGGATAGGCAGATGTGGATGTTTGATGGTATTACAGGTATCGTCACAGGATAGAAGCAGTTCCTATAAGGCCGCCTTTTGCAATTGACTAATAGCAAATTTGTCAATGCCAATGGTGTTCAAGTGGTGCTCCAGTTGTTTTGGGATTGCACCCAAAGAGCCTATTACTATTGGTACTACCCTTGCTTGCTTTTGCCACAGTCTTTCTATTTCTATTTGTAGGTCTTTGTATTTTGTTATCTTCTCCAGTTCTTTCTTGTCTATTCTGCTGTCTCCAGGCACTGCCACTATCCAGACTTTTTTGTCTTTCTTATCGACAATTGTTAAGTCTGGGGTCTAATGTTGCAGGTGCTTGTCTGTTTGAATTCTGAAGTCCCAGAGCAGTTTAATTTTATCATTTTCTATGACTTTCTCTATTTTATGATCCCACCAGATTTTGCTTACAGGCAAATGATATTTTTTGCAGATCTTCTAATGCAGCATTATTACTATTATTATTATTATTATTATTATTATTATTATTATTATTATTATTACATCCAGATTGTTGGGGACTATGCTGACATTTGCAAACCACTCAGATAGTAATGTAAAGCACTATGGGTGATATATGTCTAAATGCTATTGCTATTTTCCTTTCCATCTTTCCTTGCTTCAAACATTTTGTCCCATTAATATGTCAAGCCTTGCAAACGGCTCGGGCGTTTGCAGGCAGTCCCGGGCAGGTGCAAAGCTGCCCGGGACCAGACAGGCTGTCGCCAGCGCCGTGCGCATGCGCGGGTGCTGGCGCGGGAAAAGTAACACATTTACCCGGGAAGCGTCTATATAAGAAGCTGGGAGGTTTGGGGAGCTGCTGAAGCCATCTAATTGTAAGCTGAACGCTGAATAAAAGAAACTGAGAACTTCAACTGCTTCTCGTGTCTGCTTCCCGCCAAGGACTCAACACTGGCGACGAGGGTGGGATGCCTTGCACTACCTGGAAAGGAAGAAGTGTAAGATTACCCAAGGAGTCCTGAGCGGCGGAAAGGAACGGCGTCGACTCGGCAGCTGCCCGCCAATCCGGTGCGCATTCGGGGGTAGGCTGGCTGATAGACCCGTCTCCTGAAGATTGAAGATGGCGAAAATCGGAAGGCTTTCGGAATTCGACGTCTCACATCCAGAGCGGTGGGAGTCCTACGTAGCCAGGGTGGAGAACTACTTCAAGGCAAACCAAGTGAGGGAAGAGAGCTTGAAGGCTGCCACCCTGCTTTGTGTTTGCGGTCAAGACGCCTTCGACATCGCAGAAAACCTTGCAGCACCTGTTCCAGTAGAGTCTGTCAGCTACGCAGATCTGAAGAAGCTACTGAAAGAGCACTTCCACCCCAAGATGTCCGTCATCGCATGGCGCCACACCTTCGAGCAGAGGGATCAACGGCCCGGTGAGTCGGCCAAAGAATTCATCGCCGCCTTACGGAAGGCCGCCCAGCACTGCGAGTTCAAAGACCTCGAAGAACGACTGAGGGACCGATTCGTGTGCGGGTTAAGGCATCGAGATCTACAACAGAGACTTTTCGCTAAAGAAGAACTGTCCTACCAAGATGCCTTAAGGGAAGTCACCGCAGAAGAAGCAGCAGGCGGCGCTATCAAGAACATGCGGCCGATCTGAAACAGTCCAGAGGTTGCATCCGTGCACCAGGAAGACGCCCAAAGGAACTCCGAGGAGGATCCGGACGAGGAAGTCGACCGTCTCCACCCCACGACGGAAGAAAAACAGAAGGGAAGCTCTTCAGCTCCGCTCAAGTGCATCGGCTGTGGAGGTCGCCACAGGAGAACCGACTGCAAGTTCCGTTCCGCTACCTGCCGGGCACGCGGCAAACAAGGACACATTGCAGCTGTGTGTCTGGGCCGACGAAAGGTACAACCTCAGGAAGAACTGCGCCTGAAAGGTACCAGATTCCCCAGCCAGAATAGGGTAGGGTTTTGCGCTTCGCGAAGAAGCATCCTTAGGACAGGCACACACAAGCCAAGTAAGAAAAAGCTGTCACTCAAGGTGAAGCTACAAGGGGTTCCATTATCTATGGAACTAGACACAGGGTCTGCCTTTTCAATTATCTCCTTGCATACATGTAGGAAGATTTGTTCCGGTAGTGGAACTCAGGCCAAGTTAAGGCCTTCTGACATTGTGTTAACAGATTTTCAAAATTCAAGAGTGTGTGTTAAGGGGGAGGCCACCCTTAATGTGCAATACAAGAGTTTTGAAGGTCCACTAGACTTATTAGTAGTAGGGGGTGAACGAACGAGTCTCATAGGACTCGAGTGGTTTGAGGCCCTGGGGAGACACGTCACAGGACTCAACAGCTTACAAACACTCGACCTACAGGAAGTCTGCAAAGAATTTGCAGATGTTTTCAGCCCCCAGCTGGGCACATTCAAAGGACCACCTGTGTCCTTAAAGCTAGACCCACTTTCACTCCATTAGAATTAAGCAAGAAGGGTCCCTTTTGCTTTAAAGAGTAAAATTGACACTGAGTTAGACAAACTGATCCAACAGGGAATCCTAGAACCTGTTGATTCCAGCCCTTGGGAGACCCCCATTGTCACGCCTCTAAAGGCAAATGGGGACATTTGCATTTGTGCTGACTACAAATGCACTCTGAATAAGGCATTGCAGCAACATGCCTATCCTGTTCCTGTGGTCAGTCATATTCTGGCCTCCCTCAAGTGGGGGCGCGTTTTTGCAAAGCTTGATCTAGCTCAAGCGTATCAACAGCTGCCTGTTGATGATGATGCTGCTATAGCTCAGACTATCGTGACCCACAGGGGAGCCTTTAAGGTAAAAAGGCTGCAGTTTGGAGTGAATGTCGCTCCTGGGATTTTCCAAAGCGTAATGGAAAACACACTACGGGGTATACCAGGGGTTTGCCCCTACTTTGGATGATGTCTTAATTGCAGGAGACTCCACACACATTCTAGCTGAAAGGCTAAGGGCTGTTCTGTTAAGATTCAGGAAGTCAGGCCTCAAGCTCAAAAAAGACAAATGCAAGATTGGGGTGCCTTCTACTGAATTTCTGGGGTTCAAAATTGATGCTGCTGGGATTCACCCTGCTGAATCCAAACTAACAGCTATTTTAGAAGCACCTAGGCCAAAGTCCAAGGCCGAACTTCAGGCCTTCCTGGGCCTCCTGAATTTCTACAATTCTTTTCTTCCACATAAAGCTAGTGTAGCTGAGCCTCTTCACAGGCTACTAGACAAACAAGCAGTGTGGCAGTGGTCACATACACATGAGGCTTGCTTTAACAAAGTCAAGGCCTTGCTCACTTCTAACAGTGTACTTGCACATTTCAACGAATCTCTTCCTGTGTGCATCGCATGTGATGCGTCCCCTTACGGGGTAGGAGCTGTCCTGAGCCACCTCAGGTCTGATGGAACTCAGGTTCCTGTTGCATATTACTCCAGAACATTGTCTTCTGCTGAGCGCAACTACGCTCAGATAGACAGGGAGGCTCTGGCTGGTGTCGCTGGAATTAAAAAATTCCACGATTTTCTCTATGGCAGGCATTTCACGGTCTTTACTGACCATAAGCCTCTGCTGGGACTGTTTACCACACGTAAGCAGACTCCACAAATCATTTCCCCTAGAATGCTTAGGTGGTCTATTTTTCTGTCTGCATATGATTTTTCTTTACTCCACAAGCCTGGGAAAGAAATGGGCCATGCTGATGGCCTCAGTAGAGTGCCTCTGCCAGTAGTAGAAGCTGACCCTGCGCCAGTTGTCAACATTCTATCAATCCAAGCCTTGCCCGAGCTCCCTCTTTGTGCCAGGGATGTTGCCGCTGAAACAGGTACAGATCACACACTTTCACGTGTCCGTTCCTGGGTTTTGTCCGGTTGGCCTGAGCACTGCCCTAGTCCTGAGTTTCAGAGTTTCTGGTCCAAAAGAAACGAGTTGTCCCTTTCTCAGGGTTGTCTGCTTTGGGGAAACAGAGTTGTCATTCCCTCCTCAATGAGGACTAGGGTCTTAGAATCCCTCCACGAGGGTCATCCTGGCATTGTTCGTATGAAGGCTCTTGCACGCAGCCACTTGTGGTGGCCTGTTTTAGATAAGGATATTGAGGCTAAGGTGCATGCATGCCACCTGTGCCAACGATCTCGCCCAGAGATGCCCCAAGCTCCCGTGCATAAATGGGAGGAAACGCAGTCCCCATGGTCTAGGGTGCACATTGACTACGCTGGGCCCTTTCAGGGCCAGTTCTTCTTGGTCCTTGTTGACAGCCATTCAAAATGGCTTGAGGTTGTACCTGTCTCTTCCACCACCACTGCAAAGACTATTCAGGTACTGAGGGGGATTTTTGCTGCACACGGGCTTCCAGATGTCATCGTGTCTGACAACGGCCCTCAATTCACTTCCTCCGAATTCCAAGCTTTCTTACAGGCTAACATGATTCGTCATGCCACGTCTGCACCCTTCCACCCATCCACCAACGGTATGGCTGAGCGTATGGTGCGCATCACAAAGGACGCCTTGAAAAGACTCACCTACGGGGACTGGCATCACAGGTTGGCTGACTTCCTCCTTTCTTATCGCACCACACCGTCCACTTCTACAGGGAGAAGCCCAGCTCAACTTCGCTGGGGGCGTCAACTTACTACTAAACTTGACCGGTTGCATCTGGACAGACTGCCTTCATCTACCTCACATCCTAGGGCACCTAGACAACTACTTGTGGGTGCCCCTGTTTGGGCTCGCAATTACGGGCCTGGTCATACCTGGGTCCCCGCTTCTATTTCCAGGGTCACAGGTCCTCTCTTCTACGAGGTTGCCCTGGACAACGGTCGTGTCCTGCGTCGGCACATCGACCAACTCCGCCCTAGGCGGGACTTTTCAGATGCGACTCCTGGGTCTTTTCCGGGGGGGAGGGGGACCCTTTGGAGCAAAGGGAAGGGCACGAGCTGCTGCCCATCTCCACTGATGGAGCCACAAACGGCCCATCCCAGGGTTCCGCAATTGCTCCGAAAAGGAATTCATGGAGCTTACCCACACAACAGGCACTCACGCCTACTCCAGCCTAGGGAGTCACCCCGGGGGCATACTCACCTTCCACACACATCACACAGCACTCCAGTCACGGAGGATACCCGGGGGCATCCCAACAAATCATTCCCCGCAAGAGAGCTGGCACACAATCCCCAAGGTTGGCCTGACCTTACCCCAAATTCTACAGGGGGTCAAACATACAGGGAGGTGGTCGAGGAACCAAGTCCCGACTACAACACCTCTAGCCCAAATCAGGGAGTAACTGAGTTTTGGGAAAGTACAGGAACCCACACAAGCCCGGACACAGAACGGGGTTCAGGGAATGGTCAGCCTCCTGACAGGTCTTGGACGGACCTAGGAGGTTCAACAGAGACGCCCAGCAGTGGCTATCACTTCAAGGGGCCCGAGGGTCTACAGCTAGGCAGGTCAACCAGGTCACAAAGTGACAGAAGCCCTGGCCTGACGAGCCTGGTGGGCAAGCAAGCAGGCCAGGCATTGGGGCACAGTCCTTGGAAGGCACCAAGGCAAAATAAGGAGAACAGGCTCACATCTCCCTCCAGTCAGGGAACTCATGCTAGTAACCCAGAGCTGAGAAGGTCGCAGAGAGCAAAGAAGTCTCCTAAATACTTAGAGGATTACATAACATTGCTGGCTAAACAAAAGCCAGGTAACGATAGGAGCACTGAGAAGCAGAACACTGCATAAAATAAATGTTTATATGTTGGTAGTAGTTTTAGCCCGGGGGAAAGGGGTGTTATGTCCCGAGCCTTGCAAACGGCTCGGGCGTTTGCAGGCAGTCCCGAGCAGGTGCAAAGCTGCCCGGGACCAGACAGGCTGTCGCCAGCGCCATGCGCATGCGCGGGTGCTGGCGCGGGAAAAGTAACACATTTACCCGGAAAGCGTCTATATAAGAAGCTGGGAGGTTTGGGGAGCTGCTGAAGCCATCTAATTGTAAGCTGAACGCTGAATAAAAGAAACTGAGAACTTCAACTGCTTCTCGTGTCTGCTTCCCGCCAAGGACTCAACAGTATCCTAACAAGAAACACTGCATCATGATCTAATATTCCAAAGAATAGGTGTGGATTTCTTTTCTTTTTTTAAGTGGAAGATTGCTTATTGACCAGAAGTCAAGAATATATTACAGATTGTGCTGCATTCTGAAAGACTCAATGCCTAAATGTTTTGATTGTTCAATAGTTCTAAAAAAAAAAAACCAATAACAATAATTCCGCTATTAACCTTCACTCTCTGATCATTTCACAGTGGAATGGATGTCCTTGCCTGATGACTTCATTTTCCCAATTCACCTTGCATTTCTCTTTTATTTTAACTTCTTCATTAAAAGAGGCAAATTGAACTAACATCAACAGTTAATAACTTTGTTTAGCCTTCTCCATGCATTAGATACCACAGAAATCTTTCACTAAAACCTTCAAAGGAACATTATTGGCTTATATTTGCATGTGTCAGCAGAGCTATCTCATGGACTGAAGTGCCTCTGACAATTAGGGTCAACAGAGGTTGGGTTTGTAAATAAGAAGTATTTCTCCCAAAATGAACATAGCAATTTGATGGAAGATAATTCGGTGCTAATTTTTCATGCTCCAATTGTCCTACTTTTGAAAATATGCTTGCCAAAAGTCTAAGCTATTGTTTCCCACACCCATTAATACCAAAGAGCATGGAGGGATAGCTAGTCAATTGAACAGATTGCACTGTCCTTGAGCGATGTTCACTTCTATAATCATTTATCAGTCAGGCAACAATGACACATTTCCAGCACTTCTCAACAGCAAGGAAAAAAGCTTGAGAAGTAAAGAAATTCCAATTTTGCCTCCAGAATTTATTTTTTTAATCTTCTGTACAGTTTAATAAAGGGAGGACATATGAGAATAAAAGCACAAGAGACAACATTTTTGAATACTTCAGTATTTATTTTTGTGTTTCTTGAATCCTCTACTCTCTTATTTATTAGATTATTAGATTTTTATCTTGCCTTTTTACTTTATAAGTAATTCAAGAAAGTAAAAATAATATTCCTTCCTCATCTTATATACCCCATAGCAATAGTCGTGTGAGGTGAGTTGTGCTGGCAGAGAGGCAACTGGGCCCAAAATCACCAGCTGGCTTTCATGCCTAAAGCGGGACTAGAACTCACCATCTCCTGGTGATTGGCCCAAAGTAACCTAGCCAGCTTTTGTTCGTAAGACTCCTAATGCAGTCTCCTGATTTCTAAGCCAGCACCTTAACCACTATATCAAACTGCTTTGGAGTTTACCTTCTGACCAAAATGAACATTATAAATTGCATTCTAATACATAAATGTAATTTATATGATGCTTTAGGCACATAGCTAAGTTTACAGTGACCCTATAATTTAGGGTTTAATCTCCTACTGGGTAATTGCAGCTTCCAGTGTCAGGAGGCCAAAGAAAATACCCTTTTTAGCATTTCTGAAATTAGACCTTTAGGAAGAAGCAAAATTTCTATAACATCCAACTGAGACCTGATCTAGAAGACCATTGTGGCTGATAGAACTAAAAGTTGATGAGAAATCAGTATGATTCTGCTTCTTTTGATCATCTCCTGGCACACACTTACACAAAGTGTAAGTTCAGCTAGGATGAACACAGATTGAAATAGATTTGGCTAATCCAGAGTTCAAAACACAATACATTTGCTACTTAACATATTATGATTCACAAAGATTTTTTTCAGTAGTCTCAGAATGGATTCCTTTAAAGGTAACTCAAGAGAAAGGACAATTGATTCTTCATCCAAAGCACTTGAAAACAACATTAAGAATGCTGGGCTATGTTTTTGTTTCCAGGAGAATGGGGTAGGGAATTGGACTATTGAAAATATATATTTTAAATTTTAATGAGATATTAGAGAGGGCAGAAGGAAATTTCACTTGTAAAGTGATCAGGAGATTTGTAGGACTCTCCAGGTTTTTTTAAACTGTCCAAACCTTCTCCTTAGCAATCTCACTGGTTTTCTGTATTTCAAATGAATCCAAAAAAAGTATATCATGAAGAACAGCTCTTCCAAAATGCCATCTCTTCCATCTGCAAATTACCTCCAAATTCATTAAAAGTAAGTTGCATTTTTCCCACTTCACCTGACCATCTGTAGACACCAAATCCATTTAGCAAATGTTCAGAGCTTTCATGGAGGACTTTAACCTCATTACTGAACAGCCAAAGTAATCAAAAATTAAGTTCTGAGTTTGCCAGCCAATCAGTATATCAATTCTCAGTGTCCAACTTACAATTTAAAATCATAAAATCACAGGGCTGGAAGGGATCCTGGATGTCTTCTAGTCTAACCTCCTACTAAAGCAAGAATCCTTATACAATCTTTTTTTGTTGTTGTTGAAAATTTCAGTGATGGAGCATACACAACTCCAGGAGGTAAGCTGTTCCATTGATTATGCAATGTTCTTATTGTTAGGAAATTTCTCCTTAGCTTCAGATTGTATCTGTCTTTAACAAGTTCTACCCATTGCTTTTTGTCTTGCTTTCAGATGCATTGGAGAATAAATCAATCTTCTCTGTGGCAACCCCTCAAGTATTAGAAGAGAGCTATTATGTCACCCCTAAACCTTCTCTTCACTAGACTAGGCATACCCAGTTCCTTTAGCTGTTGATCATGCAATTTAGCTTCCAGACCACTTATCATCTCTTCTGCTTTTCTCTTGATTCTTTTTAGGGTCTTTTTTGTATTGTGGTGACCAGAACTGGATGCAATATTCCAAGCATGGCCTCACTACTGCAGTATAAAGCAGTATTATCATTTCTCATGATCTTGATGTTATCCCTCTGTTGACAAAGGAATGCACTGGGTTTTTTGTCAGCTACCTCACAATGCTGGCTCATAACTAAGGGGTGGCCCCCTAAGACATCTAGATTTGCTGCATTTATTTCTCTCTCTAGTTCTTCTACTAGGACATTCCAGCAAACTCTGAGCTGGAAGTTTGGAAATTATGAGAATTTCAGAGTTCCCCTGCCATCCAAATGGGTGGAATGAATGAGGGTTTTTTTTTTTCAGGCAGAATATGCAACCACTAGATAAGTTCACTTGAGAATGTGGAGGCTCATGGCTTGTTTTGTCAGGGCTGCAAAACGGTGGAGCTATGAAGCATTTTGAAATGACTCATCAGCAGTTTGTGTTTGGCATCTCAGTGGGTTCAGAGACTCAGGGAGAAGCAGAAATAGAGCTAAATCCCCATGCCCTGATAAAGTGAATTAAACCATCCCAGCAAAGCACTGAGGTGTTAAAAATAAAGGGGGGAGGGAGGGAGGGAGGGAGGAGAGGGAGAAACCCTTTTCAGAAAGGAGGAAAAGCTTTAGAAAAGTGGAGGGCAGATTTTGACATACCCTAAAGATACCCAGTTTCAAAAATTGGGGAACTGGTCTAAGATAGACAACAGAAAACCTGACACTATTTAAATACTAAAGAAAAGACGTAGAGGAGAGCCATCATAAATCAGCCATCAATAGACACATAGAGAAATACTAGATTTATACACCATTCAAAAGAGACAATAAAAAGCTAAGAAGGAAACAAAAAGATTGGAACACATCCGAGATAAGCTGGGATTGTTGTTGTTAATTGTGAAGTCATGTCTGACCCATCGCGACCCCATGAACAGTGTTCCTCCAGGTCTTCCTGTCCTCTACCATCTTCTGGAGTCCATTTAAGTTCACACCTACTGCTTCAGTGACTCCATCCAGCCATCTCATTCTCTGTCGTCCCCTTCTTCTATTGCCCTCAATCTTTCCCAGCATTAGGCCCTTCTCCAGTGAGTCCTTCCTTCTCATTAGGTGGCCAAAGTATTTGAGTTTCAACTTCAGGATCTGGCCTTCTAAAGAGCAGTCGGGGTTGATCTCTTCTAGGACTGACCGGTTTGAACGCCTTGCAGTCCAAGGGACTCGCAGGAGTCTTCTCCAGCACCATAGTTCAAAGGCCTCAATTCTTTGGCGCTCAGCCTTTCTTATGGTCCAACTTTCACAGCCATACATTGCAACTGGGAAAACCATGGCCTGGACTATACGCACTTTTGTTGGCAGGGTGATGTCTCTGCTTTTTTAGTATGCTGTCTAGATTTGCCATAGCTTTCCTCCCCAGGAGCAAGCGTCTTTTAATTTCTTGGCTGCAGTCCCCATCTGAGGTGATCTTGGAGCCCAGAAAAATAAAATCTGTCACTACCTCCATTTCTTCCCCATCTATTTGCCAGGAATTGAGAGGGCCGGATGCCATGATTTTGGTTTTCTTAATGTTGAGTTTCAAGCCAACTTTTGCACTCTCCTTCTTCACCCGCATCAAGAGGCTCTTTAGTTCCTCTTCACTTTCTGCCATTAGAGTGGTATCATCTGCATATCTTAGGTTGTTGATATTTCTCCCGGCAATCTTAATTCCAACTTTTGTTTCATCTAGCCCTGCCTTTCTCATGATGTGCTCTGCATATAAGTTAAATAGGCAGGGCGACAGTATACAGCCTTGCCGGACTCCTTTTCCAATTTTGAACCAATCAGTGGTTCCATGTCCAGTTCTCACTGTTGCTTCTTGACCCGCATATAGGTTTCTCAAGAGACAAATAAGATGGTCTGGTATTCCCATCTCTTTAAGAACTTGCCACAATTTGTTGTGATCCACACAATCAAAGGCTTTAGCATAGTCAATGAAGCAGAAGTAGATGTTTTTTCTGGAACTCCCTAGCTTTCTCCATGATCCAGCGTATGTTGGCAATTTGATCTCTAGTTCCTCTGCCTCTTCGAAATCCTGCCTGTACTTCTGGTAGTTCTCGATCCACATACTGCTGGAGTCTAGCTTGTAGGATTTTAAGCATAACTTTACTAGCATGTGAAATGAGTGCAATGGTGCGATAGTTTGAACATTCTTTGGCATTGCCTTTCTTTGGAATTGGAATGTAAACTGACCTTTTCCAATCCTGTGGCCACTGTTGAGTTTTCCAAATTTGCTGGCAAATTGAGTGTAGCACTTTTACTGCATCGTCTTTTAAGATTTTGAATAGCTCAGCTGGAATACTGTCACCTCCACTAGCTTTGTTGTTGCTCAGATTTTCTAAGGCCCATTTCACTTCACATTCTAGGATGTCTGGTTCGAGGTCAGTGACCATCTCATTGTGGTTATCTGGGATGTTAAGCTCATTCTTGTATAGTTCTTCTGTGTAGTTTTGCCATCTCTTCTTAATCTCTTCTGCCTCTGTTAGGTCCCTGCCATTTTGGTCCTTTATCATGCCCATCTTTGCATGAAACTTTCCCTTCATATCTCCAATTTTCTTGAAGAGATCTCTGGTCCTCCCTATTCTGTTGTTTTCTTCTATTTCTTTGCACTGTTCATTTAAGAAGGCATTCTTATCTCTTCTAGCTATTCTCTGGAATTCTGCATTCAATTGGGTGTATCTTTCTCTTTCTCCTTTGCCTTTCGCTTCCCTTCTTTCCTCAGCTATTTGCAAAGCTTCCTCAGACAGCCATTTTGCTTTCTTGCATTTCTTTTTCTTTGGGATGGTTTTAGTTGCTACCTCTTGTACAATGTTGCGAACTTCCATCCATAGTTCTTCAGGCACTCTGTCTATCAGATCCAATTCCTTAAATCTATTTGTCACCTCTACTGTATATTCATCAGGAATATGATTTAGTTCATACCTGAGTGGCCTAGTGCTTTTCCCTACTTTTTTCAATTTAAGCCTAAATTTTGCAACGAGAAGCTCATGATCTGAGCCACAGTCAGCTCCTGGTCTTGTTTTTACTGTCTATATAGAGCTTCTCCATCTTTGGCTGCAGAGCACATAGTCAATCTGATTTCTATGTTGACCGTCTGGTGATGTCCATGTGTAGAGCCGTCTCTTGGATTGTTGAAAAAGAGTGTTGGTTATGACCATCCTATTCTCTTGACAAAATTCTATCAGCCTGTGCCCTGTTTCATTTTGTACTCCAAGGCCAAACTTGCCTGTTATTCCGGTTATCTTTTGGCTTCCTATCTTAGCATTCCAATCCCCCATGATGATAAGGACATCAATTTTTGGTGTTAATTCTATAAGGTGCTGCAGGGCTTCATAGAACCGGTCTATTTCATCCTCTTCAGCACTAGTGGTTGGGGCATAGATTTGGATTATTGTGATATTGAATGGTTTGCCTTGGATTCGAATTGAGATCATTCTGTCATTTTGGGGATTGTATCCCAGTATTGCTTTTCCTATTCTTTTATTGACTATGAAGGCTACTCCATTTCTTCTGAGGGATTCTTGCCCACAGTAGTATACCTGATGGTCATCTGAGCTAAATTCACCCATTCCTGTCCATTTTAGTTCACTGATTCCTAAGATGTTGATGTTCATTCTTGTCATCTCATTTTTGACTATGTCTAGCTTGCCTTGATTCATGGAGCTTACATTCCAGATTCCTATGGAGAAAAGATCTTTACAGCATCGGACTTTCCTTTCACCACCAGATATATCCACAGCTGAGCGTCCTTTTGGCTTTGGCCCAGTCGCTTCATTCTTTCTGGCGCTACTAGTACTAGCCCTCTGCTCTTCCCCAGTAGCATATTGGACACCTTCCGACCTGAGGGGCTCATCTTCCAGCATCATATCTTTTTGCCTTTTAGTACTGTCCATGGGGTTTTCATGGCAAAGATACTGGAGTGGTTTGCCATTTCCTTCTCCAGTGGATCACATTTTGTCAGAACTCTCTGCTATGACCTGTCCGTCTTGGGTGGCCCTGCACGGCATAGCTTATAGCTTCATTGAGTTACACAAGCCCCTTCGCCATGACAAGGCAGTAATCCATAAAGGGGAGGGAGAAACCCTTTTCAGAAAGGAGGAAAAGCTTTAGAAAAGTGAAGGGCAGATTTTGACATACCCTAAAGATACCCAGTTTCAAAAATTGGGGAACTGGTCTAAGATAGACAACAGAAAACCTGACACTATTTAAATACTAAAGAAAAGACGTAGAAGAGAGCCATCATAAATCAGCCATCAATAGACACATAGAGAAATTCTAGATTTATACACCATTCAAAAGAGACAATAAAAAGCTAAGAAGGAAACAAAAAGATTGGAACACATCCGAGATAAGCTGGGATTAATACTAGACAAATAATCAAGTAGAAAACAATACCCCAATGAAGGAACTACCAAGGAGAAAACTGAGGAACTATCCACCCACACTGGCAGGGCAAGCTATAGTATATAAAAGAGAGAAAACCTGCACTTACTCACACTGATGATGTTACCTAGCTGGATAATGAAATTTCCACAAGCAGACAACCAAGTTCAGAGAGCACCAAGAACCTCACAGAAGCAGAAGTATGAAAAAGGGAGGCCAGTGGACAAAGGCATATTTCTTAGGTTGATTTTTAGAAACAAAACTACCTTGTAGCAATTTTCCCCCTTCTTCTTCAGTCCCTTCTGACTGATCATGAAGCACATTATTTTGCTACCTGAGATTTAATTTATGAGGCCATAAGGAGGTTAGCATCTTTTTGTATACAGAGTAAAATATCCCACTTGTCTGATAATATACTGAAGCATGATAAATTTATTAGAGCCCAGCGTTGTGAATTCAAAACGAAAACCTCAACCACACCATTCATCACAGATTGGTTTACCTCCCAGTCATATTTCTCTGCACTTAAATGTAACATAATGGAAGAGACTGTCATTAATCCATACTGACAACTCCAAATAGAAATTTTCAAGGACTCCATAACATAGATAGTTTAGAATATAACCTTAGGGGTCTACATTGAGGAGATGAGTCAGAAATAATTTTCACCTGTTCTCTATGCCACGGGAGAGAAGGAATCGCTCTTCTGAAGTTGGAGAAGAGGATAGAAAAACTCAGCGGGTGCAGAAGTGTATGTTATTTCAAAAGAATCATGCTTCATGGACTAATCCCATCAAAAGGACAGAACAGATCCAGGTAAAACCAATTTGCTTTTTCTCCAGGAAAAAAGAAAGATTTAAGTATGGATGTTGTTGGAACCCAATAAATCTGAAGCTATAGCAGCCTTCCTCAACCTGGTGTTTTTCAAAAGTATGGGACTTTCATACCCACAACCTGATCTCTGCATTTTTGCTTCCAGATTATTGATTTAAAATAATAATAATAATAATAATAATAATAATAATAATAATAATAATAATAAATAAATAAAAGTAAAAATAAAAATAAAGCTGGAAGGGACCTTGGAGATCATCTAGTCCAATCCCCTGCTCAGGAAGGAAAGCCTATACCATTTCAGACAAATGGCCGTCCAGTCTCTTCTTAAAACTTTGGAGCATTCACAGCTTCTGGAGGCAGGTTGTTCCACTGATTAATTGTTGTAACAGTCAGAAAATGTCTCCTTAGTTCTAAGTTGCTTCTCTCTTTGGTTAGTTTCCATCTGTTGCTTCTTGTACTGCCTTCAGGTTCTTTGGAGAATATCTTGACTCCCTCTTCTTTGTGGCAGCCCCTGAGAAATTGGAAGACTGCTATCATGTCACCCCTCATCCTTCTCTTCATTAAAATTGACAGACCCAATTCCAGAAACCATTCCTTATATCTTTTAGCCTCCAGTCCCCTGATCATCTTTATTGCTCTTCTCTGTACTCTTTCTAGAGTCTCAACATCTTTTTTACATCATGGTGACCAAAACTGGCTGCAGTATTCCAAGTGTGGCCTTACCAAGGCATTGTAAAGTGGTATTAACACTTCACATGATCTTGATTCTATCCCTCTGTTAATGCAGCCTAACACTGTGTTGGCTTTTTTGGCAGCTGCAGCACACTGCTGGCTTATATTTAAGTAATTGTCCACTAGGATTCCATGACCCCTCTCACAGTTGCTACTATTGAGCAAGGTACCACGTATACTATACCTGTGTATTTGGTTTTTCTTGCCTAAATTTAGAACCTTACTTTTTTCACCATTGAATTTCATTTTGTTAGATAGTGCCCAATGTTCAAGTCTGTCAAGATCCTTCTGTATCTTAAGCCTTAAGAGACCTTGTCATCTAAATGGAATCTCAGGAAGAGAAACAAAGCCATATGTTCATGTGGGTCGCAAAAGTACCAAAGCAAACACATTATAGGTATAGGAGAAGGCAAAGTTGGATTTGTATGTAACTCTTGGCATTGTAATCAGTTTTCATTTTCCGGGAGGCATCTGAATGTCTGTTCTGAGGAACTCAAGGAAAGAGAAATTATGAAGGCTGAAATGACTTGCCAGATGGAAAGAAAAGAGTTCATATTCACAAGCTGCAAGAATCAAAGGGTCGTCTTCTGAAACTCCTGTTGCAAATGGTTCTCCTGTCCTTTATGCCTGCGTTGTGAGCCTGTTAAGAGTTATAATGCTATTCTAGCTGACAAAAGATAAATAAAATAATAATGCCTGGGTTTGTGCTATATTGCTAAACCAGGTCATATAATAGATACATTTGCTCAGGCTATTAAGCTATTAACTTGGCTAGTGTGAATCTAACCAGTTTGACTGGTAAATTGTTGAGTGCAAATCCACTGTCTAAATCAGTGTTTCTCAACCTTGACAATTTTAAGGCATGTGGACTTCAACTCCCAGAATTCCACAGCCAGCAATGCTGGCTGTGGAATTCTGGGAGTTGAAGTCCACATGCCTTAAAATTGTCAAGGTTGAGAAACACTGGTCTAAATGGATTGATTTAATACAAGGGTAAGCTTGTTATGTTAAGGACATCTGCACCAGGGATCAAAAAAGTCAAAAGAGTGACTTTGACCATGCAATCGAGGCCCTATCCCTTTTTTGCATACATCCCTGATAGAATGTGAATGCAGCCAATATGACTGTAACTCAAAACAGGGAAGAGAAACACAGAGAGAGGAGAAATTAGTTAACCTCCCTTCTTTTTAATAAGTTTGCACCTCTCCATCCTACATATCAAGTGGGATAGAGTTCCATATAGATCCATACTCTTCAGAATTCAGCAGTGCAACCGAAGCTATAAAAATGTCCATAACTTAAAGAAAAAAATGCAGTTGTTTTGCAAAAAATATTTGCAGTCTTGAAATTTGCAAAAGAACTTACAGTTTCTTTTTGAATTTGCACACTAATAAGGTTGAAAAATGAGAAACTGAATAAATCCTTAATTGCAGAGTTTCTCAACTTTGGCGACTTTAAGCCGTGTGGACTTCAACTCCCAGAATTCCCCAGCCAGTATGTTAAACTGGCCAAGATTAAGACATATTGCCTTAATGTATACATGCCCAAAATGACTTTGGCTTTTTCAAATACTCTAATCTGAAAGCCAGAAAAGCTTTTGGATTAATCATGAAATCAAAATCTTACCCAAGTACCGTATGTGTTTCAAGACCCTATTAGAGTATGTTTTTCTAATGAAGACAGAAACTGAGACAGGGCCCAGAATTCTCAAAGCAAGAATATTTACCAGACTGCATGAACACTTCATGGCTATCAAAAGACACAACCCACTATCCTTCATGTCCATCCATGAAGACTCAGAAGGACACAAGTTTGACCTAACCAGGACCACAGTTATAACTCAAGTGAAATCAAGGGGAGAAAGATAATTTCTCAGAAGCCTGGTTCTCCACCAAGAAGTCAATAAACAGACACATTGACGTCAACCCAATCTATCAACCACTGGGAATGAAAAAACTACTTCAATCCTGAAGGCAGCATTTAAAACAAACAATCAGACACCCCACCACACAGCAAAAAGAAGCAGAACCCCCACAAGAAACTAGACCATGTCTCAACAACAACAATCAGCCAGTCAGCCAGACAAACAACCCGAAACCAGACCATGACACAGAGGTAAATAAACAAACACCATTTGCATCACACAGACAATACTTAAAGACTAGCAACAACAATCAGCCAATCCCAACAGTCTGAAACCAGACATGACTCAGAAACACCCAGACAAACAACACCCACATCAATTTACATCACACAAAAAGGTATTTAAATGCCAGTGCTCTGACTGACGAGTACAATTCAAAGTGCACTGAAGATGTCTCCCTGAATGGAGACAAAATCTTTGCAGCCAAATCGCCAAGCTCAGAGATCAAACAAAACAGCCCAACTACCAACCTGAGCTACTAATATTCAAACACATCTCAACAAGAATATTTATCATTTACCAATGTCTGTATACCATTCTATTCAAAAAATGCCAGATAGCTGCTAATTTACTATCCTTTCTCATCAAAGATGCTGATCATTGTATTCCTATTTTTTGGTGGGAAAAAGCACTTATCTAGAACCTCTTCAATCTCCAGATCTGAAATTCTTTGGGCTAGAAGTCAAAGAAAGGCTAAATGCTAGACTTCTGATGGGAAAAATTCAAGCAGGGTATTCTTGTTTGCAAAAAGGTGCTCTAGAACTATAACTCTAATTCTTGGAGACAAAAGCTTATAGATCAAAAGTGAGTCATCTTACATGAAAGTCAAATCAAACCATAATTATGCTCAAAAAACAGCATAAAGAAAATGGGATACAAAAAATGAAGAAGCATAAAAGATACAGTACATCAGAATAACAAATTATGTATAAAAAGGTAGAAAATATAAAATCAAAAATCTAAAAGTGGATGTGTAGGACCAGTGAACAGGTACAAAAAAATATGGCAAACTTACCGTAATCTATCACAATACAAATCACTCTAGAAAAAGATGGTTGTTAAAACTGGTTTATGGCACAGGTCATCTGATGGATTTTAAGTCAATCAATCAATTTTTATTACAGTTATGGACCAGCACCATAAACAAAAGCATTAAAACAGTAATAATAGTGATAAAACAAAAATAAAAGACAGACAGAATAATATATTGTGGCTGGTGATGAATTCTTGATGGGTAGTTAAAGTTTGCCTCCTATTACATACATCATAACAAAATTTGGCCATATTCAAAGAAACTACTTTGTACTGATCCGATAATAGTAAACGCACATAAGATTTTAAGTCCTGCTGTGCAGAACCTGGCAGCATTGTATGTTATAATGGGGACGGTTGTCTGAAGGCAGCAGGAAAGCATAGCATTTCCTGTACACTCTAGATATTTATGCAATAGAAACATAGTGATATAGAAAACTGGTGGCAGAAAAAGATCTAGTAGTCCATCAAGTCTGCCCTTTGAGTTCTTTTTTTTTAAAAAAAAAATAGTCAGATAGCAGTAGCAATTGCACTTAGACTTATATACCGCTTCATACTGCTTTACAGTCCCCTCTAAGTGGTTTATATTGCTCCCAACAATCTGGGTCTTCATTTTACTGACCTCAGAAAAAGATGGAAGGTTGAGTCAATCTTTAGCCGGTCAGAATCGAACTCCTGGCAGTCGGCAGAACTAGCCTGCAATACTGCATTCTAACCACTGCACCACCACAGCTCTGCACCACCAGATGATAGCCATGTGCTTATTCCAAGCATGTTTAAACTCAGTTACTAATGACTGACACACTATGTGCTGGAAGTTGGTTCCAACTTCCACTTACTCTTTCTGTGAAGTAATACTTTCCATCATGACTTTTGAACTTCCCTCCTGTTAGTTTGAAGTTATGCCCCTGTATTTTTAATTTTTTGCTTAATGTTGGAAAATCCTGCCTTATTTACACCCTTCTGTCCTTTGGGCTGTATATATTCAGTTCCTACAATACAAATGTCTCTGTAGTACAGGCATTGTAGAAAGTCTATTTTATTCCACCTTATTTTTCTTGCCTTTTTTTGCTGGAACAAGGATGAATGGATACATCTGGCTTCAGGACAACTGGAGCAGAGGATGGACAAATTAGTGGATGGACAAATTAGTGTATTAAATGGCATTTCACATGCTTATTCACAAGATATAAAACAGCCATTGTTTTATAACACACAAGATATCATTTCTAAACTAAATTATGCATCAAATAACCTGCAAATGTGCAAATGCTGTGTGCAAAAGCAAAAAGATTTTGAGAAGAGGGGCAGACAGAGAGCTAGAGAGGGTCTTTAACTGAATGGAGGAAAAAAGAGAAAGAAAGATTTTGATACTTGATTAAAGCTTGTTGTCTTTTGTCACAGGTTTTCTGTACTTAAGAAGGATGTCATCTCCTTATTTATCATCCCAGGTAGGGAGTAAACATAAAAAAACTGAAACCAATTTGCTCTTTTATATTTTCTTAACTCCAGTTTCGGATTTGTTATCTTTGCTGCAGAATTGGTCTTTACAATTCAGCAAATGTCTTTTGATCAGCAGGGCTATCATGGTTTTCATCTTAAATGTTTGCCTTGGCCTGATTTTAGTAGAATGCTTAGCTCAGCATGGTAGTTAGCGAATGGATACTTCCACCAGTTAAAATGTTTTACTTCCCTGTATCTGAAATCTGCTGCTCTAGCCTAGTAGGATAAAGAGGAAGGGACATAGCCTTATCAAAATAAAACCTAAGATGTGAGGTTTAAGCAAAGCAGCTAATCAGCTGTCAATATTATACAATTTACTGATAAAACGAACAGAAAAGTGAAAATAGATCTGAATCATAAAACCCACCGAAGAAAAATATTACTGGTGGAACTATTTCAAGTCTGATTACTTTTGATACGTATGCATTGAATATATTTACATTGCATACATATAGTCAGATAAAGTTAATATCATCTGAATCACATCTGTGGGCGAGGACTGAATATAAAAATGCCCTTTGCATTGTCCTTATTAAGAGATCTCATCAGCTCATGGCTTAAAGAGCATAGGATGTTGCCTTTTATCAGATTAAAAGATTTGTCCATCTTGATCAGGGTTCCCCAAAGTGGTCAATGCTGACCATCAAGGGGTTGATGGGACGATCTATTGTTGTTGTTGTTATTCACAGTTCTACTAGTTAAAAGTAGCATTAGTTAAATTGTTTCCATATAATAAATGTTTGAGGGTTGATAACAATCTGAAACATCAGGAAGGGCTCGATATGCTGAAGAGTTTGGGGATTCCTACTATTGACTGTTGTTGTTCATAGCATTTGTCCCACCTGTTTACAGGATCTCTTTGTTTTGCTCTGTGTTCACTGCAATTCACCAAGCAAAATTATTCATTGTGAAGAGGAATTTTGCTTTTCCTTCAGTTGTTGCGGGCTCTGTTGAGGATTTGAACTTGGAAGGTGTGACTCGCCCGAGGTCACCCAACTGGTTCTGTGCCTTGAACTGGGGTTTCATTGCTCCTCCTCCAGCACCTGTACCACTATATTATCCTGGTTCTCTGTTCTGCATTTAGACTACGGCTATGAATTCTGCTTGGTTGCACTTTCCAAGAGTTAAAGAAAGATATATTGGATTATTTTTTTTAAAAAAGTATAAAATTCTACCTTCATCGTGGGCTACGTTAAGATATGAATTGTTATGTAACTCTATTACTTCTGGATTTTTTATCTGTAAAATAGAATATTTGCAGATAAAATTGGGTCCACATGTTCTGTGTCTGATAGAGACAATTTTGCCTATGTCCATTCCCACTCCTGTGTGGATGTACATCAGAAGCAACCTTTTGATAGCTATCTGGGATTCTTTCCAAAGTACTATTTTAATTAATAGAAGCCAGCAAAATGAATTTATGAGACCGAAGAGGCTAGTGAAAAGTTGCTGCTGCTTTGTATTTTGCCAAATCAATTTATATGCTTGGCTCTGTATAATTGCCTTTCTTATAATGTAAACCCAGCCCTTCCATTTCCCAAGTTCCTTCCTAAGAAAAACAAAGCTGTCATTCATAAAGCATGAGATATCAATGTGAGACTGTAACAGAGGAAACAATTAAAGCAAAAGAAATTCTAATCCAGAGTCTCAAATTATATTTGAAATTTTAATGTTATCTGAATTTGGAGTTGAGGAAAAGGAGCCACCTGGTTTAGATGCCACCACTAAAAAGGAATTAAATTGCATAGTCATTTTTCCCAGTTGCATGAAAAAAAATGTACCATATTACAATCCCAATAATATGAATGGGACTACGTGAATGAAGATTGTGACTGCCTTGCTATGTTTACAGCATTTAAATTCACATAGTACTTATCTAATATCTTTTGGGTTTTAATGAATGAAGCAACCAAACAGGGTTTTTGTTTTGTATCAAAACTTTATTAAAGAAAAAAATGCACCATTGGAATAACATTTCTATAAAAAAATGAATGAGACTGTTCTACAGTACATTACAAAACCCCCCCTTTCTCCTTGTGTAATAGTATACAAGATTGTGTGTAGAAACAGTCATTTATTTCAAACCCTAAGCAAGTTCCCTTTGCGGTAGAACAAGATTTACACTTAAATATTGCAGTCACTAATCTAATTTGGTTAACAATGCTAAAGTCCAACAATTTAAAGAAAACCTTTGTAGGTTCAAAATGCCTAATTTTAGGCTTTTTGTAACAATATTTTTTCCCCCGCTAAGGCTAAGTAAAGCTGTGGTGTAACTCATTTCTGCTGAATAAATGCATTCCAGGGTAGATTGTAGAATCAAAGACATTACAAAATAGGTAGAAATGAACAATTTCTGTATATTGAGGGTGAAAGTATGAAAAACTGGAAACCATTTAAAGCCACACACACACAAAAATCATATTAAATTTAGTCACATTAAATTCTACCTTTTGTATTCACATATCATTTCTCTGAGAAGGAACAATATTTATAACACTTTCAGCAATCAAGAGACTTGTCATATCCCAATGGTCATCCTATTGGGAATTTTCTTTGCGCAGATCCAGTAGAAATGAATGAAAACACACAGAATTCCAGGCAGAATTTCCCACTGGATAATGTCATTGGTTTTAAAACACTCAGTCTCTGCAAATAAATCAATACAGCGAAACGCTTGTGGTCAAGCTGGTAGTTTATACTTATTTACTTGAATGTAATTCTAAACTCAATTGAATTTAATATTCATTTTAAAAAAAAGTTTTAAAAATCAACTTCCATGATTCTAATTAATTTTAACTAGGTGCTTTACATAATTAAAACACAGTCTTCCAAATAAAGCTATCTCATAAATTAAAATCTATATCTGAAATAAATTGTGAATATTAAGATAAATTTATGCCCTTTTAGAAATTTGCTTCCATGCTAAAAAAATCTGCAGAGATTCTCTCAGGAGATTGGTTTAAACAAGGAATGTAGGTGAATGTTGTTATTTTAAGCTGTTGTTCTAAAAATGCAATGTATGGATAGCCGAAACTATGTACCAGAGAAATCTAAACAATTAGGACTGGCTGTGTTCCTGTAAACTATACATTTGATGATAAATTCAGATTGCCATCACATAATTTGTATGTCACTTTAGAAAATGCCAATGGAAAAAAAAATATTTTTAGAGAATAGAGAAGTGGATTCATGAAGCAGACAGGCAAGTTGAATTTACCTATAAGGCATAGGATCAGTCTAAGACCATTAGGCACTACCATCTGTTTGCTGCTTGGTGACTGAGCCATCTCACATTTGAAACTCTTTTAAAAAGGTTCAACAAAGTGAGAACCCATCTGGAAAAAAAACAGAAGAAATTTGTTTTGAGCTATTCTGAAATACAGGGTATTTTGTATATCTCTACTTATAATTGTAGCAACAGATGTTCATTCATTGTAGGCCAGACAAGATACTAGGTATAAGGCTATAATAAAGAAAAATGCTTTATTTGATGAGAATAGAATCGTATCAGCCTCAATCCAGCAATGGGTTAAATATTTCAATGAGAAGAAGAACCCTGATTTTAATTATGTATACAGAGATCAGCTTCCTCTCTAGGTCTTCCAGGCCCTAGAGAATATAGGCAAAGTATTCTTGTAATTTTTAATTTTTTAAAAAATGGATTATAGCAATAAATTTTCAATTGAGTACCTAGAGGTTTGTAGATGCTAAGATTTCTGATTGAGTCAATTTAACTACATAAATAAATTACTACTATAAAAGTACTTCTGGGGGAAGTGAAGAGGGATGACTTTTAATACAAACTAATCTAATCCATTTCTAAACTAATATATGATCTGTAACACAAAGATTCTTCAGTATTGATTATGTTAAGAAAAATAACTTGCAGAGATATGGATGTCAGGGAAGATAACATACAAAACATCGGTGTGACCAGAAACAGGCACAAAAATATTTGTATTATTTTTCTTTTTTTTAAAAATAGAAAATAACACAGTCATGGGGGATAACTATTTCAAGACAAGAGAAAGGAGAAACCAAAAAAAGAGAAATGGACAGATTTCTCTGTTCTTTGCATTAGAGTCTCCTGAAAGATACCCATATACACATACACACACATAAACAAAAGGTTTAGTATATATAACTGTTTCAGAGTTCCTTGTGTGAGATTACATGAGTAAGGGAGTGCATTCTAAGTGGAAAAACCACAATCAGCCTCACGAACTACACCACAGTTTTATGTTCTGTCTCTAGATTTCATAGGGGTATCCCTCCCTCCCCACTCATAAATTATCCCAAAGAAACCACTCTAAATAATAAATTAAATATTACTTATAAAAAAGGGCCCGTCTTCCCTCCCTTCCTCCCACTTCCCAGTTTATGATGGCAATTCACAAAGGTAAAAATTGCCAAGCTTATCTTACAAGAATAAAAACAGCATTGTTCCTTTCATCTATCAAGCATCGCTTCCTCATTCTTCATCAAAAAGACCTCTACAGCAATACAGTGAGATAACATTGGCCTTGGGGTGACTTTACAGCAGGTTACACCAGTAAGAAAGAAAAAGGAGAAGAAGAAGAAGAAGAAGAAGAAGAAGAAGAAGAAGAAGAAGAAGAAGAAGAAGAAGAAGAAGAAGAAGAAGAAGAAGAAGAAGAAGAAGAAGAAGAAGAAGAAGAAGAAGAAGAAGAAGAAGGGATGACTAAGAAACAAAAGATTTGCTCAGGCGTTGGACAAAATCCATAACTTCCGAGTCTGACTTTCAGTTGGAAATAAGCAAGACAGAGAAGCTGCCAAAAACAGCTTTTTCAGAGATTATTTGTCCTTGTAATTTCAATATTGTGGGAGAGATACTGAACAAATCCATGTTTCCATCCGAAATGAATGTCAGTTTGCAACACTGATTATACTGTATATGAAGTAAATTACCATAATAGTTGTTTTAAACAGCACAAATGGGCTTTGTTCCCCTTTAAACTACAGATAGTCCTCAATGTACAACCACAACTGAGCCCAAACTCTCCGTGGCTAAGCGGGAAAGTTGTTAAGTGAGTTTTGTCCTATTTTATGACCTTTCTTGCCACAGTTGTTAAGTGAATCACTGTTAAGTTAGTAATGCAGTTGTTAAATGAATCTGGCTCTCCTATTGACTTTGCTTGTCAGAAGGTCACAAAAGAGGATCACATGACCCCGGGACACTTGCAACCATCATAAATAGGAGTCAGTTGCCAAGCGTCTGAATTTTGATCAAGTGACTATGGGGATGCGGCAATGGTTGTGTGAAAGACAGACATAAATCACTTTTTTCAGTGTCATTGTAACTTAAATGGTCACTAAACAAACTGTTGTAAGTTGAGGACTACCTGTAACATATTACAGTTCTTCTAATTGATAAATCAGGAAAAGCTTTGTGCCCTTTCTTGCAGAAAATCTCAAGAACACTCAGAACAGTATTTCATCTCCACATTGGTTCAGAGCCCTAGTTACTGTCACAGCCCGATATGTTTTCCACTTTCCCTAATATTTGGGAGAAGACAAATGATAATCGAATTTTCAGAAAAATGGCAACCTCAGTCTAAAGAGAAAATGTTTTCAGAGAAACATGAGGGAGCATTTGGCATATGAGTGGCTGGCATCCACATTAACAGGTAAGATTTGCTTTTTAATTTCCCTAGGCTTTTTAATTGTGTTTTAATCATATCTTAATTGTGTTCTCATTCATATTGTTTTAGATTTTGACAAGCACCTTGCTGTTGCCTAGTTTGTAGTGGTCCTTTTTGGCATTCTTTTTTCCCATTTTATTTTATTGTATAGGTTTAACTCCATTTTTAAATTCTTCCTTAATTCTTAGCTTCAGTTATTGGGCATCCATGCCATAGTAAATATGTTTGGCAGCTTGCATGTTTTGAGTGTGTAAACAAGATAGAGAGGGAATCAAAAGTAAAAAAAGAAAATAATATGCTGATAATTAACCTTCCCGATTTTAAATAACTTGGCAATTATTTTGCAAAATGTTTACATGCTGAGTGGAGTCAGAATGTACAGTAGTACCAATAAATTATAGCAATGCCTGAAGTTAAGTACTCCAAAATGTTTTGAACTTCGGGAGGGCATTATTATACCAATTATTTGATTTATACCCCATTTTTCTGCTTAAAGGATGAGGAACACATCACATTAGTCTCTTTTTCTTCTTCTAAGAAATAGCACACCAATTTATCTTTGGTATTGCTATTTCCTTCCCCAAAATTGACAGTGGTCAGTCATCATAAAAGGGAACTCTTGCTGGTAGACTTTCAACGTTCTGACATCTTCACAGATTGGAGAATTTATAAGAAACCTACTTCACACAAATCTGATGTCCAACTAAGATCATCAGAAACCATGGGAATAAGTTTCTTAATGCAGCTTGTATTACTTTGAGCATGCACAGCAACATCCTAGGTAAGAATCTAAAGCAATGAAATTTCTATAGATCTTAATTTTAGGATATTAATATTTATGGGCATTATAGCTTCACTGATCCTTGCATCTGGAGAATGTGCTAAATGTGCTAAAGAACTGAAGATGTTTCTATAGTGATGTCTGATTACAAGTTAATTGATGGATTTGGATAGAAAGAGAAGAGGTTAATTATTTCAAAGAAGGGTTGATGATAGGTCCATTAAGAGCTGCACAAAAACTGTACAGGGGTTTGGATTTTTTTTTCTATAGTTTTTTGAAATGAAAAAGGATTATTTCCAAACTGCATTTAAAATCTAGCACTTTTTGTTACCATATATCTTCAAAGAAGCCTCCACCCAACCATCATTTTTATTAATTGTCTATTATCAAACATAGAAAAATGCTTAGTATCCTTTACATTGTGATTTGCAATTGGTTTTTTTGATTCTGCATCACACCTCAACTCAAGGGTTTTATACTTTGCTAGGTGGAAACTTTTCATGCACAATTTCCTAACATATGAAGACCTATTGAGTTGCTTCTACCAATCTGACATATTGTAAACATGAAGATAAGGTAAGGTAAGGTAAGATAGATAAGATAGGATAAGATAAGATATAAGATGTTAGAAAAAGACAACATATATGAAGTGAATAATGATAGGGTCAATGAAAAGCTCTGTATGCATATTATAAGCAAATGCTTATACCTATCTCATTGCATAAATATAGCTTAAAGCATGTGGAAAACATATCAAATGAAAGAACACTGCAGAAGAAAGCTGATTTACCAAGTCCCATCCCTGCTGGAAGAACTGTCAAAATTAGTGGAAGGAATTGCTTCACCAACTGCAGAGAATAAAGATAATGATCTTGTTGGAGATATGTAGATTCTGTTATAACTAATCTCAATAAAATAAAAGATGTATTGTGAAGTTGATTTCATGGCATGATCTGACATCAGTTGGCAATCAAGAACAGTACCCAAGAGATAAAGCTAGAAAGACTTAAATGTTATCCCTATATAAAGTGGACATTTCAGTTTTCTACATGCAGAGTTTGTCACCAATAATGTTATCTTACAGAAAAAGAACATTATCAAGATCATGTTCAAGAGTTTGTAAAACGAAGAAGAAGAAGAAGAAGAAGAAGAAGAAGAAGAAGAAGAAGAAGAAGAAGAAGAGGAGGAGGAGGAGGAGGAGGAGGAAGAGGAGGAAGAAGAAGAGTCTATGCACAAAATCATCCAATGAAATCCAAAAATCCATAATCTGCTTGTCTTGAAAAAGAAAGTTTCTTTTTTGGCATTGGCTTCTGTCTATATACCAGCATGGTATATTTAGACAGCAAAAATCCACGTGCAGACTTTTGTATCAAAGGCAAACAAAATTAGAATGCAAGAACTGTTACCATAGACACAAAATCCTGAAGAAGAAAGCATACTCTCTAAATGAACCCAATTAACAAGATTTTTGTTCAAATTGATGTATAAGCTGAGCTCATTGATCATGATCAAAGGTGAAATGTGGATCTTTTTGTGCAATATAATGTTGCATCCTCAACAAGAACAGGCAGTGATCAAGAAGACAGAAGTCAACAGGCAGAGGTACTGATAGGTTCCTGAAACAAAGAATGCCTGTGTTATATCTAATGAAAATATGAGTACTATAGAGAGTTCAAAAGTAAGATCTGATATGGAAGGCTTGAAAGTGAACCAAATGATTCATATAATTGAAATAGGTAGGGCAGGTTTATAACACAGCTATTTTTGCAAACAATAAGTAATTAACATATATATTTGGACTGTAGTACAGCATAAAATTCATTGGACCAATCTAATCTGACAATGACACCTCATAGCTTTTATGTCTTCCTTTTATCAAGAAATGGCAGAACCTCATTCTGAATGCTACTATAAAATGTAAATGGAAAAAATGCTTTTGGTGATCATATGTTGTGTATGTGGTTGGAGTTGTGTGCATTTTCAATTTTTTTTTAAAAAAATGATTTGTATGTTGCTGTAGATTTCAGCTTCTAAATATTCCAAGTAACTAAAGGCAGTAATGTTTAAGTCTACGTTGGTTGGGGGGATGGGTTGGAGTGAGGGTGTGTGTGTGTGTCAAGGACCAAACATGTGGATTGTCTGAAACCAGAGACTGAAAGAGTCTGTGATTTATTTAAAATGACAATGAACAGATATCAACCACACTTCCCATTTAGCAATGAGCTGCTGTCAACACAATGGGATGTCCAGATCGGAATAAGTGAATAAGGTTTACTTGGGACTGCTAAAATACTTGTTTTTGGAATTGCTCTCTGCTCGCCTCCAAATTCCAGAGGAAGCCCATTAGAAGCCTTTATATCTGAAAGTTGAAGATGGACAGCAAGTCCTTTGATATCTCCTGTGTGAATAACCTTTTGTGGTGGTTAATTTGGCGATAGAAGATGATCTGAGAATATGAGGCTAGAAACATCAATTATATAGAAAAAGATAGCACCTTCTAGACATCAGGTGACATGAGTCACAAAAGTCAGAAGATGACTCGATGGGAAGGCACTTGTTGCAACCTCAAAACACATACTTACTGCTTCTGACTATACCAAGACAGAGCCTTGGATGAGAGCATTTGCTAGAAACTTTTGAAAATGCAGGAAGAAATTGTCATCTTACTGAAAGAACAAAATACTACTAAATATGTCCAGTAACTAAAGATAGAAATGTCCAAGTCTATGCTGGAGGTAGGAGTGAGTGGGTCAAAGATCAAAGTCAGATGCAGATGACAAAGACTGAGATGGATTTGGAGACTAATTAAAATAACAAAACACAGATACCAGCCACCTTCTCCATTGCAGAATGAACTGCTCCCAGCACTTTGGGATATCTGGAAAGGAAAAAGTAAGATTTGAACCCTAGGTTTCATAGCTGAAGTTCCTTGTTGCCATTCTTATAAATTCTCCAGCTGTTGGTCTATTTCCCTGCAGAATCAGAACCTGGCCTTATTAATCAAAATTCAGAGAGATGATTTTCTCCCCATTTTTCTGATATCCTGCTAATTGGGGAAGAAATCTTGTCATTCTGTCTCTCTTTGAAACAAGACCCAGAGCTGTGCAGCATCAGTCCAGCTGGATGTCATTGCCAATTGGACAGAGCACCAAAAGCTCCTTATACTAAATCAGGATGCATTAAAATTCCTGGCTAAGTGAATAAACAACCATGGGGGGGGGGAATCTTTTACGCTAATATTTCCAATGCTTTCTTCAAATTCTGAGGCATTTTTAGAATGCAGCATGGCAAGGTATTATTATTATTTGCATGCTGGGTTTTGACTTGTGATCCTGTGCCATTTTATTCCAAACATTTTATTCAGAAATTTACATATAATTACCTTCCTAATAAAAAGAGCTATTAGGATGTAAAGATCCTCTCTCCTTTCCATGCTCTTTTAAATTATGACCTACTCAGCCTTGAAATCAAAAGCAGTGCGGAGAACGGTAACTCAGCCGAAACTTTCTCATTGGGCTTTTGCAGCCTCATCACTGATAAATATGCAAATTTGGCTCCCCCCCCGTTTTTTGTGATTTGCCTGTGAAAACAAGAATTAACTCTGAACGAATGTAGAAATTCAGAAATTGGGAATGTGCATGCCACTTAGTTTGTGTCACTGGTTATAGATGTCAGTGAACAAACACTGAAAAAGAAAATAAAATAATAATAAAAGAATACTGAAATGGGAGTGGAAGGTAACACTTTAGAAATCATTAGTTGTGATCATAATCCAGTGTGCTGATATAAAGAGTGCGGTCTACCTTTACACCAATATGACAGCTCTTACAGAAGGACTTTCTATAGCTGGTTTGTAAACATTTGTGCTGGATGTAACAACCCAACAGGGCTAGCAAAATGTCATACCTTGCAACACAATGCTAGCTGTATCACTCCATTCCAGGAATTCAGTTGTTGGCTGAACAAGCTATACAACCTGGCCATTGATTTTTTTTCTTCTCAACTCATTACCAGCACCTAAGAGTTGAGTGACAGTAGCGCCACTCTGTATTTAATGTAAGTTGTTCTCGTTCATGGTTGAATGTGGATTTATGGAACCGAGTAATCTTGGAGCATCAAAATAATGCACAAAGAGAGCAAGAGGGGACTCTCCTACACTTGCTGTTTCTGGTGAAGGCGGTAGAGATCCCAATAGATCTTTAATAGAGGCCTCTGGTATTTCTTTTTCTTGTTTTGCTTATAAGCAAACTCGCTGCAAGTTAATTTCAGGATGTACTGTATGTTTGCTACTGCTGCAAGTTAACTCTATTCTGCATTTACCCACTGAATAAGACTGGGGAGCTTTGCAAATGCTTGCTAAGTGGATGACTTCTTCCCATCTTCCATTTCTGCAAAGTAAGTGGTTGAAACAGTGTAATAATTTCCTTTTATTTTTTAAAGCATTAGAAGGCTTTTTTCTTCATGTTTTGTGCTGTTAGGAATATTATTTCTAACCCTATGGTGCTATGTGATGGTCCTGTTGCTCTGAAGTATGGAGATGAAACCCAAATCCAAACAAAAGGAGGTATATATTACAGATGAATCCATTTGGCCTTCAACATATATTATAATGCACTTGCATGATATATATGCACCCAAATCCCTGTCAACCTTTGCAGTAGAACAAGGTCTTCTAAGGCCTGTTTTACATATTACTCTGGCTGTAGAGCTGCAGCTGGGAAATTGAATGACTGGGGAACTTCTCACAGATTCCTACTTTGCAAAAGGAAGGATCCATATGGCTTTGACACAACCTACACAAATAGGTTGGGTAATCAACCTATTAACTGAACTGGCATGAGCAGAATTAATACACTAGAAGCTGGGAAGCCATTTCTTCTCCAAGAGAGGTAATTACTTCTGTTTCTTATATTTAAGAGATGGAGCAATTTTCCAAGTTATTTACTAGTTCAGCCTTCTTCCCCAACCTGGTGCCCTCTAATGCTGAAAATGCACCTCCAGATTTGTTTTTGTCATTGTCATCAATGAAGGATGACATGCAAAATGCTTTGAATTCAAAATGCTTGAACATCAAAGCACTCTTTTGAGTTTAAGGTTGTTATTCTGATTTTGAACAAGAGGTCTCGACCATTTCTGAAGAGCTTCAAGCTCAAAACATCTGTTCTGAGTGCTAGACAAATGTTTTGAAAGTGAAATGGGGACGTGAAATTGAAACATTCCTAGAATGGTCAGAACATCCTCTTTTGAATGTGTAACGGCACATTTACCTATTTCACAGTCAAAATGTTTTGCACAACTCTAAGAGCACCTAGGGATGATGATCCAGTTTCTTCTCTATCTCTTCTAATCCCTTTTTTCTATAATTCTGCAGTGCTAGTCCTTCAATACCCCTATCTATTCTCTCTACAGCTGTTCCTTTTCCTATATTCCTTTTCTTATAGTTTAACTTTATTATGGGGAACAGTAGTGAGTTTATGGGACAGTTAGCCATATTTCTAAATCATGATACTCCAGACTGGGTGCTCCTGCAACCTCTTAGCTAGAAATTGCCCACTTCACTGGTATTAATTGGTGTCCTGAACAAATATTCAGACTTTAACTCTACATTTTTTTTTGACTGCTACAAGTTCTTTCGACTCTTTAGGAAACCTAAGTTTAGCGAAAGGGAAGAACTGGTAGAGGGAACTGCTAGTAAGTCACAGAGATGGACAAGCACAAATTTATAACACACCCACTAGAGTTGCAGGCATAGCATGTAATGAAGATTCATTGTTAGCAGAAGATAACCTCTTGAACTCCATGTACAGATTACCAAATTTTGCTAGTCTCTTTGAAACATATTATGCTTCCCTAAAGTTGCTCAGGGTTTCACTTGAGGAAGTAGACTGAAATTCACTTTGAATTTGATTTAGGATGAAGATGGTGGCATCTCCCACAGGGAGGGAGACCAGTGTTGGTAATTAACAGCAACCAGAAGAAGGTAATGTGTGGAGCAGACCATTAGCATGACTCTTCCCTGCATGCTACAAAGGCCAGTGGGGCAGAACTGTCCACTTGGAGGCACTCAGCTTTTGTGCAGTGGGTTTTTGCTTCAGAGGATTGTTCTTCCATCTCTATTTCTGACTTCTGCTGGACTGATAAGCACACACAATGTTGTCTGGGGAGGGGGGGCAATGAGATCCTCCTTCGAGTGGGGTCCGTGATGTACTGGTGGCCTTCATGGAGATGTGACTTTGGGTTGTGGTCTTTGTGAAAGGCTGGTATGCTGCAATGTTCCTGGCCAACTCCTTTTAGAAAGCTGAGCCTGTGATGGCATTAAGTTGCTTCATTAGCCCTTCCAAACTTGCCATTTGTTCACTAAGGTCATCCTGTTCATATACCTGTGGAAAAAACAAGCAGCTAGTTTAGACCGGTGTGGTCCATTCTACCCCACAACATTAGGGTAAGTAACAAATGAAAATCAATTATTTTTGTTTGGGATGTTTGCTCAAATTGGGGATGTGGGAAGAAACATCTGCAAGAAGGGAAGCAGCAGAAATTAACAAATCTGGCAGGGTGCATTTTTAAAACATTTTTCAAGCCAATAATGTTACAGGACCAGCAAAGGTCCACTCGCTCCATATTTCTTTGGGAAGATTGCTATCATGAGAACATTTATTATTTATGGGTTATCTTTGGTCAATAAACAATGTATCAGGGATTGTGCCCCAAAGAGTATTGGGTGGGGCCAAAATAAAACCTTTATTTTTGATTTCATTTATCATAACATACATAAAATCATATACTAAACTGATCATTCTCCAGTCACCTTTTTCCTTTCTATCACAAAATTATGACCTAATTTTTTTTGGGGGATGTCTCTGACAGCAACACTCAAAGTGTTGGGAAGTGAAATCTGTTGTCCTGGAATCACAAGTTGTAATACCCTGAAATTAACACAAGAAGGGTGAATTTCTCTTCACCTGGATTTAAGGGAATGTTGAATGAAATGAGTGGAATCAATACATATAATCAGACTGCGCAGCATTGGGCTGTACAATAATTGTTTTGCCCAGTGTTTCTCAACCTTGGCAACTTTAAGATGTGTGGTCTTCAACTCCCAGAATTCCCCAGCCAGCTATGGTTTTACCTATTGAAACAAATTCCAGCCATCAAAACATTGTAAAGGCGATGCTCTGCATGCTGGGCTGTACGGGGTGTTTAATTTGCTGCAGTTTGATTGATACATCAATTTGGGTGGACAAAATAATCCCAATCAAAGCAGGCTTCAACCGAGTCATTTCATCTTGGGCTTCTAATCAATACATTGATGTGCCTCACTTCCATTCAGCTTGCCATTTTGTTATGGAGCAAAGGATATTTTTCCTCATGGATGTTCATGCTTAAAAGCCCCCTTTCTTATCTGGATCAGAGCAGCACAGCCACTCCATTCTCATGCTTTGATCTGCACTGTCGCTTTGATATAACAATTTGCTTCCCGGAGGTTCTTCCGTCAAAGCTTTATTGAATCAAAGCACCTTTTTGGAGTTTTGGCTTCTATTGTACATTGATATGGTCAGTGTAATAGGCAAAGTTTCATTAGGTCAACTCAAACATAGCTTACTAATGGTGAGCATCCTTTGGTGAGAAATGGATTCCTCTACTTCAAGAGAAAGAAAGGAAGGAAGGAAGGAAGGAAGGAAGGAAGGAAGGAAGGAAGGAAGGAAGGAAGGAAGGAAGGAAGGAAGGAAGGAAAGTCCTATTTATCATTTACTTGATTACCATTTTTAGCCTCTATAATGTTTTCTATTGCCCATACTTTATCATTTTTTCTTCGGCAGCCTATCATACTTCCAATTAATATGGTGACCTGCAGACATATTCTACACATATTTATCAAAACTGTGAAGACTTAGATATTATCTTTTTATGATGTATACGTTTTGTAATATTTTATCTTGTTAATATTGTAAACCACCCAGAATTACCTTATGGCAAGATGGGCAGTCAATAAATTTAATATTGATGTTAATATAAAAAACAGGCAATCTGGCAGGAGCCAAGGAAAATGTGGAAGGGTTTGAGATCTAATTCTTTCCTGTTTCTAATTTGTGCTTCTTACTGGTATATAGGAAAATCTTAGATATATATTTTCTGCCCTGTTGATTCCCATTCGAGCCTTTAACTTTAACTTAGAAAAAGCAGTAAAAGATTTTTTTTTTCTTATTCTGGACTGCATCTTCATCAGATAAAGCAGGGGTGTCAAACTGCCAGCCTGCGGACTGGATGCCCAAGCAGGGGGTTGGACTAGATGACCTCCAAGGTCCCTTCCAACTTTACTATTATTATTATTATTATTATTATTATTATTATTATTATTATTATTATTATTATTATTATTTTAGATCTGTAAGTTTCATACCCCAGAATTTCTGACAACTCTGGAGTTGGAGTGCTTTTCTGCAGTTAAGTCAATATTGTACAAATATGCTGTAGATTTACTCCTGAAGATTATTTCTTAGATATTGGATGATGTAATCTCTTCCTGATCCTCATTCTACTCCTTCCTCTACAATAATATGCTGTGAAGCAGAATGAAACAGTGACCTGATGTCAGCATATATTGAGCACCCTCATGCCTACTTCATTTTTTGAGTTTTGCTTGAAGGAGGTGGTAAATCAAAAGATACACCACACATCTGCTAAATGTGAAACCTCAGGGATTAAGCTGAGGGCAGAGTACAGAGCGCTCAGTAATTACAAATATTATCAGAAATATTCTAAAAATAGATAAACTGGGATTTCTTATTCTATCCTATTCTATTCTTCTCCAACCTGAGCATTATTCAAATATGCAAGTTTCAACAATTGGAGCTCCCAGCCAACATGGACACTGCTGAAAGTTGGAGCTGAAATCCAACTCCTCTGGATGCCAGTTCCATTGGACTACAATCCTAACAACTCTAAAAGTGTCCAGGGAGATTTAGGAAGCTTTGAAAGCATTGAGGCAAAACCAGTGAAGTTATTCCAAGATTCAATGTATTGTAATGGTTTAGATGTTAGACTAGGAGTGTTGTAATGGTTTAGATGTTGGACTAGCAGTGAGGAGAATCCAGGGTTAAGTGCCACTCTCAGCTATGAAATCTCTTTTTTTGTGTGTGGTGATGTTGGGTCAGTCACTCTCTCAGCCCAACCTTTCTTACGGATTTGTTGTTGTAAGGAAAAACAAGAGAAGGGAGCGTTGTGAATATCATATTAAGATCTTGAATGAAAAATGAGACACAAAACATCCTTCAGTTTATCTTATCAGTTCATATTTTAAACCAGCTAAGAGCCCCACTTGCAATGAAGAAAATATAGGAGAAGGAGAAGAAAGAAGCAGCAAAATGAATGAGTGGGGTGGTGGGGTTTGCAATAATATCTGGCTTTGAGAACTGTATTTTTTTCACAAGAATCCACCTCAAATGGACTAAAGGGAGATGCAATAAAATCCTCAAGCCATCTTATTGAGACTACATGCCTAGATTTAGTCTTACATTAGCAGGATCTTCTGTTTGTTTGTGACCCTCTTCTGTGGCTTCTGGAGCTGTTGGTACTGAGACAGGAAGCAGAGGTGATCGTGCTTTTCCAGCTAGTCCAAGGGATGCTGTCTTAACCTGAGCCTTGGGAAGATTGGGTGCTGTAATAGGAAGGGGCAAACCATTTCAATATTACTCTTAAGAAGCAGACACAAAAACAGGCAAAAGCCGCATGAGCAAATTTACTGATGCATGTTCTTCCTGAATATTTATCTTGCTTTTCAGATAGTTATTTTCCCCCCAAGGGGCTCATGGAAATACAATAAAATCTTCAGTAATGCATGAGCTGTAATGAAGTATATCTTCCCAGTTTTGGATTGACTTACCATGTATCTGGAAGGATGAGGACCATCAATTTTAGGTGATCTCCTTCTCCTTCATCAAGGGAGAACAAATGAAAAACAAAACAAAACCCACCCATTCACACAATGCCTATTACCCCCAACTTGTTTGAAAACTGAAACCAAAAATGGACAAAAATAGACTTTTTTTTCCACTCCGTTAAATCATGTATATGCACATATGTATATATACCATACTACATTTTAACTGTAGAGAGTACAGGAAGGTGAGATTGATGCAGATATGGAAAGGCTGTTGCCTAGGCAAAAGGGACCAAAGCATATCTAAATCCTAGAACAGAGAGATAAAAAAAAACCACACCAACAGCTCCCTAATTCACTTATCCATAAGAAGGAATAAGAAGTATAGTACAATCAGATTTACAAGATTCTGTTATAGTAGCCAGTATTAACAAAAACAGTTTTAACTTTCTTGGGGAGTTGATTTCAAGATCTGGTCCATCTAGTGGGGGCTGACCTGATTAGTCTCCAGGTATCAGGAAAGGACCTCCACCATATTTGTATGTTCCAGGACTGAAGTAAGTAGCTGAGAGTCATCTGCATATTGATAACATGTGATCATTCACCAGCACATAACGTTTTTTTGAGCTTCATATCATAAAACACAATTGCTCCCTCCTTGCATCAGGGAGTGGAATTGCCCCCTTGGGAAGGAGAAAACCCAATCACACTCCAGGACATCATAAAATGAATTAGTGTGCTTTATGTACTGTACAAGGAGGTGCTTTAGTTAGCCATCTCATAATTAAATAAACTCAGGAGTGGTCCATCCCACCCATGAAAAGTTCACTGAAGTTCCAAACATAAATTCTCTTCCTTCAAAGGAAATTTGAACTGGTAGAAAAAAATGCAGGAGGTGTTCTCTATGGAGAACTATCCACTGAAGGAGAGAAAGGAAGATTTGAATAAAATAATAAAAGACAGTCCCTGTTAATGACTGGGAGAATTAGTTACTTCTTTAACTTGCAGGCAGACAGTAAAATAGGATTCTAGCTCAGCTGAAATTTCTAGTGAAGAGATGACTCTATTGGTTTCCCTTCTCGAATCCATAGCAACAGTTTAAAGGGATCCATCTTTGTTTTCACTGCAGCCAGCATGGAAGTACTGAAGACTACACTCTTCCAGTTAACTAGTTATATGATTGTGATCTAATTGGTAATTGAGTTGCTGTTGTCCAACTGGTAAACACTGCAGCCCCTATGAGGGTGGGGTGGCAGCTGACAATCTGCCTTGGATCCATCCCCTTGCCAAATGCAAAACACCAACAGTTGATAGAGAACAAAACAGTACATTTTGGCAGACATGAAAAAAAAAAAAAACCCAGAAATGTCAGGCATTCCATTCTGGAGGAAAAATTCAATGGAACACCATTATCTAAATCTAAAACTTTTGTGAATGCTTGTACTGTGCCAAAATAAATAACAGAATAAATTCATAGAACATAGAATAATAGAATTGGAAGGGACCTTGAAGGTCTCATTCTGCTCAAGAAGGAGACCCTACCACCCCAGACAAGTGGCTGTCCAGTCTCTTCTTAAAAGCCTCCAGTGATGGAGCACCCATAATGTCCGAAGGCAAGCCATTCCACTGCTTAATTGTTCTTACTGTCAGAAAATTTCTCCTTAGTTCTAGGTTGCTTCTCTCCTTTAGTTAAATAATTAGTTAAATACATCAGCTCAGCAAGGAACCACAGGTTCATGATGCTAATTCTGAAGTTGGCTGAAATCCCCCCCCCTTTTTTTTTCTTTTGAAATGCCCTAAAGGTCTATATTTCTACCAGGTTTCAAGCAGACTGAGAAATTCTATGGAAAGCCAAAGGAAAAGCAAAGCTGAAAAATTACACCGATTTCCTACTGATAAAAATTAGGTTTCTACTTTGCTTGGTTTTTAATTAAATGCTAAAACAGGTGTGTGTGTGTGTGTTGCTTCAACAAAAACTCAACTGCATTAAAAGCAAAGGGAAGACACAGGTATTAAAGGGCCACTTTTAAGTAGTTTGTCACAAACGAGATTTTCTGCACTCCTGGATCCCTTTGAAAGCCAAGGTTTAAAAAACAGAAAGGAAAAAGCTAGGGGAACCAAAGAGAGAAAAAGACTCAAAGAATTCTTCAGAAGATACTATGCTTTGCACTCTTTGTAGGGAAAAAAAAAGACTTCGGTAGTAACTGCTTTGGCTCAACTTCAACTTATTCAAAGAAAGAACAGAAGGTACATTGATTCAAGATGATGTTATGTGTAGGTGTGCATGCTTGCTTTTTTAAGTGGTACAGTCTAATAATAATAAAAAGAGCTATTGAGACATTTTGAAAATCTTTTGATGCTTGTAATTGCTCCTGCTCTCCTAAGCTAAGATCAAGGTTGCAGAATTCAATTTGCAACAATCAATATATAGGAAAACTCTTTGATGATCTGCCTGAGGATCTACTCAGCCCAACCTTGCTCACATTAATCCAAGGGATGCCTTCAGTGAAGATCAGTGGCAGGAAAATGACAGATATTCCTCTTCTTTTGATGTACCCACCAAACTAACACCGAGGTATTAGCAGAGAGCTATTTTGCATTCACTTGTTGCCAGTAAGTTTATGGATCCATTTTAAAGTGCTAGTTATAGTCTATAGAAAAGCACATGGCATAGCACTAGGTTGTACCTAGTTTGATTCTGCCCATCCTATGAGGACATCTAGGGAGCCTTCACTCCAGACCCAGGCTTGGTTAAAGGAGAGAAGAAGATGGACCAATGATTGCCTATTATGGAATATGCTGCCTCCAAAGTAGGCCTTGCACCCTCAGTTCAGGAAAGGATTCAAAGCCACTTTCGTAAAGCAAGCATTCAATGCCTTGTGGTGAGTTTTGGGGTAGTAGCTACTTCTGGCCATGCTTTAAATGTTCTAATTGCAAGGCACAGGCAGTCCTTGGTTAATAATGGTAACTGAGCCTGGAATTTCTATCATTAAGTGACACACTTGTAAAACATGTCACTTGACTGTGTTACTTGGTGATGGAGTTCTGGGATTTTATGGTGGCCGATGCTAAGCTCAATGTTGCATGTTCGCCCTTTACAACCTCTTGCCAGCTTCCCCATTGACTTTACTTGTAGAAAGAGGGCAATGAAGGATGCCAATTGTTACCACCAGGTGCTGCAACATCATAATTATGAATCAGGGGCTGAGCACCCAGACTGTAATCATATGATGGCAGGGATGCTGTGATGGCCACAATTTTGAGATCTGGTCATAAGTACCCCCTTGTTCAATGCTGGTATAAACTTAAACAGTTGCTGAACAAGTAGTTGTATGCTACTCAGAACTTTTGGATTGGGCTGAATGAATATTGTAAAAAAAAAATGAAGCAAACAAATAAATACATTGAAACATTCTGCCTCTGTTCCTGGTATTATTATATTGTGTGTGTGTGTGTGTGTTTTGGAACTATAGTTTAACAACATCTGGGATGCAAGAGATTGCCTAAATTTGAATGAAGAGAGATTTGGAGAAACAGTGAGATTGAATTGGCAGCACCAGCTGGAACTGAAATACGATTTATGGGGTGGCTGTATAATCTGATGCAAGGTAGCCTATATATGTATCTAAATCTAGTTGTTTCTTATTTATTCTTATATATAACAAGCACTATGAACACATCATTATACTCCAGAGTCCATCATCTAAAGGAACAGAACCCAGTATCATAAACCCTAGAACTTTCTACCTCATGTAAACAGGGATTATGGAACAATATGATATTGCAGAAGGATTTGAAAATAGGATCAAATAGACAATTTGCCTCTATAATGGAGTATTGAAACAAGAATCCAACCTATGGGAAGACAATTAGGAATTTGAAAATGTAGGGGATGTTTTTAAATCCAATTCTGTCATCTCTTAAATGCAGGAGTGATATGTACTTGCATTAAATAACTTAGATGTGATGCAGCTCCATTCAACATGTGCTACTGTAAATTGTGTCATCCTATTTGGACTATACATTTCAAGATGGCCAAGACAGTGGGCTTTGCTGCTATCAAATGGTTGTCTGGAGTTTTGCAGCCAAGTATAATCATTCTACAGTTAATTTAATATGAATGTTAGTGAGTTGGTGTAGTACCTTGTATGAACATACCAGGTTAATTTTAGTGCATTGTTCATTGGACAGATTTCCATCTGCTGCTGGTCACATAGACTGCAGCAGAAACAAATAAATGATCTGTCATCATCTTACGCTAGTTGGTTTTCTAGATACCCAATCGCAGTAGAAATGGATTTTCTGGTGGTCATTGGTAAAAGATGTAATAAATTACAACACTGCCTGATTTTTTTAAAAAATCAACCAAGGTCATTTAAGTACAAGTTAAAGAACTATATCATCAACAATTGCTAAAGACCTGCAGCATTTGTTTCAGGACAGATTTTTTTTTTTTAAAGAGAAAACAGCTTTGTTTGGAGCAGCCCCAGCTGGTTGGACCAGGGCCAGCTAGCATACATCAACAGCACAAATAGAATAAACTCAGTTCCAACCTTTATGTTACTTTCTTTTCTTTTGCTTTTGTTTTGTTTGCAGTTAATTAAACTTCTATGGAACAAGTGACAGGAATCCTCCCTCTTTGTCTGTCCCCAAACCAATTAGTCATGCAAAATCCATTTAGATCTGGCACAGAAAACGGATGGCAAAATAAGGCTTGAGCATAACTGTCTGGTATGAAGAATATGCTTGCACCTGTGAATCTCAGGGTTGATGTGGATAAGGGAAGGGAAGCTATGTCAGTCATATGGAACTCATTAATTAATACAATTGTGCCTTAAAGAGCTAAGAACTCTGCAAAAAGGCAGATGGCTCCATTTGGGCATTGCTGATGAGAAACCAAGATGCTAATTAAGGCTTCCCCTCTAGAAAGGGATCAACAGCAGGTGAACATTAAAGCTTGAAAACTGAAGTGAAGGAAAACTTCAAAGAGGAGCCCACATCAACTCAATAATACTCAAGAAATCACTTCATCTTTGCTGACTGGGGCAGAGTTCGGCATTGGAAACTGAAGCTCCAGCCTGAGATGAATATCATAAGGTTTTTAAGAAGCTTCAGAATAACAGAGTTGGAAGGAACCTTGGAGGCCTTCTAGTCCATCCCCCTGCTCAGGCAGGAAACTCTTTATCATTTCAGACAAATGGTTGTCCAGTCTCTTCTTAAAAAATCTCCAATGTTGGAGCACTCACGACTTCTGGAAGCAAGTCATTCCATTGATAAATTATTCTAACTATCAGGAAATTTCTCCTTAGTTCTAGGTTGCTTCTCTCTTTGATTAGTTTCCATCCATTGCTTCTTGTCCTGCCTTCAGGTGCTTTGGAAAATAAGTTGACCCTCCCTCTTTTTTGTGGCAGCCCCTGAGATATTGGAACACTGCTATCATGTCACCCTAGTCCCTCTTTTCATTAAACTAGACATACTCAAATCTTGCAATTGTTCTTCATATGTTTTAGCCTCTAGTCCCCTAATCATTTTTGCTGCTCTTCTCTGCAGTCTTTCTATAGTCTCAACATATTTTTTTATATCGTGGCAACCAAAACTGGATGCAGTATTCCAAGTGTGGTCCTACTAAGGCATTATAAAGTGGTATTAACACTTCACATAATCTTGATTCTATCCTTCTGTTAATTCAGTCTAGGACTGTGTTAGCTTTTCATTTCCAGAAGAAGTTTTGGTTGCCACAATATAGAAAATATGTTGAGACTCTAGAAAAAGTGCAGAGAAGATGCCTGGTGGAGGACAAAGCAGTGGAGAGTCTTCCAGCCAGCAGTGTATACTCTACACCTGATTTCTTATCTTCCAGCTATGTTTACTTATGTAAGTTATGTGATTATGCACCAGTTCAGTCTAGTGATTGAGGCATTGGGCTAGAAAGTAAGAGACTGGAAGTTTTAGTCCTGCCTTAGCCATGAAAGCCAGCTGGGTGACTTTGGGCCAGCCACTCTATCTCAGCCCAACCCACTTGACAGGGTTGTTGTTGTGGGTAAAATAGGAAGAGGAAAGTGTGCTGGATATGTTCGCTGCCTTGAATTATTTGTAAAAGTAATAAAGATAGAAATAAATAAAATAAATAAAATCTTCTCAGACTTACAAACAGGCAACAGCTCAACACAGTGAAATGGGACCTTACCAATTTTTTTTATTTGAATTTCCTGATTCTACTGTCTCCCATCTTTAGGCAACATCTCTCCCCCCCTTAGGACCAATTGATCAAAATGTGACTTGGCTGTTGCAGAGAAGTTACTTAAAAACAGCCCACACAATTTCCTGCCTTCCAGCTATGGTTAATTGGGGAAAAATATTTCAATGTATCTCACTGGCTTACAGTATGCTTGCAGAATATCAAAGTTGGAGAAAATCTTGGAGGTCTTCTAGTCTAACCCCCTGCTCAGGAAACCCTATTCCATTTCAGACAAATGGTTGTCCAATCTCTTTTTAAAAACCTCCAGTTTTGGAGCATCCACAATTTTTGGAGGCCTATCTCATGTGATTATTTTTTTTTAAAAAAAATGTTCATGATAGCAAATAGAACAGCCTCTTCTTTGCCTTCAATAATACAACACAGCATTTTCAATCTCTAAAGGGATTGTACTTCAACCACCCATTACTTCCTTTGATCATGTCATCAAGGAATGATGGCAGTTGCAGTCCATCTAGAATATTTTCAGTTGGAGAACAAAACTATATTTGGAGCAATCTTGCACTGGAAACATAAAAGGAATGGAAAACTTTAATTTAGAGGGACCCTAAAAGCTTTACCAGTTTTACCAAACTAATTGGGTAGTTCTCTGAATATTTATACTACGTGAATCTTACATCAGTCCACACAATATTTTCCTCTGAAAGTAAAATCACATTCAGAGAGAATTCCCAACAAAGAAAGCAGTGGGATTAAACAATAAAATAGGCACCCTGAAGGTTCAAGCAAGGAGGAGACAAAATGCAGCCAATTATCAAGTTAATTATGTCAGAAATACTCAGAACTGTGCACCAAACCAGCAAGGTATTTTAAGAAAACAACAAAATTTCAAGGAATGAAAGAAACTAACATAGGGAAGTATTTACAAGTTCCAGATGGGAAGCTGGGAAGATGCCAAGGTTGGCCAGCACCAACCCTACATGACCTCAGCAGCCAATGCTACTATGAGTCTTATTTTCTTTGCTGGGTTAATAAATGTTACATTCCCTCATTAATTTGATGATATAGGTACAAATCTGGGCTTATTACTGGAATACAGCATTTTACACAGGCATGCAAGCATGAGGATCTGGTTGTCAGTTGTATGGCATCCCCTCCCAATCGGAGCCTCCATGCTGCACAATAATCAGCTGCTGATTATTCTCTAATCTTTCTGCCCATGGGGGCTTATTCTGAAGAGGATATTCAGAGGCAAAATGATGTTGCAGAAAATCAGAATCCTGGGTCACTTTATTATCTGGATTTTGGAGCAATATTTGCCTACTCTCCATGAGGACTGCATTTTGCATGCAGAAAGTCCTAGGTTTCTCCTGCAACAAGTGCAGATAAATTTTTCTCAAATAGCAAGGAGGAAAATATCTGTCAGAAACTCCACAGAGCTGTTTGAATAAGAATGGCCAGAAGTGGGGAATTGAACCTCTGTAATTTAACGGTATGATGGATATCATACGATGGATATGATGATACAATGGATGCAAACTAACCAAGGAGAGAAGCAACCTAGAACTAAGGAGAAATTTCCTAAGGGTGAGGGCAATCAACCAATGGAACAGCTGGCCTTCAGAAGTTGTGGGTGCTCCATCACTGGAGGCTTTCAAAAAGCGACTGGACAACCATTTATCTGAAATGGTATAGGGTCTCCTGCTCGAGCAGGGGGCTGCACTAGAAAACCTCTGAGGTTCCTTCCAACTCTATTATTCTATGCTCTATGTTCTATGAATTAAGTAAAAGGAAAGACAATTTCTGTATGTACAGAATGTACAGGTATAGTATAGGGGGTACCTTGCTCAAGAGTAGTGACTGTGAGAGGGACCTTGGAGTCCTAGTGGACAATCACCTAAATATGAGCCAGCAGTGTGCTGCAGCTGCAAAGAAAGGCCAACAACACAGTGCTAGGCTGCATTAACAGAGGGATAGAAATCAAGATCATGTGAAGTATTAATACCACTCTACAATGCCTTGGTAAGGCCACACTTGGAATACTGCATCCAGTTTTGGTCACCACGATGTAAAAAAGATGTTGAGACTCTAGAAAGAGTACAGAGAAGAGCAACAAAGATGATCAGGGGACTGGAGGCTAAAACATATAAGGGACGGTTGCTGGAATTGGGTATGTCTAGTTTAATGAAGAGAAGGACGAGGGGGGACATGATAGCAGTGTTCCAATATCTCAGGGGCTGTCACAAAGAAGAGGCAGTCAAGCTATTTTCCAAAGCGCCTGAAGGTAGGACAAGAAGCAACAGATGGAAACTAATCAAGGAGAGAAGCAACCTAGAACTAAGGAGAAACTTCCTGACAGTTAGAACAATTAACCAGTGGAACAACCTGCCTCCAGAAGCGGTGAATGCTCCAACACTGGAAGTTTTTAAGAAGAGACTGGATAGCCATTTGTCCAAAATTGTATAGGGTTTCCTGCCTGAGCAGGGGGTTGGACTAGATGACCTCCAAGGTGCCTTCCAACATTATTATTATTATTATTATTATTATTATTATTATTATTATTATTACTATTATTATTTGTATATATTCAATGCACGTGCTCTAATTAAAACACCCACTTCCCCTTTAGAGCCTTAAGGTAGGGTTTTAATTTTCACACAGATTTATCTGATCTTGCATCTTCAGACCAACATATAACTGAACTTTAGATACTGAAATTTAGTGTTGTTTGAATTTAATTTATAATAGGGCATATGAATATAATGTACAGAGATAAGTTGTACTATTTGGTGAAGTGATTGACAAAGACAGCACATTCACCATTCAGCATAAAGAGATGTGCATAATTAGAAAAATGTAGGCTAATTAACTTTGCAAATCTCTTCCTAAAAATTTATCACTCAATAAAATAAACTTGATGATTTGAAGCAACCTATTTTCTCAGCTGTTTCCAGAAACAGAGAAAAATACTGATATCCTGAAACTGCTGAATTTACCAGGGGTAGTTTATGAGCTACAGAAAAAAAAACAAAAAACAAAAAGGGAGGCAATAATCAAATATTTTTGCTAGGTTTTTTTTAAATGCATGAGATATTCCATGTCATTCTGAAAAAAAAATATGCATTTTGATTATTTCTTTATATACCGAATATTGCAGCTGTAAGGAGATCTCTTTTGTAAAACTGATTTCTGATTAATACTTTGAGGTGGTGGCTTGAATTTCTTATAACAGCTGCAAATGGTTAGCGATTGGTCTTTAAAAAGGCAATTCACCTGTAGCTGTCTCCTTTCTTCCCATCTCTCTCTACCAGTGTTTCTCAACCTTGACAATTTTAAGGCATGTGGACTTCAACTCCCAGAATTCCACAGCCAGCAATGCTGGCTGTGGAATTCTGGGAGTTGAAGTCCACATGCCTTAAAATTGTCAAGGTTGAGAAACACTGCTTCTAGGCTCATCAGAGAAAAGGTGGAATAGTCGGGCCAATGTACTTTGAATTTAAATGAAGAAAATGTACTTAAAAGCTGGAGTTAACTAAGTGGGGATTCAGCTTTGGAGAGATCTGAACAACTGAGCTGTCTACTAATAGACCTGAGCCAAAATTACTTGGAGGTACTTTTCTTGTTTCTTTTCTTTTGTTGAACTTTGATGATCACAGCATTCTTCTATCTAAGTGCTGGAATTCAAATTAAAGCATCCACAACTGTAAAAGCTAGCCTTTCTTAAGACTGTTAGAAAAAGAAAAGCTTTTTTTCTGAATGGGAAATGGAAGAAGCAGCCATAACCTTCTGGATAAAATGCTCCAGAACACTCCCCAGCATCCATAGTGGATAGAAATATGGGGGATATGGAAAATGATGCCCTTTTCCATTACCCTGCATTTCTAAGCACACAAATCTATCCTTGTATATTTCCTCCATATGCTATAGCATCTCCCCTTTTCTCTCTCACACACAAATATCCCCATAGCTACAATGCTTTTCTCTTTCCCCACCTACTACCCATTTTGCTTTCCTCTTCTCTATTCTTGGTTTTTTGCCAATTAAATGGGTGGGCAGAGACTCACATTTAAAATGTGTGTGGGTGGTGGTGGTGGTGGCATGTGAGGAAACATCTACCTTCTCAGCCTTCTAATTAGACCAGACAGGAAACGCACCAAGATGAGCTAATTCTACTTTATTGTAAGGCTATGTTAACAGAATCTTGCAAATCTGAAAGTATAAATCTGCCCATTATTCAATTGTGGGTTCCTCCTCCTTTTATTTGATCCCTCCCTAGGCAGCATCTCTCCCCCACCCCACTAGTTTTCCAAGGTCATACTCGTATTCCATTGTATGACTTTACTGTCCTCTTCATTAAAGTGGTTATTTTCTGGGATGAGAGAGAGCACAATTTTCAATTTTGGAATGGTCTTCCTCTGAGATCTTCCTACCAGCATTGGGATATAGAGGCTGGAGCCCAATAAAGTTGATTGTTGAAGTGTGGAGATGAGTTGTTTTGGGGGCTCCAGGAATTTTTGCAATGGTGCTTTTTGTACTGCTGTCTGCAAGCCATTCAGAGGTTGTAATACATAAAACTGACATCTATATAAGACTTTTAAACACATAAATAAATAAGAGGATCAATACACAATCTAAGAAAGATATATGATTTTGGCAAGGTTATTTGGCAAGGCTGGTAGAAATAAAGCAGCATCAGGTAACTCCACAGTCATTCACAGATCATCTACATCTAACCAATAATATTCAGAACCTATTTCTACATTGATAGCAATCTTAACTGATGCCATTAGAATGAGAGGCATTTCATTTTGGAGGAGTGGGGAGAGGATCTTAAAGATGTTTAATAGTGAGATGTGGTAGAAATTCAGCCTAGCGTAATACATAAGGTTACCAATAATGGTTAACCAATGTACTGATGTAGAATTGTGATATGACACCATTAGTTAAATATAAAAGAGGAAGCAAAATGGTCAAACCTGGATAGGGGAAGGCCATAGCACTAGTAAGCTTTCTGGCAAAGCGGAAGTTTTGAGTCAACAATAACTTGTTCCTTAACTCAGGGAATTTTATTGATATATTGAAAACCATGGGCACCTGCTAAACATCATGTGGATTTATGGAAATCTGATATCATGATCATGAAAATCATGATATCTATGAATGAGCAATGCCTAGAGCTTAAACATGTGAAGAGAACATGATGGATAACCTTTGGGGGGGGGCAGAATTTTGAGGGCATGCCATGGGTACTCCCACAAAATATTTGCTACTGGGGCTGACAAAAAACACCTAGTTTTCCAGGTAAGATTTCTGTGGCACTTTCTGAGCATGGTGGTAAACCTTGGTAAACCACCAAGCTCAGAGAGTATCAAGGACCCCACAGTTCAAACCTGAGTTACAGATATTCTCTTCTATTTGGTAAGATTTCTCCCTGCTCATTTTAGATTATCAGAGTGCTCCTTAGAGCAGGGGTGTTAGACTCGCAATGTCACATGATGTGTTGCGACGTATCGCTGTTTTTTTTTTCATTGGCAGCAACGGGGTGGGCGCAGTTTCGCTATGATGCATCCAGCTCACAAGCCGGCAGTTTGACACCCCTGCCTTAGAGTGTCTTTTGTCTGGTCATGTGAGCCCAAGTCCAAATTAAGGGCTGAGATACAACCAACCACCACACTTTGTTTTAAAAAATTCCTATGGGGCTGGTGTGCATTCCGAAATAAATCAGGTCAATGTAGATTGCTGAACATATTATATCACAATTGATGCACCTGCAGGAGCCTCTGTTCCTTTGTGCTTTGTGTCAGTATCCCATATATTTATCTCCTCACCCTATTTATTGAACGGAATGTATCCATCTTAAGAGAAATAACTGAATTTTAAATTTTAGTGCCAGCAGGGTTTAGTTAAAAGATGTTCTTCTTGATGTAAGGGATTTTAGGGCTTCTGCTTGCTGTCAGAAGAGGATTGTTTAGTAATAGCTAGTATATGTTTGAAGCAAGAACATGGTTTTTAACATTTTCATTGGTTGCTGCAATTCCTATCTTCAGTCAGGGATTTAATCATCTTTAGAATACACAGCAGCAGGAGACAATCTTAATACCTCTAAACATCTCCACCTTGCAGTATGCAGACTACAGTCAAATGCTGTGTTGCATCATCCTTTACAGCCATGAAACAGTCTCATCTTACAAGGCTCACTCACGGTATACATTTTGTTATTGGAAACTTATTTATACAAGGAGTTTTGACAAGAACAAGACAAATGGGACAAATATGGTGTGCAGAAACAGGGCAGAAGACCATTGTTATTTCAAGGAGCTTTGTGACATACGTTGATTTCTCCTTCATATTAAGAAAAGTTTAGGTGAAGGATCAAAGACAAACCCACATTAAGAGGATTTATGGGGTTTTAGTTGAATTGGATTCAGAAACGGAACTAATTAAAGATTGTATGATTAGATGGGCGCAGAATTTTGGTGAGCCAGTTCCATTGGACACCTGGGAAACTATTTGGGTGAGAAATGTCAAATTTACACAAGCACAGAACTTAAGGGAGAACTTTTATAAAATGTTTTATAGATGGCACCTTGATCCACAAAAAATGTCTTTTATGTACCCTGACTTACAACCTAAATGTTGGAGATGTGGTTGTATGGACGCTACTTATTATCATATTTGGTGGTCGTGCAGAGAGATAAAAGCATTCTGGATTAAGATATGGTGGAATATCCAGAGAATTTTTAAAAGGAGGGTAAAATTTACTCCACAATTATTTTTGTTAGGTATAGTTATTGATTGTGATACAAAGGAGGTTATATTGATGTTAAATTTGATTACAGCTGCGAGGCTATTAGTAGGACAATATTGGAAGAAGGAATCTTTGCCTACATTGCAGGATTGGTTTCTTAAAGTGTCTCATTTGGCGGAAATGGCAAAGATTTCGGCTTTCTTAAAGGGTCAAACGCAAGAGAAATTCCTTGCTGTTTGGGATAAATGGATAAAATTCATACAATTTAAATTTGATATAAAAAAATACTATATAGTTTTTTCATAATTTTTAACTTTATATATATATATATTTTCTATTTTATATTCTTTTTTTATATAAATATAAAATTTTTTTAACTTTTTTTAATTAAGCCTATATTCTGCTCTGGGAGGCCCTGGGGGGGGGAAGGGGGGGTTTGGGTAGGGGTGGGGGAAGGGGGGTTTTGTTGGGTAATGTTTGTTTTTATTTGTATATGTTGTTTTTTGTTTTTGTATTGTCTTTTATTTTTTGTAAAATTTATAAAACTTTTTAATAAAAAAAAAAAAAGAAAAGTTTAGATGTTTAGAGCCCTTTCTGAGTTAACCTGTTGTTGTTTTTTTAAAAGGTCTTGTTTACTAAATAAAGAAGAAGGGAGGGGGGATTTTCACACAGCTGTAAATCTGTGAACGCCTCAGACCTTCAGTTTCCATTCTAGAGTCATGTGCCACCCTGTCAAGGTCAAGTTTTGTAGTCCCATCCCGATAGAAGCAAATCCATGAAGTCCTGGTGCCAGGTTTTGATAAAAACCTTGGAGTTATTTTGTTTGTGGACCACTTCTGCAGAGAACCTAGCATTGGTTACTGTGTAAATTGACCACCCTTAGTATCATTGGTGTTATTATTAAGGTGCTCCTGACAGCTTATACGAGATTTGAGTATCATCTTGCTTGGTATGCATTATTTACCTACTCTGTTCTATTTCCTTTTCCTGTTCTGTTGTTATGCTTTTAAATCCGTTTGCTTGAGTTAATAAAGCTTAAAATCTCTTTATTCACTAGAATGCTCATTGTCTCTGGATCCAAAAACGACAGCAACCCCAACCCCCCCAAAAAAACCCAGTTGCCTGGGCACCTGACCACTGCCCTGACACTTGGCAAAACAAGGTCTCAGCAGAAATATCTACCAAAACAAATGATAAAGTTAGGCATTCAGAGATTTCATCTGCAAACCTAACTCAAACTTACATTAAGTTTATATCAAGAACACATTGCAAGGAAAACTTCCAACATATAAAACAACTATATATTTGTTTCACATACTAAGAGGTTAGAGATACTTCTGGCTCTATACTATACAAAGATATTTAGATTTTTAAAGAAATGACTATTTATACCAGCAGTTACTATGGGAATAACAGGTAGCTATTAGCACATTGGTAACTATCAGACAGATGCCATTCACAGTAGTGTCCTTTTGTTTTAAAAACATTTTATAGATTGAAGAAGGGGGGTTTGGGGGGTGGGAGGGAGGAAATGTGGGGGGGTAAGTGTAATATAGATAATGGTTGCTTATAGGGGTGCGGCCTGGGCACTCCCCTTATGCTGCGTTCATGGGTTTGAGAGGGATGAGAGGTGGGCAAGAGTAGAGAGGAAGTAGGGTAGTGAGAGGAGAAGGAGAGGGGAAGAGAGTAGGATGGGAGGTGAGAAAGAGGAGGGAAGTAGGGAATGTTTTAAGAGAGGGTGGACGCAGCCTGGGGGGAGTGCGCAGGTCGTAATAATGTTTATTTTATCTTAAAATTGTATTGTATGCTTTTTTTATAATGTTTATATGGAAAAAATAAAAAACTTTCATTAAAAAAAGAAGAAGTTCTTCATAGAAGAACTTCCATAGAATCACAGAAGTTATTACTTAAACATGCTTAAAATATAAGGCCAGTCTATTTTATCTTAATTTTATTTAAAAAATAGGATTGGCCTTCTTTTTATGTGTGCTTGGATTGTACCAAAATTGTAAAATCAGGTAAATCATGATGAATGTGTGCACTGAGTTGGAGTGAGAAGAATAATCTAGGAACTAAAATTTCTTAGAAGCAAGACTTAAATATTCCTTCTAGATGAGTATTGCCATTATTTCCCAGTGCAAAATCCCAACAGGAAGATTTGAATCTCGGATTTTTCTTCGTGACAAAGCAATACTTTTTGCTTCATATTGGAAATAAGGCTGACCAACCGTAATAGCATCAGCCCATGAGTTTGTGGCAGAATGTGCTAAACTACAGTGATGAGACAGTTTCTTAGGAAAGTGGGAGCACATTCTAAACAAGGAAGAGGCAACAGAGCCTGGAGCTGGATAGGTGAGAAAAGAACTCCCTAGAATCTCCCAGAATACTGCCAAGTAACAATAACATAGGTTTAGTCTGGCAAGATTCTGTCTGTTGTTTGTAAACAAATAAAGAACTGAACTATGGCTGAATTGTTCCACATCATTTTTGGGCTTAGCTTCACATGGAGATAAGATTCAAACCAAAATCCTGATCCATCCTTTAGCCTTTTAGTTACTTTGTTTTACCATTTATCTGTGTCGTCGCTTTCTCAGAAGTTAAGAGAATGCTGGGCTCCTTTGAGTTTTTCTATAGCTAAGCTTCAGAGTCAGCATTTTGTCCACAAAATGATCAAATTTTGTCTACCATGGCTTTTTTTTAATCCCTTACTGTAATCTACTGACAACAGTGCAGTTTACATTTCAATTCATCATAGAGCTGGTTGGAAGCAACTTTACATCTGTCTCCTGAGGTGCTAGTTCTGAGATAGCAAGTGACTCTTAAGCTCTATTTCCACTGAGTTTCCAAGCACAGCATTGGATTTGCAATGCTATTCGTAGACTAGGTTAAGAAAGATCATGGGGATAAAGAGAAATAACATCTGCATGCTATGCATCAAGGTTTTGTTCCCTAGCCAGCATTCATTTCAACAGTTTCCATACCTGCTTGAGACAAAAGTGGTGTATAAGGGACTTTCGGTTCTATTGCACTCAGTGGCGGAGGTAGCAAGGGGTTGGCAAAACTGCGGAGGGGATGTGTAGGCCGGACACATGCAGTAGGAATAGTCCTGCTTGGAGGTTCCTCACTGCTTGGATGTTCAGGCTGTGTTTGCGGTAACATGGAACTTTGTGGTGTGGCTGGTCCTTCACTCACTGCTGTAAGAGAAGAGGAAAGAAAATGTAACCAGTCTGAAAGCCCATTAGAGCTGTAAGCTCACTTAGACATAAAGAAATATTGCTCCCTTATCACCATGGTGATTTGTTCCTGACTTTTTGTTTTTGTTTGAAGACTCTGGAAAGTTTTTTTAGGGATGCGATTGTATTTCACATGTCATAATCTGCTCTGAATATTTTATAGATGTTCAGTGCAAAAGCCTCCTGGAAAATCTGGCAAAATAATCTTTTTAAAGAGTCACATCTTTATCTCAACTGTTTAGATTATGATTGATGGAGAATATGAGCTGAAGTACTCCTCAGACAGATCTGTGTGCTAACAGGGATTATTCATTGCCTCTTCAGTAGTCAATAACAGTGTGGGCTCTTCAAAGTAGCAATGTATCTTGAGGAATTCATTTCTCCATAGCAGTGAATGGTACCATTCTTTTGCCCATAAGCAAGAATTCTTAGGTATGCTATTAGGATATCAGTTAAGACCTGATATCTCCACTTAATAATTCCAATCTCAGAGAAAGATAGTTTGTAAGCTCTCCACTATCAACTCAGTTTAAAGTTATTTACTTTGTCCCATAAAATGTCCATGAGAATTCATGAGAATCAAACCAATAGTAATGGTGCCTAATCTCTTAATTATCCTTTCTACCAAATACCTGTACTCTGGCTCTTAATCTTCACATTCAATTCTGTCAGGATCTTTAGCATTTGCCTCAAATCAGAAGTGATTCTTCCAAACACAATTTATACAAAGTTCTCTTTAGCAAGATTTATTGATAAACACGGTATAGAGTTACAAGAACTCTAGCAATTGAACCATTTCCTAATTAGAATTAATTTAACCTCATGTAGATTAGGGTAGAGATGTTCTGATTTTTCTTTTTGATAACCTTCTTATGACAAGTATTTCAATAATAAAGTAGAAACTAGCAGCTAGCTCATTCTATAACAGGGGTCTTCAAACTTGGCCCTTTTGTGACTTGTGGACTGGCTGAGGAATTCTGGGAACTGAAGTCCACAAGTCATAAAAGGGCCAAGTTTGAAGACCCTTGTTCTATAACATCTCTTTATCAATCTGCAAATAACCATTACAATTCAATTCAAATGTTATTGCAAACTTCAGAATTTCAGTTTTGGTATGGTACCTCACTATCACCTAAAGCAGAGCTTCTCAACCTTTCTGGGTTGGTGGCAGGGAGGGAAAGGAAGGAGCAGGGAAATGCGTGTGAAAATGCGCGCACATGTGCAAATGTGTGTGTACATGGCAGCAGAGCTAGCATCCATGCACATTTGCAAGTGGGCCGTGCACACCCATGGCAGTGCTGGTGGAGGCCCTGGCACCTGCATGCATGCACAAGTGGCTGCTAGTGTGTGCAAACAGGCTGCTAGCATCTACACGTAGGTGCAAACAGGCTTCTAGTGCTCATGTGACGCTGGCAGTGGTGCTAGTGCTCCTGCACATGTGCAAATGGGGCCCAATGGCCAAGAGGCCACAGCCCAGTACCAGGCCACAGACCACAGGTTGCAGACCCCTGACCTAAAGACTAATTTATGTCAACCAGTCCCTGGGTGGGAAGAATGTTTTACCTCTGCCATCTTTTTCATTAATATGTTTAATTCTCATGGCCATTTCTATATAATTTTAATGTATTGCTTATTATACCTTTCATTTCTGATTTTTTTTACTGCAAATTGATTCATCTGATAAACTTCTGAGAGTCTAATGGAATTTATTTTTGTGTTTCTTCACAAAGCCTATTCCATGCAGGTCCATTTGTATAAACTAGGATGCATTGTTATGGTCATTAGGCAGATGAGCTTACAGATTTTTTGATTTGGTGCATAGATCAAGGACCTCACACATGGCACATTGTTGTTGGTTTTGAGCTCATCCCTCATATTCTATCAAACTAAGGAGAATATGGAAAAAGAAGGAATAAGGAGAAAAACTGAGGACCTGCTTAGAAGCAATCAAATAGAAAGTGGATTCATCTCTCCAGTGAATATTAGTGAAACCGAAGAGCTTATTCAAGGAGTGAAGAAAAAAAATTTAGGTAAGCTGATAGCACTGATCTTATTTAAAAATTAGACAACCTGTGACCCATTTGGTCAATGTTTCAAAGATATTTCCTTACCTAAACATGAACGAATGAGCACAGGCAGACAAAAAACAAAACAAAACAGCAGGAGCTGGAGCAACTTTCGACTTCCTGCTGGCTTCCCCATTGACTTTTTTTGTGGAAAGTTGGCAGGAGTGTTGGAAATGATGATTATATGACTGCAGCTGACTGTGACAGCACAACAGCAGAGAAGCAGCCACAAGTTTATAAATTTTATAAAGTAATAAAGCTGGGAGAAAAATCTAATAAATAAATCTTGCCATAGGAGTCGTGAGTCCCATTTTTGGGATGCATTCCATAAGTTAGCCCATTTCAGGTATGTTGATTCAAAAATTGTTGCTCTATGATGCACAGATTCACTCAATTGGTTATAAACAAATGAGAGTTTTAGCTGTATATAGTCTATATTACTCTTAAGTAACGTAGACCAATGTGTTAGGGTTAGGGTTAAGGTTAGGGCTAGGTTTAGGGTAATGTTTTCTTCTGTTGTTTTTTCTTCTATTTTCCTTTTCCCAGTGAACTCTTTTTTCTATGTAGAACTTAAACTTGAATATTCTGAAATGGAATTTCTTATTAAAACCTTCTATATGCATTGATTATGCAAGTAATTCCTGTGTTCCCTGATTGCACAATTTTTATTACATTTTGTATTTCAAGGCTTTATGCAGGATAACCCAAATAATTTTCTTTTTGATCTTCATAAGGCTGGGCTGCAGGGAGAAATCCAAGGTAGGAGACTAATAGCATCCAAGATGAACCAACTGGTAGGAATCAGAAGGTTCAATCTGACATATAAGTAACATAATGATTATTAACTGGGCAATCCCCAGGAAAAAAAGGGATCTTCACTGGTAGTTTTATTCCTCCTTCTGGTTTATATCAACCCATTGTGGAAAATAAGATTTAACATATGTCTATTAGTGCAGTTCAGTTTGAGATGTCAAATATCAATTTGTATTTATTATTTATTAGAAAATGAATGTTTATATTATTCAGTCCCAAGATTCTGGGCAGTGTAAAATAATATAAAAGAATCAACTCAACTGCATCTATGAATATAAGTAAAATCTAACAACAAAATATTCAATGTCCCCTAACACAAGCTTGGTCGCAAAATACTATTTAAAAAAGAGTAAACATCTAATAGTTGAAGCTCTCAGAATTATTGATCCAGCTTTGCATCTAGGAATTTTAGGGAAATAAAGAAGTGAGAATGCTTTGGTACTTAAATGACTAACCATTTTATTAACTTTTAACTGTCTTTGTCTTTAAGGTGACACAAAACTTTCTTCTTTTTGTTGTAAATATTTAAAATGATTCTACTCTTGAATTTTTAAGCCATGAAATGGAGTACAATCAAAGTTAGGAGTCAATACAGAGCATTCATGGGTAGTAAAAAAAACAATATATATAGTCCTATATATAAGACTAGGATAGCTATTTTGAGCTAATTAGCTCTCATCAGCCAAGACATACATACATACATACATACATACATACATACATACATGTTTTTTATGTTGCATCTGGTTGGCCCAAATATGGGAAGAAGAAATCTTTTGCCTATATCTTTATTTGCAATCCAAATTTAACACACACACACATACACACACACACACATATCAATCAATCAATCTGTTTATTACAGCCGTAAGGCCAGACATAATCAAAATGTATAACAACAGTAGCAATTTTACTTCCATATTTACAGGATATAAATATATGTGGGGAAATTTCACACACACACACACACAAACACACACACACACACACATATGGGGAAATTTTAAAAAATAGGTGTCATAGTTGGTTATTCATTTTAAATCAAATTTTGAGCCAACAGCTATTTGCAAATCAAATATATGCATTCAGATCAAGCTCAGGAAACCTGATAGATAAATCTGTAGGAATTTAAGAAAATTAGCTGTAAATTGTATATGTTTCAAGTTTTACAACTGAAACTAACTGCATCTAACAGCTGTGTTCAGCAGGTCAGTGGTTCAAATCTCACCGGCTCAAGGTTGACTCAGCCTTCCATCCTTCCGAGGTAGGTAAAATGAGGACCCAGATTGTTGGGGGCAATGTAAATATATATATACATTGCTTACTGGTGTACACCGCTTAGAGAGTGCTTGCACTTAAAGCGGTATATAAGTCTCATAAATAAATAAATAAACTTGCAATGTGTCATCATATCACAAATATTTTCTTAAGTTTGTACTTGTGTTGCAACATTGCATAGATATACATAAAGGGAGGAGGAGTTAGTGCTGTGATGTCACTAAGCATTTTTGTCACCTGCCTCCACCCTGATTATAGATTTCTATTCAACATAGAAATTTGTTTTCTACAATGGTCTCTCAGATTTGAATGTGAGTTTTGCTTCCCAGAATGGATAATTGATTAAGCTGCTTTCTTCCCATGGCAGAAATTAAAGACAAAGACTTTGCATGTAAGTCTCAACTTTAGTCTTGACAAGCCCCATGAAGATTTTTGACTGAAACCTCAAGAAAGTCTTTAAAGAAGAATGCTGAGCTGGACGTAATAATGATTTAATGCTACACATGGGTAATGGAGCATTGATCCTTCCCTGGTATCAAGTAGTACAAAACAATGGACCATTATTTAATATTTCCTATACTTACAACCAGGGCTTTTTTTGTCATAGAAGCCCAGAACGGAGTTCCGGCACCTTTTTTGGATGGAACCTTGTAGGATAGGCAAGGTGGGTTGTATGACATGTGTGAGTTCCAGCACCTTTTTTTTTTTTTTTTTTACAAAAAAAGCACTGCTTACAACATCTGCAGTCTTCCAAACAATTAGCCTTCCTATCATAATTGTCTGGGTCATAGAGAATCCTCTCAGACCTGGAGGTTTATCTTCTTCTATCGCATCAGCTTGCAGGTTCAACATTTGAGGTTACACTGGTATATAATAATACTAAGGGTTGCTTTTGCCATTATTATTTGTTACTATCCTCATCTTTGCTGGCAATCTCATGAACTGGAATTAATGCAAAAACTGAAGCAGAAATAAAAGTGAAAGGTAATCGAGCCATAAGAGGTTGACATATACAACAACATCCCAATTTCCCTCCTCTTGCCACTTATTTCATACGCTGGCCGGATGATTGCAGGCTGATTAATACAACTTTGGCCGACCTAATGCCTGCAGTCTAGACCATTCTGCCAATGTGATACAGGAATAACTTCAGAGGGCCACCTGCAGAGAAATGAGTGTTTGGTTCAATTTTCATGTCCATTTGTTGCTTGGTTACAACCCTTGCAAAGACAAAAATCATGTCAAATGATTGCACCTTTGCACTTATTCCCATCAGCAACTGCTCCATTGGCCCCAAGAAAACAAAGTTAAATGCAACAGCCACAGGAAGAACTCCAAGGCCTGATAATGAGTAATCATTTCAAATTAAAGAAACCCCTGGCAGGGCCATTAGAATAACACACTTTTTGTTACATGTAGTACAGCGATGCAAAAACCAGGTTGACAATACTGTCACAGCACACCGTAATAATGCACAAAATAATAGTTGATTAAACTTCCTTTAATCTTATTAACAATTAACCTGGAGAGGAAAGCAAAGAATTCCAACAGATGCAATGGTTATCTGTGCAATCCATTTAGGTTCTTGCAAATTATAGATCTGACCAGACTTCTCAGTCTGATAAAGTTTCCATGTATTTGGAATTCTAAGACTTCCAACCTAGCAGGAAGGAAAAGGAGGAGAAGACTCAAGCTAATGTCAGGCGTGAACAATCAGAGCCGCATGTAAAGGAGTCAATTGGCTATTTTATTGCTCAGCCTATAATCAGGAACTTTCTCAGACTTGCAGTTTGCGCCTGGGTCAGACTAGAAAAGATTTAACAGCATTGGAGGGGGTCAGACTTCACTCTCTTATGCCCATGTATGGATTCCAGACTAATTCCCCATTTGACTGCTCCCTGTGGCTTGGCCAGTCTTTTCCCAACATCTATTCCTCCAATAAAACTTCTCCTGCCTTGTGTTGCTAGTAGCCAAGATAGCTTCAGGATAAGTTCTTTTCCCCCCTCTATTTTTAATTAAAAGAAACTTAGAGACAGTTATTTAAGTGGTAGAAATATATTACATCAAAGGAGCACCCATTCGTGTTCTCCAATAATCAGGTCAGTCAATGACCCATGCAGTGGTACTATTAAAGATATTGAGAATTTAGTTCCAGTTGTGACATCTTTCACATGGTCCCTGCCATCTGTTGTGCTAGATAGGCTTCAGAACATACTGTAAAGACAGCCCTGCTTACTTAATGTTATAGCTGTTTACATTTGCTCTTCCCACCATGAATTGGGGAATGTTTGAAGAACATCTGAGTATTAGCACTACTCCACTGTATCAGAGCAATTTTGACCATAGTTTACAATGATGCTGTGATCATTATATCATTCATGACTAGATCATTGTGTGAAACTGTCTTACGAAATTTTCAGGCTACTAAAATTCACAACAGTCTTCCTACGCTAGTGGCATACTGGAGCCCAAAACCTAAATGGGACAACTGCAACAGTGGTTTAAAAGTTAAAGCACTGTTGAATTCACAGAGGTTAAAATTCTCTCAATTCTTATGCCATTGGGCATAGTTACTATTTAGTGGTCACACAACTCAGATTGAGAGTTTCCAGGACCCGTATACTCTGGCTAAAGCAGGGTTGTCCAACCTTGGCAACTTTTAAGACTTGTGGACTTCAACTCCCCATGCTGGCTGGGAAATTCTGGGAATTGAAGTCCACAAGTGTTAAAGTTGCTAAGGTTGGACACCCCTGGGTAGGGGTTACCAGCACTCTGCTTCTTTACATACTGAGAACAGACTGTTTTGCTGGTTAGTCACTTGTTTGCAAAAATAATATAAAAATCCTGGTGGTTCAAAATATCTCGGAAGGGGGTAAAACAATTGGAAATCTCTAGGCAATAAATACACATGAGTGTAACTTTACCATTAGCTCTAGCTCTAAGCTCCTAATAATAGGCTAACTAAACAGAAACCATTAAAGTGCAAGTGTTTTTGTTTTAATAATCTGGAGGCATTACAGGAAGCCAAGGGCATTAACATTTGCCAGAGCTTTCTTTTGTATACTTAAGCTCTTCTCATTCCTCTAATGGTTGAAGAACAAAGGTGCTTTTGCTTATTTTCTTCTTAGCAATCCTTCCAAATCAGACTATTGCTAGTGAAGGGGTTGAACTGCCTGTTTAAAATGATAATTTGGTTTGTACTTGTAAAGCTTAGAGGCTCTATAAATCAGTTTGAAAAGTAAAACAGGAATTATGCCTATGTTGGTCCAAGTCTCAAACATTATTTCATCTCAGATAAATCATACCACATGACCTCAAAGCAGGTAGCTGAAAGTGCCAGGAAAAAAAAATAATTCCAAAGAGCTGTAGAATTCGGAAATCATCTGATCCATTGGTAGGAAACTCTCAACCTGTAGCTACTCTAAAGATGGCATGTTATATATTCTTGGGTAGTGACATCACCAGATTTTCTTTTTTTCTTGGGTTTGCCAACATACAAGGAGGCCTAAGAAGTGTTTCAATCATTTCAGTGTTTGCAAAATGCAAATGCTTCTGCTTAGCTCCCTTCAAATTGGGAGCCATGGAAATCATATTGAAATGTGGAACCCGCCCAAAATTTCCCTAGTCAAATTGAACAGGATTTATAGGCTTCACCTTACAACTATGTAGCATCCTGGTTTGTCTTCAAAATTGGGGCAGGTAAAAAAAAGATGTTTGTTTTTAATTGTTTGCTTTGTTGAGAGAAGATCTGCAAGATCTGTGGACTCAACTGCCCTTGTTTTCTAAAAATAGTAAGGTGACCTCTTTCATCTTGGCTAATTGCATTGCAGGGTTACAGAGCTCTTTCACTAAACACCAAGGAAATAGACATTTCATTTTCAAATAGTTTCAAGGCTGCTTTTGAGTGTGCTGGTCTTTGTTACAGAATAGGAGAAGACATCCTAGAATTCAAGAGTTGAAAAGATCATTATGGGAACCCAAATTAAAGCATCCCTGACAGATGGCTGCTTGGAAATTGAATACATCCAATAAAAGGGATCCTACCACTACAATAGCCTAGCACTTAAGATGCTGGGATTGTTGACCAGAAATTTGGCCGTTCGAGACCTAAATACTGCATGTTGGGGTTAGCTCCCATTCCTGCCCCAGCTCCTGCCCACTGAGCAATTCAAAAGCATGCAAATGCAACTAGATAAATAGCTACCATTTTGGTGGGAAGATAACAGCTTCCTTTCATCTCAGTGTACAGTCATGGTGGCCACATGACCACGGAAGTGTTTTTGGACAAAGCTGGCTGCCTCGGCTAGGAAACAGAGATGAGCACCAGCTCCTAGAGCTGGACATGACTGGACAGGGGAAACCTTTACTTTTTTTTTTAACCACTGATCTAGGTAATTTCTTCTGCTGTCCAATAGTCCATCTGATTTTTTTTTTATAATCTTCAGTCTGAATCTATCTTTTTAAAACTTATATCCATATTCTGTGTCTTGCGTTCTTTTTTGCACTTTAAAACTTGATAACAATCAAGGATAATGTCAGATGCGCACTTACCAAAGTGTTGACATGCATACCTTTCCCTGACTAGCACTGTTGTTTAGCAAAAATTGAAAGAGTATTTTTTTTCCATTGGTACTAATGTCCACAACACAGTCACCGGAGTACAAAATACATAAGGCCCATTATTTCTACTTCTGGATATATATGTATGCCCTGTGAACTATTCTGAATTCATGAAAGTCTTTTGTTTTGACATTTTGTATAAGCTAGATAATTTGGGGGGCAAAAATACCCTTTGGGATTTCTGGGCAAAATACAAGAATACATCTTTCCTTCAGTTCAGAAACTAACTATAAGGCATACTTTTTCATGACATGCATAACTTTCTCTGTTTTCCCCCATCTTCTCTCCTTCAAATGTATACTTTTCTTTGAGATGTATATAGAGGTCTCTGTTTTCAGCTGTTCAATCACATCAGGAATGCATAGCTTTTTCTTATAGGTCCAGAAGATCTGCGCTGCTAAAATCCAAGCCATCATTTGATGGCAGCAAAGAATAAGAGTTTTTTTTTTAGGCTTGCTTGAGATGTTAGGAGTAGAGCCAAAAAATGAGCAGGCCAATAAGGTGGACAACAGGTGAATCTACCAGAGGTGGATGAATGGAGGCAACATTTAAAAGATCTGGACTGTATGCTACCAGAGGTGTGAGATGCATTGGATAGGCAAGCTGGATTGTGGACCCGTAGTCTGGTGGACATAAAGAACATTGCACCTCCAGCATAATTCTCAGTGATGTCTGGTAATGCAAATTGCTTTTCTTTTACTATTCTCAGCTTGAGCAGCACCCGTTGTTGTCACTTGCGATGTTCTGACTTGGTTCTCCTCCATTGCTTGCATGGCCTAAACCTTTTGTCTTTTTGTTGTCTGCTCAACCAGGAATGGATCAAACAGAATGGACACAGGAATTTATTTATTTATTTATGAGACTTATATACCGCTTTAAGTGCAAGCACTCTCTAAGCGGTGTACACCAGTAAGCAATGTATATATATATTTACATTGCCCCCAACAATCTGGGTCCTCATTTTACCTACCTCGGAAGGATGGAAAGCTGAGTCAACCTTGAGCTGGTGAGATTTGAACTGCTGACCTGCTGAACACAGTCAGCTAAAGTGGCCTGCAGTACTGCACCCTAACTGCTGCACCACCTCGGATCATGGAATTGGCAATAGCCAAAGGCTGGGGACCATGGTGGCCTCAGGCATGTACAAGGAGGATGCATGGGGAATGGGGAAAGCTTCGGCTTAGACTCCCACCCATTTTTTCTGCAGCTACATGTGGTGTGAGCCTTTTGAACCAGCCCTACTTGCTGGTTCATCGAAAAAAGCAATTTTTTCCTTACATTGGCTGCAACAACAGTCTCGTTATTCAGGGGGCAGGGAATTAAAACACATCCATCCTCAATATTTGAGAAAATACCATTCATATGTCTCCACAACACTCCTTTTACACTGTGAAGCTGATCTATAGAACGAGATTACTTTGACAAAATAGCCACATTTTTCCCCTCCTAGCAAAAGGCATTAAAAAAAGGAGTCAGTATAAAGCCATTATTTTGGACTATTGCTACCAGCCATTTTTGACAGTGGTCAATATGGCAGACAGGTTTAACATCTGAACTCTGCCGGTCTCTCTTATTTTTTTCTATTTCTCTTGCAGCAGATGGTTGAATGGACTTTTTTTTTCCTGAGGGTGATTTCCCCCCCCCCAGCCCTAATATCATCCACTCCTACCTCCCCATTTATCAAAAACAGACAAAGAGAAATCCAAATACAGCCCATTCACACTCAATGGTGAAGCTCTCTCTAATGTGATTCCACATGATGGATTTGTAGGGTGGCTCTTTCTAATCAATAGAATGTTCAGTCATGTAATAATGCAGGGCGAGTTACTTAGAACTGAGTTACTGCAACACAATGTTTGTACTTGTCTACAAAGGGATAGGGATAGGGATCTCAGCAGCTTACGTTAAAAATGTCTGCTGCATTCATATAGCGTGCCACTGCTTTGCAAATAAATTTATAAAATCATTGCCATTGGCTTCTCCAGGTTGACCTGACTTTCTTCTGCAATTTGGAAAGACACCAGGACTACATCTTTCCCCTTGGTAACTCTTCATTGGCAAGTTTGTAATCTGCATAGTTTCATACTCCCCTATACCATTTTTAAATCTAGTCACTGGTTCCTTGGACCATGGCATTTACTATATTAGTCTGAGCTATCTTAATGAGCAATTTAATATATAGAATATAGAATAAGAAGGTTAGAAAGAACCTTGGAGGTTTTCTTGTCCAAACACCTGCTCAAGCAGGAGACCCTATAATATTCTGGACAAATGGCTGCTCAGTCTCTTTTTGAAAGCCTCCTGTGATGGAGCATCCACAACTTCTGGAGGTGAGCCATTCTACTGATCAACTGTTCTTATTGTCAGGAAATTTCTTCTCAGTTCTAGGGTGGATCTCTCTTCTTTGTGAGGTTGACACCCTCTTCTTTGTGAGAACCCATCAAATATTAGAATGCTGCTATCATGTCATACTTAATCCTTCTATTTGCTAGACTAGACATACCTAGTTCCCTCAATCATTCATCATAGTTTAGTTCACTTATCATCTTTGTTGCTCTTTTCCATATCCCTTTTCTACATTTTAATTTTATATTTTAATTAAATTTTAATTTCTACATTTATTTCATGTGTCAGGTGTCACATTTCAATCAAGCCCAAATATTGTTGCTGCTGGTTTGCACTGGAATATCTAATGTGACAAAGACTCCAAAGTATTGATGTTGTTTCTTTTCAAAAAGATATGCATCAGATTAGCAGGGCATCAAGGACAGCAGAACACACACACACACACACACACACACACACACACACACACACACACCTGTCTTTGATGCCTTGCTAATCAATATCTGTCTATCTATCTATCTATCTATCTATCTATCTATCTATCTATCTATCTATCTATCTATCTATCTATCTATCTATCTATCTATCTATTTATCTATCATCTATAGATATATAGATGTCAGGAAAAAAAATATAGTGTAAAGTTCAGGGTGAGCTCTTTTGGGATTCCTGAAGTAGTCTCTGACCAAGCATGGGGAAAGTAAAAAGTAAGAAAAGCACTTACTTGATAAGTTTGTTACATGTCAATGGTAATACATTGTTTTCATCTGATTGCTTATGAGACACACCATGCTTTAACAAGGAAAGGAGTCCAGACACCAGGTGTACTATTGGCAACAACTGAAGAAATTTAATCAGGAGAACAATCATTCTCTCTTATTCCCAGTTCACAGCTTGTCAAGTGGAAGGAAAAAGACTTCCCCCTCCTTTGAATGATTGCAAAGGGAAACAAGGTGAAGGCTATAGACAATCAAGAATAAATAAGAATACATTTGAAATTTTCCTAGTGTTTCCTTCAAAAGAAAAGAAGAACAGTTCTTAAGGTTTTTAAAAATTGGTTATGTGCTTTTCAGTACTCTTTCCCTGATAAACAACAGGTATAGAAAGAACAAAATGTCTGATTTTCCAAAGAAGAAAGATGTGGTTGTTAGTTTCTCTCTGTTTCTCACTTATTTCCAATCTTAAATTAATTCATTCTTGTTGCGGTTCTACAACTATTTGAGAATTACAAACAGATGCACACAAATATTTGTATTCATTTCTCTTAATATAGTCATTTTCCCCTTTTTCTTTAACAATTTGAAAGCCCATTTATTTTTTATGAGCCATGGTGGCACAATGGTTAGAGTGGAGCATTGCAGGCTAACTCTGCTCACTGCCAAGAGTTCGATCCTGACTGGCTCAAGGTTGATTCAGCCTTCCATCCTTTTGAGGTCAGTAAAATGAAGATACAGTTCGTTGAGGACAATAGAATGACTCTGTAAGCCACTTAGAGAGGGCTGTAAAGCATTATGAAGAGGTATATAAGTCTGAGTGCTACTGCTATTATTTCTCTCCCAGTATATGCACTTTTAGGCATCACATAAATCAGAGAAATGAGGATTTTCAAAGATAACTGAATAGAACTTTTAGACATGGTGAAATTTTGACTAAGTACATTTATCCAAAAAGGCAAAGAGAACTTCTCTTGCCAGATCCAACATTTATATTAGGTAATGTAAATACAGGACAGGAATAGAGCAGAGGTTGCAAAGGGCAACTCAATTATCTCTAAATGCATCACTTGAGAAGGTGCTATGGAATGGATGTAAGCTAATAAAAATGGTCAAATTCATATAGGCTACCACAGACAAGGGGGCTTTTTTGGCTTGTATGACTTATTTCTCTGCCATTCCTTACTTGGCTAAGAGCTAAACTTAATAGGGCACCTTTTTAATTTCATAGGTACTTAATGGTTATGTCAACGCTGCAAATACTGTATATTCTTGCTTTGACAATATGCAGAACTGTCTGGTATTTTTAGAGTTAATGCAGAGCAGAAGAGGTTAAAGGGAAAGAGAGAGGAAGGAAACCTTTGACCTTCATACTAATTGGACAGCTAATCTGGGGGAGGGAACATGCTGATAATTTAATTGCTCATGGGAAGAGAATTTAGATCTTGGCATACCTCCATTATGCCTATGCCGACATTTTGTAACAATAAATGACTTTTAGGAAAATATGCCTGGAAGTTCTTTGAAGTGTTTCATTAGCTGGAACCATAACAGGTTTTCTTAATTCCTAACACTCAGGCAGGTGGAAAATAATTGCCATTGTCATAGCACCTATACCCGTTCAAAAGTGCAGCAATACAACAAAAATTGAGGGATGTTTAATGTATTAAACCATATTATACCAATACCCTGCTTGCATTATTTGTCCACATTGTTTGCAGAACAAACCAGGAAGTACCAGCATGGTTCTAGGTTTTAAGTCATATTATTGTCTGATACATATTATGTTAACATGTCCATTAAGGGGGTAAAGATAGACATTAGAAACAACTGAAGCAAAATCTGACATAAAATATTTTGCACAATTTGAAGTATCTAACTAATTGCTGGAAAACTAGGGAAGCCTGGAAATGCAAGGATTTTAGTAGAGGTTTATGGAAGTGTGCTTTCTTTGTCATTGGTCAAACAGCTGAAATGCCATGGAATGTTTCAATTTACTTAGTAATGGGAGATGCTGGTGAAGGAATGGAGAATGAGGACTTTCCAGATTTAAAAGGTTTCTTATGTAATAAAGGTAAGAAATCAGCAGAATCTGTCAAACCACTCATTTGTATTGTTATTATAAATGATGTAACGAAGGAAGCATGATTAATTTCTCACATCTCCAAAATAAGCACTTACCTCCAACAGCAAGGCTGTTCTTTCCACCTCTTCCACCTGTTGCTATGGTTCAAGGAAGGCGCCATCTCCTTCTCAATCCATTTTCAAGACAGATTGCTTTGTGGTTTCTGTGTCTTACATTTCTCCACCCTACTGAAGTTAGAATCAAGCAAGACTCTACTTACTTCTCCCTGTTCCAAAGGTCCGTTCAACTGTAAGTGTTGGGAATGGCACAGGACGGAGAGTAAACTGAGGGTGCGGATATCCACAGGTGGGGGATGGCAGGATTCCTGGATACTGGGCACTTTCTAGTGTTGGCACTGGGATGGCACTGACAACAGCTGGAGAGAAAAATGGAATCCAATCACTTGTGCTGAACATCATTATGGAAACACAGAAGTTGGGTGGAAAAGTTTTCAAAATTTTTCCAGAAGGCAATGAACATACCTAATACTCTTTCTTCCTCACATTTTCTCCACAATAGCAACCCTGTGAGCTGAGGTGCCTGAGAAATAGTGACTATCTCAAATCACTCATCTGGCTTTCATACCTAAGGTAGGACAAGAACTCCCAGTCTCCTGGTGATTGACCCAAAATCACCCACCTGGTTTTCATACCTAAGGATAAACTAGAACTCATAGTCTTTTCTACATTGGTGCCTTAATCACTAGACCAAATTGGATGATGATGATGATGGAAGGGACCTCGGAGGTCATCTAGTACAACCCCCTGTTGAGGCAGGAAACCCTATACCATTTCAGACAAATGGCTGTAATATCAGCGATGTGCAGGGAAGCTGATAAATATTGTGGTTTTATGGGAGAAGGCGCTATTTTTGTCAGGCTGGCATTGGGTGAGGACTTGCTACATACCATTTGACATTATGATTTTAGAGATTCCAGCTCCCACTCCCTGCTGTCTTGAAGAAAATAAATCTAAATTATGCCATCAAATTAAACTCAACTATTTAAAAGAAAGAGACACATGATGGATTAAGTCACAAATGAAGTTGATGCTATTTATTATAAAAACTGATCAATTAGTGCTTATTTTAGTCGAAAATGGCCTCCAAATTAAGAGCAAAGTGTGATTTAATGTCAACCAGTAATTGGAAGATACCCGAGTGCTATCAAATCAATGACTATTGCAAGGGAATAAATTTAAAGTATGAGTTTATTTTTTGTCTTTAAAAAAAAAGGGAAAGGAAAGGAACTATCATGCTTCATTGCTTTACTTTATTTCTCTATGTTGGTGTGTCAGAATTGGACCTTCAGTTACATCTCAAAAGAGAAGAGATTGGGATGTGAAGTACATTTTAATTATTCCACTCTGAAAGTGGCATTATGGTTAAAAAAAGGTTTATTTTTATTTCATATCCATAACCATTTCAGGGTCACTATGATATAGTTATGCAAAGCATCATCACTAATATTGCCACCACAATCAAAGGAAAATCAATTTAGTGATTTGTCTTCCATTACTGTGGATTACTATAAGTGTTTTATGAGTATTGTTATTACTGTCTTGCTGTTAAAATTGTTAAGAATAAATGTTTACATTTTTTTGAATAATATATCTATTCAGTTCCACTTCTGTAATGCAGAGGCAGGTTTTGGGGCAGTTTTAGCCTGAGTAAAACTATAGTTAAAAATATCAAATATGGCTCCTCTGGAAAGGCACAACAATTAGAGAAGAAAGATAACACAGATATGCGCATAGAGAGATAAACTATTATCTGCAAGCTTCAAATTGTGAGTCTGCTACAATATAATATCTTCCAAAGATGAAAGACCACTTGGAGGAGAGGAACCTCCATTTGGTGGGATGGGCTAGAAACAGAGAAAGATCTTCTTTGAAAATTTGTAATTTAGCATAGTATTCTTGGCAGAAGGTAGTTCCAGAGATGAAAATCATATTCATTTCATAATCCTTGGTAAAGCCTGTAGAAAGCTCTACTGACAGAAATTTCCAGGAACCAGGCAAAAATGGCATTCAAAGTTCTCCATCAGACTGTTGGGGTGAGAAATTAAATGGAGAACTTTCCAGAATTTCTCCAGAGGAAAACAGAAAAGAGAGGAAGTCTCCTTCAGTAAGGGCACTAGCATTGCTACTGAAACAGATTCATGGAGAAGATACATTGGATGCTTCATCACAACAAAAGTGCAAGAACATCACACTTAGCTTTGGAGTATTTAAAGCAATTTCTCTTCTCCTTTCCATAGCAAATTCAGTGAGAACAGTGGGGTGGGAAAAGAAGGAGAATCAATCCATCAATATTTTTAGAATTTATGATGCTTAATCTACTCTTGGCAGATAGAACTCAAAAAGTATGCACCATGGTTGATATTAGTGAAGACAATTCTCAATCTGCTAGTACTAGAGTAATTGTTTTTTTTATTAAGATTACAATAAATTGAACTCCAATTTTACTAATCATGAGTCATAGTCAATGTTGGCCAGTTTTTTTCTTCACAATTTCAGACCTACCCCACGGATTTGAGAATCATGAAAGTGGCATTTAACTATGAAATACTCAGTTGTAATTTTGTTTGTAGTTGGGCTATTATAAGTTTTTTCTAATTTAAGCAATCCAAAACCATTCCAAGTCTTTGTGATACAGCACTTACTATCCCAATAATAATTAGCACCACTAGCAATTTCTTTCCATTTTTCCTGTCCTTATTTGCAGATCTTTGTATTTTGTAACCTTTCCAGTTCTTTGTCTTCAACATTACTGTCTCTTGCAATGACTTCAGCAACAAACAAATATGTTTTTCCCAATGACAGTAATCTCTAGTGTGCTATGTTCTAGGTATCAATCTGTCTGAATTTTAAAATCCCATAACTTTTGATGTCATTTCCAAGGACTTTCTATGTGATTTCATGCTTCCAGTAATTCTTATTGACTGCAAAAGTTGGCACTTCTAACATAAGTGCAGTATTTTCCCAACTTCCATATGTCTTTTTTTTTTGTAACCAAGCTATGCAATGTTGCTGTATTCATTTAAAGTATGATCAACTGTTTCAATACATATTTTGGCACAAGTTGCATCTATTATCCAAGCTGGCATTTTCATTTCTGCCTCAAAGAATAATAGTAATAAAAACAACTACAATAATTCTATTTGTCCAAATAAACATCACAATCTAATCAACTGGTTGTTGACTCTAATGATTGGGTCATAGCCAATCATTGGTTATGTGCCATCAACTCCAACTTAGTTCCAACTAGAACTAGGGAGAAATTTCCTGACAGTGAAAATAATTAATCAATGGAATAGTTGCCTTCAGAAATTGTGAATGCTCCAACACTGGAGGTTTTTAAGAAGACTGGACAACCATTTGTCTGATATGGTACAGGGTCTCCTGTTTAAGCAAGGGGTTGGTCTAGAAGATCTCCAAGATCCCTTCCAACTCTGTTATTTTGTTATTCTTTTTCAACTCATTATCAACTCTTAGTGACCACGTAAATAACCATAACCAAGGCCCCAAGAGTTATTGAAGTACCACTGTAAATATATCTTGCTCCATGTAGGGCAAAATTAGAATAATTAAGTCTAGTCATTATCTCTATTTCCCTTGTAGTGTTAACTTCCCCAACAAGAGCCAGCAAGGTTTTGAAGTAATAGTCAATAAACTATTAGCACTATCTCTGTGTTTCCCAAACTGTGAGATTTACCTCTTTTGGGGAGGTGCAAACAAAGCCCAGAGGAGGTGCAAAGATGCAATTATAATAAATTGCAATATATATTGTAATTGTACTGTAATACATAATAGGTTACAATAAATCTACCTTCCCCAAATTTCCATTCTATTGCTTTTTGTTCTTGATGTTGTTCATTTGTGTTCATTTTGGTGTTTGGATTTTTAGGGTAGGTATGTAAATTAAGATTACACTAAAATGAGTTGTGAAGGGAAAAAGTTTAAGAACCCCTGTGGTACCTAGTATTGTTACTCTACTTACTGATAGCAGCAAAATTATACATTTATTTCCATCTTTTTCAAAGAGGCAGAATTTTCTTCTTAATTCGGAAGCCAAATCTGTACCTCCAAGATACTAATCCAAAAAAGAAAACCTGATGCATATTAAAATCAAGTCAGTCTTGCTCAAATGGATGAGAGTTAAAAATTTGAAGTATATTTTATTCATGCTGTGGAATTAATTTAATGACACATCCTCTCAGATCCTTCCCCTCAGCTAACATGGCTGCCATTATTAGGTTCATAACCTATTGAACTGATCGGTGAATATGCAGCATTTATACTCAGGTGGGAAAACTACAAAACATGGTGACATTCTTTGCTAAGAACTCCTAGTCTGAATGTATTCTAATGGATCTACTTCTTTTTGCCACCTGCATTTCCAAAAGAGAAAGAAGGCTGGGATTCTTCCCTGCTGTTAAATTCAAGTACAAACTGTCCAGAGAGTTATAGGCTTTTTTGAAAAGCAGAAGCACAAGAACTGCAAATAAATATTCACACCATAGTCTTTGAAACTATGGTACATAAAGACTTATTTTGAGGAACAAAGAAGATGATTAATTCTTTTTGATAAAGCATTTGTGCATCTGAGTGTATGTATGTACATGCACAGAAAAGGGATAAGATTATATCATTAAAATAACTGACAGCTATCTTCACACTAGCTCCGGGCCTTCTACTTGACAAATAGATAAATATGTTTGCAACCATGGAGTGCCAAAGCCTTCTCTTGTGGCAGGCTCAGTGGTAGCCCAGCTGATTTATGGTGGCAGAAGTGAATGAAGACACAAACTCATATTGTCCAATTACAAGTTCTGCTTTTACAAAACAATTATAAACTAGAGAAGCAGATTAGATTTCCAGATTGTTCCTTTGGATAATCAGAATCCTTTTGAGTGTTGTTTGTTTCACATCTGGGTAGTCTTTTTGTTGATGTTTGGGTGGGAGCTGAATGTTTCTATCATTTTCAAGGTTGTTTTGTACATTTTTATAAAACAATGCTACTGGCTTGCATTTCTTCTGCTTCTTTCACTTAACTCAAAATTTCTACTGTGAGCTATTGATTTCAAGCTTGTTACTTTTAATTCATGTTGTAAGCTGCACAGCAAATTAAAGTTTGTTGGTGCAACTGGCAGGAAATCCAAGGCCGAAGCATGGAATAGGGAGGCCTTTCTTTCCATATCAGTCAGTCAGAATAGAGCTGGAAGGGACCTTGGGGGTTCTTCTAGTCCAACTCCCTCCTCAAGCAGGAGACTCTTTATCATTTAAGAGAAGTGACTGACCAATCTCTTCTTAAAAATCTCCAGTGATGGAACACCCACAAGTTCTGATGGCAAGCTGTTACACTGGTTAATTGAGGCACTGGTGATTGAAAGGTGAGCCCTTTTCCTCCCTGGAGGAAGGGGGCCCTTGTGGACATACCAGAAAGGAGAATGGGGATGCAGTGTCCCTCATGGTCTGGTGCTCCTTTTGTTTCCTCCCTCAGCAAAGTGGCAGGAGGAGGAGGAGGAGGAGGAGGAGACTTCCCTGGGTTTCTCCTGAGGTTTGTGAAGGGATAGAAAATGACCCAACCCTATATAATATGGTGGAAAAAGAATGACTCAGTGGTTGTCTAGTACATGACTAATTGTAAAGAAGTCTTTACAATTAGGGTTTTAAAAATCAATTAGAGAAATCTCACACCAATGGTCTCTCTAGGGCAAGGGTTCCCAAACTGTGGGCCATGGCCCACTACCAGGCCTTGGCCTGCTTGCCAGCAGGCCATGGAACATGCTGGCTAGTGAATGCACATGTGTGCATGCTCACCCCCACTTGCACTAGCGTGCTGCCACTATGCAAACGGGGGGCTGTGCGGCGAAAACAGGGTAGTGCTAGTGCCTGCATGACAAAAACGGGGCAGTGCTAGTGAGAGTCACATGGGTATTAGCACCACCCCATTTGTGTCGTGCATGCTCATAGCCCCATTTGTGTGTGCACATGCGCACAGGGGTAAAATGCTTCCCCTTCCCTTTCCCTCTGGTCTGCCAACTGAGAAAGGTTGGAGACCTCTGCTCTAGGGCACTTCACCATGATGACTTTTCACTATTACCCTGACAGTGTGCCAGCAAACAATTATTATTGGTTGACAAAATGGGACCCAGGAATTGCTTTCCATCAATTTAGGAGTAGGGGGCTTCCCAGAGGCATTTTGGGGAAGATCTCCACAAAGGTATTTGGAAGTAAATGGCATATACACTGAAAAATCAATCAAACACTCAGCCAATCAACCAGAAGATTTTGCTTTTTTTTGGGAAATAACTAATGTACAGTAATTTTTGGGGGGTTGCTAGTAACGTATGGAGAAAATTCCCAAGTGTTATTCATCATTCACACTTTAAAGAATTTTTGTCCTTATTCCATCAACTATGGAAGAAATTCTCTGCCTGTTCTTTGTTTGGTGGTCAATTATATCAATATTAAAGTCTGATAATTACACTTCAATTAATGATCTGGTGCTGACATGTACTTTAAATTATTGTCATTGTTGGCTTGCCCAGCTTATAATCATGGTATCCTTTCCCTCTTTAATATATATTTACATTCCTGCTGCTTATGATCTTGTAAGTCAACCTTCCCCAACCTGATGACCTCTAGGAATATCATCTTGGAAGGGATCAGATTAAGAAGATTGGCCCAATGCATACTGTAAGTTTTTTCATATCTCTGTTTCTATAAAATGTTGTTTTTCTATTGTATACATCAATAATCCCAAAGCAGAACTGGGGGAAAAAACTGCTTACAGTTTACTTCCAGCAACATAAAAAGTGTTTCAACCATGGCGTATATAAAAAGCAATTGCACAGTTAGTAAGTAGATCACCAACTGTCTCAACCAATTTTAGAACAATTTTGTCTTTGTGGGTAAGTGGAAGGCCTTTTGGTTCTCTTTTTAAAATAATCAATACCTGATGAAACTGTTCTTACCAAACTGAATGCCTTCTTTCATTGTTTAGATAAGAGACTTAAATCAAGTGATCCTTAATACGGATAACAATTAAAAGGGAAAGCTGAATCTCTTCTGTGCTTTATCCAGCACTAGCAGCTTTTCCAAATTGTTCAAAAGATGTTTACTTTGCTTTTTTTTTTTAGTGGCTGTGTTGTAAATAGTCAACATGCATTCAGCAGCCTTGCAAATGCCAGATACTGTTGAAGTGTAAGGGACTGCTACAGAGAAGAGGGGGTCAACCTATTCTCCAAAGCACCTGAAAGCAGGACAAGAAGCAATGGATGGAAACTAATCAAGGAGAGAACCAACCTGGAACTAAGGAGAAATTTTCTGGCAGTCAGTGGAACAGCTTACCTCCAGAAGTTGTGGATGCTCCAACACTGGAGATTTTTAACAAGAGATTGGACAACCATTTGTCTGAAATGGTATAAAGTCTCCTGCTTGGGTTGGACTAAAACACCTCTAAGCCAACTCTGTTATTCTAGAAGATGGGCTTTAACACATATGCTTGGATTGTCTCAGCCCCTCCCTTTTTTAATACAGAGAAAGATTTGTTCTCTTAAAAGTCCAAGGTAAAAGTCTAAAAAAATAGAGCAAGAAACTGTTGTACCTGAGCTATGAAAATATTGTTCCGATAGTTCTGATAAATGACTAGGGGGGGATAATTTATTTGCAGTTCAAATTACAGCTAGTCCTTGACTTATGAGCATCCATTTAATGACCTTTCAAAATCACAACATCACTGAAAAAAAGTGACTTCGAACTTAGAACTAATCCTCACACTTAAGGCCACCGCAGCAACCCCAAGTCACATGATCAAAATTCAGGTGCTTGGCAATGGGCAGGCATTTATGATGGTTGCCCTATCCCAGGGATTTAAAGTTGCTGTTTGAGACTTCAGCCAGCTTCTGACAAGCAAAGTCAATGGGGAACATTAATTCACTTAATGACTTTATGATTCATTGAACAACTGCAGTGGTTCACTTAACAATGGTGGCACAAAGGACGTAAAATCAGGCACAACTCACTTCATAGCTGTCTTGCTTAACAACAGAATTTCTGGCCCCAAATATGGTTGTAAGTCAAGAATTACTTGTATGTCTAAGAAATAGGAATTAAACTGATCAAAGAGAGAAGCAGCCTGGAATTAAGGAGAAACTTCCTGACAGTGAGGACAATCAACTAGTGGAACAGCTTGCCGTCAGAAGTTGTGGGCATTCCACAACTAGACATTCACCTGTCTGAGATGGTATAGGTTCTCCTGCTTGAGCAGGGGGCTGGACTAGAAGACCTCCAAGGTCCCTTCCAGCTCTATTCTATTCTAACTCTGGTTAAGTTTCCTTTAGTCTGTGTATGTTGGTTAAACTTCATTTTCTTTTCCCGTTATGTAATTTACAGACGTAAGGCCATTCTGTATAATTTCAGACCATTTTCCAATTTATTTTTTGGAAAACTATTTTCTCTTTATTAACTTCTTGTGAGCTAAGTTAAAAGCAGAGATCTTGTCCTAGCTCATTAATTACATAGAAGCAGACAGCATTATATTTTAGCCTGTTGAAAATATTGCACGTATTTTATGCAATATTCTTTTATACATTCAATTATTTCATCTATCTTTCCAGTTTTTTTATTTTAATAAAGCTTGATTTTGTTTCTCTCTTTTGGAGATTGATTTATCTCCAGAAAGGAAGGCAGAGTGGAATATCGGAACTATTTAGCTACATGGCTCTAGGGTTTGCTATAAAAATTATTTCATATTTTAGTTTTGTGCCTTTTTGTACATCTTGAAAATTTTATATTTATCTTTTATATTCATCTTGGCTGTTTTGAGTCCAAGTTATAGATTTGGGAAATCATACACTGCTCAGAATTGATCCAATTGGAACAGTTTGTACTATAAGCTCTGGACAAAAATGAATGAATCCCTATACCATCTGAGATTTATGTGCTCAGTTGCTTTTTCAAAACCTTGCAATGCAACGATGTCTGCATATATGCAAATGTTAAGTGGCCATAGTATTAAGCAAGGCGAGACAGCTATTTTCGGCAGCTGATCTAGGAAAACAGGGAAGGATTTAAAATTGTAATTTATATATTAGACTAAAAAATACCTTCAGTGATGAGGCATCACTGGGAAGCCAACATAGATTTGCTAGTTGAGGCTACTAGATATTTTTAATTTTCCTACATAAGTGGCAGAAAGACATTACTTTTTTCTGTACTTCAGATAGCCAAAAACATTTGGGAGCCTTCAAAAATGCCTAGCTATGGCTAACATGCATAACATACATAATACGTTGTCCTCCTATTTTCTCCCACAACAACTCTGTGTTAGGCTAAATAAGAGTAACTAGCCCAAGGTCACCCAGTTGGCTTTCATGCCTAAGCTGGGAATAGAACTCACAGTCTCCTGATGATTAGCCCAAAATCATCTAGTCAGCTTTCATGCCTAAGGTAGGACTGGAGCTCAGTCTCCTGGTTATTGACCCAAAGTAATCCAGCCAGCTTTCATGGCTAAGAAGGGACTAGAGCTCGCAAACTTCTAGTTTCTAGGGCAGCATCTTTACCACTACACTAAACTGACTCTAATCAACCACAGTGGGTGGTATTCCCATTGTAGCATTTTTAGGCATGATCCCCTCTTAGGGGAGTCCGTGGGTGATTGTCATGGACAATGAAGACAGTCGATGGCTCCATACTATATATCCATCAGCTGTGCATCACCCACCAGCCTGAGTTAGGGTGGGATCTCCATTGACAATCCAAGCAGGGAGAGGCAATCACGTAGGAGAAGACTTCCTTGTAAACATGTCTATTTAGCCAACTGAATGAAGAGAGTTATCTAACAACATGACAACACAATGGAATTCCTGTTTGAATATTAGGGTAGGTGTTAGGCTTACAAGGATTGCTGGGCTGTGAGTCCATAGGAATCATGAGCTTGGCACGGGTTGCTCGTCGAGCTGCAAGAGAACGTTCCAATGTGGATATGCTACTTCCCACTTCTTCTGTGTCAGGAACTAAAAGGGAGGAAAAAAAAGCAAAGCTTAAATGCATGAGCATAAGATGAGTGGCTCTATAAAGGCTTTAAATGAGTAAATAAAATTCAAATACAAGCTGTTTGGCTCCTTGCTCCCCAGTCAGAGGAAAGATAAATGGACATGTTTTGTCATAGCTTCCAATTTAAAAAAGTGGGGGACTCAATCAACATCCCATCTTAATAGTAACACAGAAAATATTAAGGGCCACTTTGGAATCAAATGAATTGCTTCTCATTTTCTCACAATTGACTTTGAATGCTAATTCCTCTCTATAAATTTGTGTCACAGCTTAGTCATGTCTCCTTGTAGCTCCGATGGAAAATACTTTGCAGAAATGCTGATCATCTTTCAAAAAATATGGTTGGCAACTAGATTTCCTTATAGTTCATGTAAGAAATCCACAGCAAGAATTATCATGTTTTCATATGCTAATTATTTGGTCCAGTCAGCATATGACATTCTGTGTGATTTTATTTACTTATTTTTTTTCAAGGCTAGGAACCGGGAGTCTGGGAGTTTTAGTCCTGCCTTAACCATGAAAGCCAGCCACTCTCTCAGCCCGCAATGTCAGGCTCAGATGACAACTCAAATCAAATCCTGTTCCTACCAATGGATCAACACTCAGTTGATCTGAAAAAAAAAAAAAAGAACCCTGCACTTGTGGGAAAATTCTAGGAAGAAAAGAAAAAGTCACCCATCTTGTGGCACACAACTCTGAGTTGCTAACAACAGTGATAAAAAGTGGATAATAAAAATAAATACAAAATGGAAAGAAAGAAAAATAAATCAGAAGCCCAGACTGTATGTATACCTATTCTCTTAATCCCAAGGTTTCAATATTATTCTCCCAATGTTTGACCTTCATCAATTAATGGAGAGCTAAGATTGGGACAACTTGCCTTGGCTGACTCATCCTGGCTATCTCACTGCTGTTGATTCATTCCCAGCAGACTTGCCAAGGTCAACTTGCCACGGGACAACTTGCCACAGCCAACGGACCGTGGGATAACAGAAGAGAGAGACGAGTAGAATTGCAGCTTACCCCAGTCTTGAGGATTTCTAACTTGAGAAGGTTTAAACCTAAAGCAAGACAAGGCCTGGCGCAAGAGACCTGGAGCATGCCCACTATACCAAACCTTAATTGTAAGATTGGGTTTGGCTAGTCTAGAGGAAATAAAGACTTGGGGGGGGGCATGATAGTACATTCCAGTATTTGAGAGGCTGCCACAAAGAGGAGGGGGTCAACTTATTTTCCAAAGCACAAGAGGGCAGGACAAGAAACAATGGATGGAAACTAACCCAGGAGAGAAGCAACCTTGAATAAGGGAGATACTTTCTAACAGTGAGAACAATTAACCAGTAGAACAGCTTGCCTCCAGAAGTTCTGGGTGCTTTATCACTGGAGGTTTTTAAGAAGACATTCACTTATCTGAAATGGTATAGGGCCTCCTGCTTGAACAGGGGGTTGGACTAGAAGACCTCCAAGGTCCCTTCCAGCTCTATTCTGTTCTGATGCTAATCTATTTGAATGGGCAGATACCCTCAGGAGAGCATTTAAAAGACAATATATAATCTCCAGTTTCTCAAGATCAATTGTTGTACAAATGAATCCTGATAACTTAAGCAGTACATTCAGGAATAAAATCTTAGGGTATCATATTTCAAATTTTTAATATTTTTAGTATAATTTCAAATCAAACTCTAATGCCAGAATTGCAAAGTCTGTGGTTGAAAATTTGGCAGACTGATAGCATAAAATGAGAAGCTTTAGTGCCACATATGAACAAGTATAAATATCTGGAATTACCCATTTGCTATACACATTATTATCTATATTAAACCCTGATATAAACAAACCTGTTTATATCTGCAATAGCAATTACTGGTTTTATGAGCATTAGCGTTGCAGAAGAAAATCTGCTTGTAATTGTTTACTATTCAAGACTTTTGCTTTAGCCTTTGAGTTGCGTTAACACATGTTGCCTTCTCTGTAGAGTTCAGATCTATTTTTTTACTAATGATTATGAAAAAAAATGTGTTATCTGAAATATCTGAGATCCAGTTAAATGTAATCCTAGGTAAGAAAAAAAATGCTTATCCAACCAGAATCCAAAGCTTGAGATCTTAATTCATGAAAAGATGCCCGTCAAGTACCCTGACTGAGATCCATGTTGCTACACACAAACCTACATTTCACTCACAAAGTTGTTAGGAGGAACAGAGGAAGAGGGCCATCATCAACCTGTGATGCTTCTGAACTTCTGATATACAGTATCTGTTTGGCCAATGTGATAGATGTTGGGCTGGAATGGTCTTTCATCTGAACCAATCTCAGGACTAGTCTAGATTCTTATAGAACAGGGATAGGCAACCTTGGCTCTTTTATGACTCGTGGACTTCAACTCCCAGAATTCCTGAGCCAGCCATGCTGGCTCAGGAATTCTGGGAGTTGAAGTCCACGAGTCATAAAAGAGCCAAGGTTGCCTATCCCTGTTCTATAATATCCTATTTCTGCAATGCCCAAGGTCAGGACAACTATGCACCTTATAGTAATTTGTATCTTGGGACCTTGAGATGGCAGTGATCAAGTAAAATTTAAAGAATAATCGGATATTATCTTAATCAGAGATTAGAGTGACCCTGGTTGGCCTTTCATAAGGCTTTAAAAACCTGGCTTTCTATCCAGGCTCAGGACTCAGAACGTGCTAAAGATTTAAGCCCCCTTTCTTGGCTTAAATGCTAGTTGGTTAACTACAGTATGTACTTATTCTTTGGATGCTTTTTTTTGTTTTTTATTGTTTTAATGGTTTTATAGTTTTAGAATTGTAAGCCGCCTAGAGTCACTTGGCTGAGTTGGGTGGCTATAGAAATTGAATAAAAAAATAAGTAAAAATAATAAAAGTGTATGAGAGGTTGTGTGAATAAGTGTGTTTAAATAAGGGAGTGTATGCATGCTTGAATGATGTTTATTAATGAGGTTGGGTGGGGAGATAAACATGGTGCTGGCAGTATCAGCAGTGACTTATTGGTGGGATTCAGACAGTTTGCACCACTTTGGCAGAACCGATAGCTAATTTTTTATTGCCCAGGCCCAGAATGGACTTCCGGAAGTGGCATCCACACAGAAAACTGGTTGTTCACATATTTGAATCCCACCACTGCAGTGACTCCATCCAGTTGGGCTACGGCTTTAACCATGGTTGGCAGAAAGCCTCAATTGTTCTTAGGTTGAAAAAAGCTATCAATCCTTGATTTATAACCTTTCTATCTAGAGACACAAAAGAACTTACAAAATACGGAGACATTAAACACAATACAAAGCATATCTAGAGACTAATCAATAGGTCATTGTCAACCACTTATGAATCAATGTCTTGTAGAATTTTCCCTCTGCCATGTGTTGCTAGCAAGATTAGTAAAATCTTACTTGCCATCAAAGATATACGGGATTGGTACACTTGACATCAAAAACATCACACAGAGTATATTTTTTCTCATCTGACCACTATATGGGGCAGATGAATCTAAACCAGGGGTAGGCAACCTTGGCTCTTTTATGACTTCAACTCCCAGAAGTTGGCTCAGAAATTCTGGGAATTGAAGTCCACGAGTCATAAAAGAGCCAAGGCTGCCTACCCCTGACCTAAACTGATGCTTAAGTTGTGTTTTTCACTCAATGCCTACAGCATCTCCTCTTGATACACACCTCTGGATGAAGTGCCATAATTGCTTCTCATGTGATTTTTTTTCACTGGAATTCATTAGGGATTTTACATATGGTAAGAAGCAATATTACCAGATTGTGGGGCACTTTTGCTGCCCATCTGAGTTTCAGATTGGCTGTGGCTGCCTGGAGTGATTTCTTGACAGCTCTTGATTGGTGAGACTCTTCCTGGTGGCTCAGAGCCTGATGGCTTTTCAATGTTCTTCATTTCCATCTCTTCATGGTGTATCCAAAGATCTGGAGGTCTCAAGTCTTTCTGGCTGCCCTTTCTTTTGCCAGCACTATGAGTAGCACGCTTTCTGTTGGGAAGAGGAAGAAGTTAGAAGTGAAAAGTCCAAAGCTCTAAATTTCATAAATATTATGTTATTTCTGCATAGTTCTCAAAGGATGTAGCAAAGCAGGGGTCCCTAACCCTTGGGCGTGGCCCACTACTGGGCTGTGAGCTATTCAGAACCAGAGAACAAAGTGGCAGGAGAACAAATGTACGCACAAGCATCCCTACTTGCATGAGCAGCAGGTGAGTGCATGCATGTGCCTGCTGGTCACATAGAAACATCCCTTCTCCCCTCCTCCCCCCCCCCACCAGTCCACAAGGCTGGAAAGGTTGGGGAACTCTATAGTAAAGGACTGATTAAATCTATTTGTTTTATCTGAATATGATTTCAGTCTGAATTGATCAAGAAAAATTGATCAAGTTTTATCCTGTCTCGGGGAAGGACATTCACCCATGTTATGATCCCAAATTTTACTGTAAAGGCAATTCATCATGTGGATTATTCCCATCAACACCCATTGCTCAAATAAGATGCCAGTTGGGAGAAAAAGACAAATGTTAAGACTTGTGCAAATGACTGAGATTCTTAGATGTCTTATGCAGCTGTATCACAACAAAATAATTCAATCATTGCTTAGGGCATAATCACTAGGTATAAAAGGAATCTATGAATCTTTTAGGTTGCATGGAGAAATTTAATCAAAATGGTTCCGTATGGTAAATCATTTTGCATGTTAGTTGTCTGATATGGGGAAGATGTTCTAGGCAGGAATACAACCAAGCATTAAGAGAAGCATATAGGATAATTCAGGTAGTTCTCAACTTACAACCATTTATTTAATTCAAAGTTACCACAGCACTGAAAAAAGTGACTTACAACGTGTCCTTGAACTTCCACCCATGGCAGCATCTTCACAGTCACTTGATCAAAATTTGAGTGCTTTGCAACTGTCAGGTATTTATGACAGTTGCAGTGCCCCAGGGTCATATGATCACTGTTTGTGACCTTCCCAGTCAGCTTCGGACATGCAAAGCCAATGGGGGAAGCTGCATTTGCTTAATGACCATGTGATGCACTTAGTAACAGTAGTGATTTGCTTAATAATCATGAGGAAAAAAAGGCTGTAAAATTGGATGCAGCTCATTTAATAAATGCTTTGCTTAGCAACAGAAATATTGGTCCCAATCTGATCCTAAGTTGTTGTTAGTTGCGAAGTCATGTCCGACCCCATCGCGACCCCCAGGCCTTCCTGTCCTCTACTATCTTCTGGAGTCCATTTAAGTTCATGCCTACTGCTTCAGTGACTCCATCCAGCCACCTCATTCTCTGTCATCTCTTCTCTTGCCCTCAATCTTTCCCAGCATTAGGCTCTTCTCCAGTGTCCATCCTTCTCATTAGGTGGACAAAGTACTTGAGTTTCAACTTCAGGATCTGGCCTTCTAAAGAGCAGTCAGGGTTGATCTCTTCTAAGACTGACCAGTTTGAATGCCTTGCAGTCCAAGGGATTTGCAGGAGTCTTCTCCAGCACCATAGTTCAAAGGCCTCAATTCTTTGGCGCTCAGACTACCCAAATTCCAGGCTTCTATAAAAGCACTTGATACATTGCATAATTTTAAGCTATGAAACCAGATGGTTACCCAAAGCTACCAACCCTCCTCCCCCTCCTTTTTTAATATTATGGGCATCAGCTTTCCAAATCAATAAGTATCCAAACAGTTATAAAATCAGTGGTGATGTAGGCATTATTTGGCATATTTCAAAAATAAAGCCAGTGATCTTCAACCATGTCTCAGGCTGATAGACACGTTTGGAATTTTGAGAACATGTCAAAGGTACAAGATGGTTGATGGAATGGCTTGTCCATTATCAATTATAAAACACCAGCTTGCTCAAATATAAATGCAGCTTCCCCACATGCATGAACACACAGATATATACTACATGTATACTCTAACTATTCATTTAACTATCAAGTTAAAGGTAGGTAAAGCAGAAATCTGATGGACACCAAGAAAGAGGTCTAAGAGCAAATGGTACTTCCTGATGCTGGAGACCCCAGGACCCTCTGTTTGGTAGAAAGAATATTTTCAGATAATGAGTTCCTGAGTCTTGGAAATAAAGCTGTTCCACTGAGATCAAAGCAGTTGACCTGAAGCTGTTGAGAGAGGTAGAGAAGTATGTGAACTAGATGTAGGAAAATGATAGTGCATCCCACTGCCAAGTGAAAATTCCTCTGCTACCATAGCCAATCAGAGGTTTAAAACCAGTAATTTGAAGATAGCCTTATGTTCTATGTGATGGACCAGCTAGATAGAATGAACTGTCAGGTTTGCCAGATGTTAATGAAATCATGGTCTTAGAAGCACTATTTTGTTAGAGATTGGATAATGCCTTGAGGTACAACAGAACAACAGCCTGTTATAGCCAAAGCTATACAGTAGTAATAGTACTGTAGTACTTTATGGCTGTAGTAATTTATGGTTGTGAGAGCTGGACCCTAAGGAAGGCTGAGCACTAAAGAATTGATGCTTTCGAATTGTGGTGCTGGAGAAGACTCTTAAGAGCCTCTTGGACTGGAAAGAGATCAAATCAGTCAATCTTAAAGAAAATCAACCCCAACTGTTCTTTGAAAGGACAGAGACTGAAGCTGAAGCTCAAATACTTTGACCACCTAACAAGAAGAGAGGAATCATTGGAAAAGACCCTGATGTTGGGAAAGAATGAAGGCAAAAGGAGAAGAGGATGATGGGATGAGATGGTTGGATATGGTAATTGACACAATGAAAATAAATTTGGGCATATTCTGGAAGAGAGTGGAGGTCCATGTGGTCCCTAAGGGTTGGACACAATTTAGTGATTGAAGAACAACAACAGAAGTATACAACATGTACATAGATACTCATAGACCACATAGATGTCTATGTAGTTGCTAGGAATTTACACACATTTGATGGCACATAATCATGCAAGCAAGCATCAGTACAAAATCCATAGGCTACACCTCTGAACTGAAACATAACCAGAATATTAGCACTTAATATCCAACTTTTAAATTGGCTTCTGAAGGAAAACCAACGAGAGCTGAAGAGCTTCCCAAGTCCATCCTAAGAATCAAGGAGAAAATATATTTGATCATCCTTAGCCTAGATAAGTACAAAACTATTTCCAGAGAGTCCATCAATGCTGGAGCAATTCCACTGTGGCATCTTGAAGATTAACAGATCCACTATGGCATGAGACAGCATTATCAGATGGAGATTAAAAGTAAGCAATGAACACATATTGCAGTCTGTCAAGCAGAAAAATGTATAACAAAATTTGGAGATGAACAGAAGAATCGTATAAAGTAATAAACATTGGACAAAAAAATGCACCCTATATATCCAGTAAAAATGTTTCAGCTGATAATCACTAAGTAAGAAAGAGGTCCCGGGACTTTGATGGAACATTCTATGAAAATACTCTCAATACCTTACAGTAATATCTTCATCAAATATATATGTTAGATTTGCAAAAATAATGTAGAAATCAGGACATCTCACAATAACAAATAAATGCAGGAAAAAAATAAAATAAAACTGGGGGAGAGAAGCAGGTGGAAGTAGCTGAAGAAGACCACGGGAGAAAGATTTGCAATGTTTGACATGTTTTAGAGAATTTAAGAAAAGTGGCAAGTGGAGATAATTTACAAAGTTTACAAAGCTAGAGAGGACATGCAAGAAATAGAAGAGAGAGAAAAACACAAATTCATTCTTGGAGTCATCAAATAAGAAATTTCAAGGAAAGATTTCACTCAAATTAGAGTATCAAGAAATATAGTGAGGATCATCAAGATCAAGATCAACACCTTAAACATGAGATTGTTTAAATGTGGAGAGTTTAAAAATTAATTTAGCTTCTGGGCTGTATGAATCCAGGTGTCTCTTTGCTACTGTTTAGGATTAGAGCAGTGGTTTTCAACCTTTTTAATGCCGCAACCCTCAACCGGTCGTAAGTCGAGGACTACTCAACCGGTCGTAAGTCAAGGACTACTCAACTGGTGCAGCACCGTTTGCAGAATGGGCTCAGCAGGGCAGAGACAGCCTGGACAATTCCTATTGGCTTTTGAAAGCCAATAGAATTAGACTCTATTCAAGAGAGTCTATTTTATTGGCTTTCAAAAGCCAATAGAATAAAAGGGAGTAGCACAGCTAAGGAAAAGGGGGAAAAAATGGAGGACTGCGTTGTTTGGCGACCCCCGTGAAATGGTTGTTCGACCCCAAATGGGGTCCCGAGCCACAGGTTGAGAACCACTGGATTAGAGCATATTGTAGGTGTCAAACTCGCCACATCATGTGAACGTGTCGCGACGTATCACAACATTTTTTGCATTGCTGGATCTGGGGTGGGCATGGTTTCCATATGATACAATTGGCCTGCAGGCCAGCAGTTTGACACCTCTGGATTAGAGGGACCTTATCCATAGACCTTCAATCCTAAGGGATGATAGAGGGAGAAGTCTCTGGATGGGATAGAAACAGGTAGATCTTTGATCTGATTTCAGAGAGTTCCTTCCCACAGTCTCTCCAACTGACTGCTTTATTGAGCACCATAAAGTGGCAACAGAATTAGCTCCAGCTGAGGCTAGTTGCCAACCCCTTGGAGCTAGACACAAAGGTTCACGCTGAAAGCATATGTTGGGAAGATAAACTGATAAAGTCCAACCAGAGGAAACGTCAATAGCAGCTTGAAGAGGTGCCAGCTTGCTGCTCAGCAGAGGTCACTTGTTAACTAGGTGGTGCAAAACTATTATAAAATTCCCTCCAGAAACAGAGGAAACACATGAAGTTCCTCAGTAAAAATGTATATTTTCTGATACCACCATCCTCCATTGTAATGTAGATTTTTAATTAACAGAAGTAGCTACTTTTTATTTTACATTTCCCACACAGCTATATTTATCTTAGACGTATATTAAGATGCATTTTAACCCCAGTATTATTTGGCATCAGAATGTATTCATTATATGTTAGCATTTTATGAATATTTATTACAGTATGTTCTCTTCTTATATGACAGGGATGTTTGCATAGTTTTTCCCAGAAATATCTCACCTTTACTTTTTGTACCAGAAAAAGAGAAAAGCTGACAAACTATACATGTGTTTTCATGAGACATGAACATTTGTATTATAATGTAATACCTTTGCTTATTACAATACATTCCTTTATTTTACTAAGCTTCTATGCCACTACAGTGGTTAACTAATTCCAAACAGCTTATTATCCTACCACATGTAAACAAGTTTAAAACAGCAAAAATCACCACACAAGTAAATATTACCTAATAAAATGCTCTTCTGCCAAGACATCATAAACACTCATTATTATTGTGAGTAGTATTAACATCCTATATTTGATAGCAAAATGCTGTTTGCACACTTTTATCAGATGAATCAAAACTGCAGGAACAAAAACCTTGTTCAAGAGGACATGACTGTTTTCGAGTTTTCAAGGAAACTATATTAATGTAGACTCATTAATCAGAGGATTTCCAGAATTTCTGACAGGGAATTTTAGCACAATGGAGATTATTTTGGGAGAAACATATTTTAGCACAGATGGTGCACATCATAGTGCACAGCCTGTCTCTGTAATGCCTAATTATAAGCCACACTGAACCAATATTACTTCTTTGGAAAATGCGTATACTATTAGATGAAAAAAGCTTGCCTTTGGTTCGTCTCGAGAACAGTTTGCAAATCATTCCTCTTGGTTTATAGCAACACAGATCCTATTAATTAATGACATTTTTCATTAATGAAATTTTTCAGAAACAGTCATAAGTCATGTTGGTCATTAAGAAGGTCACCATATGGCCATGCCTGATTTTTACAACTTTTTCTATGGCGATCATGTCCTCAGTAAGTGTTTTTTTTTTTTTTTTTTTTTGCCAAAGACTGGAAGTAAATGTTGATTCCTAGCAAAAAAAAAGTCATAAATTGTGGTCATATGACCATGGGATGCTGCAAACAGCCATAAATGGAAACCAGTTACTGAGCACCCAAAATGCAATATTGTGACTGGAAAGAGGGAGCTGCTGGAACTTCAAATCTAGATTGCAAGTAGCCCTGGAGAGGTCCTTCATAACTTCAAATTGGTTGTAAGTGAAGGACCACCTGTAATAGGAATGATCAGAGATGTTGGGTATGTTTACTCCAGAGAAGAGAAGAGAAAATTTCATAGAGATATGTCTATTGGGATTCTCAGTCATCCAGGTTATGGTTGTCCCAAAGATGCTTTTTCAGGAGGCAACTGGACTGGACTGGATTTCCAGAAAACATTTCAGACTATAGGAACAGGGCAGAAAACATCCTGCAGCCAAGATGGCTCCACACACAAACTGCACTACTCAGGTGACCCTCAAGGACACAGGTAAACTTCCAAGAATGCAAATGACCAGCTTTCTGCAAGGAATTATAAATCCTTCCATTCCCCACCATCCAGTCAGATCTGAAGAAGAGCTGAAGAAACTTCTTGGATGAGAAGTGAAACGTCTTCAAAGAAAAACAAGAAAGTCCAGTTGCCTCATGAAAAAGCACATTTGGTTCAGAGATATATAATAACTATCTTCATCAGAAGCATCAGAAATAGGTGAACAGGAAGGATAGGTGTAATGTAAGTAGCTCTGTAATGTTTTGGCATTCTGGGTGCAAGCCTCACCCTGTTTCTACATATGTCATGATTTTGCAAACATGCCCAAAAGGATGGAGTTTGTGGCACAACACTGTGACAGTGCCTTCTTTATTCTGACAAAACTAGTGAGAACCTGTGAATATAGATAGTATTGGAGATATTTAAAAACAGGTTGGATGGCCATCTGTCAGGGATAATGCATGGAGTAGAGGGTTGGATTAGATGATCTCCAAAATCTCTTTTAATCAATAAGTATTTGATATTCCTTAATAAAAAAAGCATATTATTTATCACACACATACACACATAGCCACATGCTCACACTAAATAAATAATTTAGGGGAAAAGTTTTAAGAATGAATGAAAGTCATCTTAGCTGTTGGAAATGGATAAATAAGATTGTCCCCCTCGTTTTTCATCTTGATTGGGGGAAATTATTTCTAGCACTGCAAGAGATTGTTTAACATGAATAATAACATGAAAGATAAACCATCTTCTTCCCTTAAGGGAAGAAGGGTACTTTATGTTTATTTAGCATAGGGGAGAGACCATGCAATCTCTGATATACAACACTAATAAACCTCATTATTTGTACAAATACAAATATGAGTTTAAATAAAGAATCAGCGAACACATACATGTAAAATATGTGGACAATACAATAGATGAGGTAAAATATCGAATTAGAATAAAATTGTGATCAAATCTCCATAATATGGTGCCTTAGAATTGCAATGGGATAGATTCAACTTCCACAGCAGCCACCCCAAATGCCATAAACAGAGCTGCATCAGAACATTGTTTGTGACACAACAGAAGCCAGATCAGCAGAACAAAAACACTTATACAAAGTCTTCAAGAGAAACAAATAATTATGAAACTTCAACCAGAAATCGCTACACAAAACACCCAAAGCAATACAATAATTGCAACAGGAACAACAACAACCAGACAAATCACAATTCCCTATGTAAAGAATGTTTCAGAGAAGACAGCAAGACTACTATGCCAACATGACCTTGCAGTAGCCCACAAACCAGCCTCAACTTTCAGATGGACCCTGTCAAAACCTAAGGAGAAGACAGAAACCAACCAAAGATCAGGCATCGTATACTGCATCCAGTGTAGCAACTGTGAAAAGAACTATGTGGGCCAAACAGGAAGAAAACTATCTACCAGACTGCATGAACACTTCTTAGCTATCCAAAGACATGACCCACTATCCCTCATGTCCATCCATGAAGACTCTGAAGGGCACAAGTAGTAGTTCAATATCTATGGAAGGTACTAATCTAACTGCTTCTGGTGTGGCTGTGATAAGATCATCCCAGGGGCCTTGAAATGTCTTGATGTTCTTGAAATATGTATTATTGTTTATTCCAGTGCGCAGTCACTTTGCAGGTGCTCAGCCATTCCCCACTTAAGGAGATTTGCCCTAGATCTGGCATGGCCTATCCTGATTCTGTTTAGGTGGCTTTATTCTTCTTCGGGGCAGCTGCATTCCTGGAAGTGGTTTTATTGGATCTACATGATCTGTTTGGTTATGGTTATTAAGGATCACCCATTTTGATCACCAGGATAATCTACAAATAAAAATGAATTTATCCACCCCTATATTAGTTCATTCCTCTTTAATTTGATCTCTCCCTACAAATGAACGGTGGCAACAGACTTGCTTGAATTGACTATTTAGATTAACATTACATAATTAAATTAGCATGCACAATTTACTTCAGGCCAATAGGAATCAATGTTTAAGGCAACAGGTACCCTTGGAGTGCTACTTCTATGCACACTCGATCATTATAAGAGGAAAATGTTAACAGTGTGGTGTTAACACAGTGTGATAACAAGTAACCATGTGATGTTAATCTGTGAAGACCAACTGGTTGGTCTATATTCCCTTGTGTTACTGTCAGATATGCTTCCAAAATTGGTGCTGATGATGGAGGCTCGGATCTCAATGGATGCAAGGTACTTCTTTGAGTGGAATATTTTTACATTCCAAAAATCATCAAGCAGGGATTAAATTATAAGGGATGTAAATTTAGGAAAGGACATAGAGGCTTTGAAAGAGGTCAGGTGTCTTCCAGGTGCTACTGCCAGTAGGGACAAGAAGCGTATTTCTAAAATAATCAAGAATGGCAGCAAGGACTGTGATGTGGAGGCTATTGTACATCTTGGCACTAATGATCTGTCCCAAAAAGATGTACTCTCTGTGCAGAATGATTTCCAGAGCTTGGGGAAGGAACTTAGCAGAATAGGCTGTAGGCTTACTTTCTCAGAGGTTTTACCAGTGTATAAGGAGCAAAACGGAAAAGGCCAGCGCATAGCACAATTCAATATGTGGCTAAAGGAGTGGTGTAAAGGGGAAGGCTTTGGATATATTAGTCACGATGTCAGTAGCTGGTCCAATCAAAAGATGTACAAAAGAGATGGTTTGCATCCATCAAAAAAAGGGACTGAGTTACTCGGCTATAAATTCACAGATTTTCTGGAGGGAAATTTAAACTAAACAGCGGGGACAGGGAGTTAATTGATACGGAACAACCCTGTCCCCGGCAATTTAAAAACTATAGGGCTATCAGTGCATGTAGCATAGATGTGTGTGTGGACAAGAATATCAACCTTGCTATCAATCAAAATGAAGCCTCTAATAGCGAGTGCCACATAAAGTGCACTAACCAAATAGGTGGTAAGACAATAGGGGAACTCAGGCACCACACAGGTTATGTAGAAAGGAAACACAGGGCCACCCACAAAGGACTCAAATGTTTATACACCAATGCACAGAGTATGAACAGCAAACAGGGTGAACTAGAAATTCAGGTTAATGAGGGCAGATACGATATTGTTGCCATTACGGAAACATGGTGGGATGAAACTCACACATGGAACACACAGCTAGAGGGATTTAAATTATTTAAAAGAAACAGACCAAATAAAAGAGGATGTGGAGTTGCTCTCTATATAAGAAATAACTACATCTCCACAGAAATAGAGTACAACAATGATAAAAACTGTCTTGAATGCATTTGGGTCAATATAAAAGGGGGGGGAATGACATTGCCATAGGTGTATACTACAGACCACCCAACCAAACAGAGGAAATAGATGAACTTTTTGCTAGTCAGCTAACTAAGGTATGTAGGAAGCACATCACAATAGTAATGGGGGACTTTAACTATCCTGACATCAACTGGGAGACAAACTCCGCACCAAGTGGAAGATCAAACAGGTTCCTGGCAAACCTAGCAGACAACTTTGTCTCCCAAAAAGTAGAGAAGGGAACTAGGGGATTAGCCATTTTTGGATCTAATTCTCACTAACAGAGATGAAATGATAGACGGTGTTGAAGCCATAGGAACCCTGGAGGAAGTGATCATGCAATATTTAGAATTCAACATTATAGAAGCACAACCAATAGAACACAGTCAAACTAGAGTCTTGGACTTCAAGAGAGCTAATTTCAATAAACTTAGAGAGGGCTTGGGAAGGATTCCATGGATGAGAATCCTCAAGGGGAAAACAACTCAAGAAGCTTGGGAAATTTTGAAAAATGAGATAATAAAAGCACAGTCTAGCACAATACCAACAAAGAGGAAAAACAACAGCTCTCAAAAGAAACCAGCATGGCTGCATAAAGAACTCTCTGACAAATTGAAAGATAAAAAGGACAAGTATAGAAAGTGGAAAGAGGGGAACATAACTAAGTCAGAATATCAGCAAATAGCCCGAGCCTGCAAAGATGAAGTGAAGAAAGCCAAGGCTCAAAATGAACTAAGGCTTGCGACCAAAGTCAAAAATAACAAAAAAGCTTCTTTCAACATGTAAAAAACAAGAAAAAAGTGAAGGAAACGATTGGTCCATTAGTGGGTGGAAGTGGCAAGAAGGTGACAAACAACAGGGAGAAAGCAGAACTATTTAACTCGTGTTTTGCATCTGTCTTTACACAAAGGGAAAAAACAGACCAACCTATCAAAAATAGTGCCATAAAAAACAAAACAGAAACACAAGTTAAGATAGGCAAGAAAATGGTAAGTGAGCACCTGTCCAGCCTAGATGAGTTCAAATCGCCAGGACCAGATGGATTACACCCCAGAGTTCTCAAGGAACTGGCAGATGTAATATCGGAGCCACTGAACTATATTTTTCAAAGATCCTGGAACACAGGGGAACTACCAGAGGACTGGAAAAGAGCTGATGTAGTTCCCATCCTCAAAAAAGGAAAAAAATGGATCCAGGGAATTACAGACCTATCAGCCTGACCTCAATACCTGGGAAGATCCTGGAAAAGATAATCAAACAACGAATCAACGAACACCTAGAGGCAAACAAAGTCATTACTAAAAGCCAACATGGGTTTGTCAAAAATAGATCATGCCAGACAAATCTTATTGCATTCTTTGACCAAGTGACAAAATTAGTGGATCAGAGGAATGCTGTGGACATAATTTACTTGGACTTCAGTAAGGCATTTGATAAAGTAGATCACAACCTACTACTTGACAAGATAGAAAAATGTGGGGTAGACAGAACCACCACCAGATGGATCCGTAGCTGGCTGACTGGCCGTACTCAGCGAGTGATCCTCAATGGAACTGCATCTATATGGAGGGAAGTGTGTAGTGGGGTGCCCCAGGGCTCTGTTCTGGGCCCAGTACTCTTCAACATCTTCATCAACGATTTGGATGAAGGGATAGATGGGGAACTCATCAAATTTGCAGACGACACCAAGCTGGCAGGAATAGCCAACACTCCAGAAGACAGGCTTCAGATACAGAAGGATCTGGACAGACTTGAACACTGGGCACTAACTAACAAAATGAAATTCAATGGTGAAAAAAGCAAGGTTCTACATTTAGGCAAGAAAAACCAAATGCACAAGTACAGCATAGGTGGCACCATGCTCAATAGTAGTAACTGTGAGAGGGACCTCGGAGTCCTAGTAGACAATCACTTAAATATGAGCCAGCAGTGTGCTGCAGCTGCCAAAAAGGCCAACACAGTGCTAGGCTGCATTAACAGAGGGATAGAATCAAGATCACGTGAAGTATTAATACCATTTTAATGCCTTGGTAAGGCCACACTTGGAATACTGCATCCAGTTTTGGTCACCACGATGTAAAAAAGATGTTGAGACTCTAGAAAGAGTACAGAGAAGAGCAACAAAGATGATTAGGGGACTGGAGGCTAAAACATATAAGGAACGGTTGCTAGAATTGGGTATGTCTAGTTTAACGAAGAGAAGGACAAGGGGGGACATGATAGCAGTATTCCAATATCTCAGGGGCTGCCATAAAGAAGAGGGAATTAAGCTATTTTCCAAAGCACCTGAAGGCAGGACAAGAAGCAACGGGTGGAAACTAATCAAGGAGAGAAGCAACCTAGAACTAAGGAGAAACTTCCTGACAGTGAGAACAATTAATCAGTGGAACAGCTTGCCTCCAGAAGCAGTAAATGCTCCAACACTGGAAGTTTTTAAGAAGAGACTGGACAGCCATTTGTCCGAAATGGTGTAGGGTTTCCTGCCCGAGCAGGGGGTTGGACTAGATGACCTCCAAGGTCCCTTCCAACTTTACTATTATTATTATTATTATTATTATTATTATTATTATTATTATTATTATTATTAAACAGAATTCCTTCTCCTATGCTCACTAACCTACATTTCCACTTAAGGACATTAAGAGGGAATTTCACTGGAAATGGAAAGAGAAGGAGAGTTTAGAGGCTCGGAAAATTAGAGATAGGGAGAAGGTGTGATCTGAGTAGTAGTTATTACTTTAAGTCTTACAGGATAGTGATGTTTATCAGGGAGAACATACTAAACAATGAGTCATTCATTTTCATTTATTTTTATTAGTGACATTTCTTCCTATAGTCTTGTCTCAAAATTCTGTTCCTTTTTATTATCAGTGGGCTTTGAGGCAATGTGCTGAAATAAATGTACAGGATAATAAATTGTCTCTTTCTAAATCTTGAATAACAATATGATCTGTTTGGAATGAATTATTGTTTATAAAAATCCCAAAGGTCTTTTTCAAAAGGCAGCTGGACTTTGTTTTTCTTCTCATCCAAGAAGCATATTTCATGGTGGTCTTCCCAAGTGGTATTAATACTTCATATGATCTTGGCTTTTTTGGAAGCTGCAGCCAAATATCTCTCCCTCCCTCCCTCCCTCCCTCCCCCCCCCCTCTCTCTCTCTCTCCCATCTTATATATTTTGGAATGTATGAGAAATGCTGCTTATATGAGGACCCAGATTTTTTTTGGGGGGGGGGCAACATGCTGAATCTGTGAACTGCTTAGAGAGGCTGGGAAGTGGTATATAAGTCTAAGTGCTATTGCTATTTCTTATAAAATATATAAGGAATGCTTCTACCCACATTGTTATACAGGAGTGAAAGTATGGGTGTGAGTTGAAATATAAAAGTTAAGTGTAGTGGGAATGAGATACTTCAGGAGTTTGTATGGTAAAACAAGAGAAAGGTGGAGAAGGAATGAGCACTAAATGAATGTGGGCTGAATCCAAAAGTAAGTGACCAGTACACTGAAGTAGCTCCTTAATATCTGAAGTTCAGGTTTGATCTGAGGAGTCCTTGATGCTCTTTGAATTTGGTGTGTTGCTTGCAGATGTTTCATTACCCTGGTAAGTAGGATAATCCATGAAAGCCAGTGTTGATATTGTTCCCTGTTTATATACAATAGTTTGCTCTGCCAGTTTTGGTGGGGTGTGTGTGTGGTTTTCTCCTTGGCAGTTCCTTGTTTAGGGTACTGTTTTCTGTTTGATTTGCCTGGGATTAAACCCTGCCTATCTAGGTTTGGGCTGTTGGAGAGGCAGGGATTAATAGGATGCTGGAAAGCCAGGGGGAAAATCCCGCACTCCCTCATATCAATGATGTCCTTTGTTTATTCTTATTTTTAAAATTTATATAGCTGCTCATTTCATAAAACAAATGGCTTACAACAATCAGGAATGTGTTAGGTAATGAAACATCTGCAAGCAAACCACCAAGCTCAGAAAGACTAAAGGATTCCACAGTTCAACACTGATATATAGCTATTGTCTTCTATTGGAACCACATATGGGTGTCAAATGCTTCAGAAAGCATGCAAATGGGAGAAATTTGCATGTAGGCAAACCTCCACAGAACACCAAGGAACAACTATTGCTTTCTGCATGAATGCTTATGACAGCCTGCCCTGCCCATCAGTGTCAGATACAACCTCAATAAGCTGCACAGCTGGATGGAAAATAGCTTAACCAAGTGGGTGAAAAATGATATGGTTAATGACCAAGGATGCTCACCTCAGACTAAACACATACTAGGACATCACATAACCTAATGGAGCAACTGGAAAAAAAAACATGACCCAAAATACACAAAAATGCTGATAACCACCATCAATACTACATCCCTGAGATAAGCTGAAAAAAGGAAACTAAACTCCATACCAAACTGCTCAAGGTAAACCCCAAGAATAAAGAGATACCTGAACCCAAGTGGATAGAAAACATGCCCAAGTGCCCACTCTCCACAGCAGAACACAAAATCCTCCACAAAGGTCTCAACTAAAACATAGATAATGCTAGTCAACTAGAATTGTGAGGACAATCAACCAGTGGAACAGCTTACCCCCAGAAATTGTGGGCCCTCCATCGCTGGAAGTATTTAAAAAGAGTCTGGACAATCACCTGTCTGAGATGGTGTAGGTCCTTCTGCTTGAGAAGGGGGCTGGACTGGAAGACCTCCAAGGTCCCTTCAAGCACTATTCTATTCAAATATATTCAAATTCTTTGCAGCCATAGAAGCAGCATTTGAACCTCAGGACTTGTCACAGAGACACAAGAAAACATAAGGTAGACAATCATACCATAGACCAAAATAACACAGAAGCAGAACCAACTTAAAGCAGAGGAAAGAGCAGCCCTCAAAAAGCTAAAGAAGGAGCAAACTATCGCCATTCTTCAGCAGAGAGTGCACAGAACACAATACATACAAAAAGACAAAGAATTAACAGAAGACAAAGAAACCTACATCCTACTAAACATCAACCCAATAGAGAAACTGGACAAGCTGATCAAGAGAATCCTTAATGGCTTAACCAAGAAAGGTCAAATCCCAAAAGAACAATGGCAGATAAAAAGTAATGGATCCATCTTGCCATGTTTCTATAGATGTCCCAAAATACATAAGCCCAACAAGCAAGACATCTAAATACATCTTTACCAGGAATGCAAACATACAATATAGCCAAAAGACTTAGAAAAAATCTTGGACATCTCACAGAGAGAAGTGAATATTCTATCAATTCCTCACTGTATGACTTTCATAAAATAAAATAGAAGATTAAATTATGGTTTCATTTGATGCAGCAGCATTCTTCACATTCATAGATCCAAAACTAGAGAAACAATCCATGACACCAATACTACACAACACTCCCAACTTAGCCAAGTTCTCTAAGTTTGAAATATCCAGAATCATGGACTTCATCAACTCTGTCTCACTACCTAATTTCAATTTGACGGAGAAATATACCAATAAATCAGAGGAACACCCATGGGATCACCACTGTCAGGAATCATAGCAGGGACATAGCAGCATCTAGAAACTATTGCATTCCCACACATACAATCAAAAGTATAGATCCATTATGGAGAGAACACCTTCATCATAATAAAAAAGGAACAACTAAAAAAGACACATGAAATTATCAATATCTTCAAAGGAATAAAATTCACAAGGGAAGAAGATATGCATTATCCTCCCAGGATACCATCAGCAGAGGAAATGACAGCAAACTAGAAACACAAGTCTATTGAAAAAGAATCCAGACTAACCATTACTAAAACAACTTCATTAGTAAAATCTGTTCCATTACTAAAATAACAACCTAACCTGTGTAAACTGTGTAATAATATTATTTAGATGAGTACAAATCCATTGCAGCAACCAAGAACACCAGAAAAAGGAACCAAACCATGTAACAAAATGGATATTCACACAATTTTATTAAAAAGTGCCTGACTGGTCAACCCTCTACAGCACAGCTCACACAAACTGTGAAAAGGATAACACTCCCATGCATCAGAAATATCTCAGAAACAACAGACAGACTATTGCAACCACAAGGCATTACCACAGCTAACTAAAGCTCTCCCAAATATTTTAAGAAAACCTAAAAGATCCAGCAGCCACAGAAGAAATAAATAGGAATCATCTACAACAGGGGTGTCAAACTGCTGGCCTGTGGGCCGGTTGCATCATAGAGAGGCCACGCTCACCCCAGCTCTGGCAATGCAAAAAAAGTTGTGATACGTCGCGACACATCATGTGACATGGCGAGTTTGATACCCGTGATCTACAACATACTTTATAAGGACTGTAAAAGTGTACCTAGGATAGAGAGTCAGAAGCCTAGCAGAGGACTTCTGTGTACACCAACTAGCAGTCAGAAGACATGATGAAAACTCTTTAACTTCAAAATAGGTGGACCGATTCAACCATAGTTTCAACTGGGAAAATGGGAGCATTTACACTAAGCTAAATCCAAAACAATTAAGGAATTCCTAGAGGACTAGTATTCAGACAAATCATCCATCAATAGACACACAGAAATAAATTATATTTATACATCATTCAAAAGAGACAAGAAGACCAAAACACATCTTCTCCAGCAGGTAATGTCAGATGAGTAGGAATTAAGACAATGCCAAATTTATAAATAGGGAACAAACCTCACATAACTTGCACTGATGATGTTATTTAATTGAGTAATGAAATGTTTGCAAGTAAACAAGCAAGTTTAGAGAGCACTAAGGACTCCATAATTACAAAACAAATGTGACAATGAGTGAGCTGAGAAGAGGAAAACTGGAAAGACATGGTTGGGTGAAGTTGACAAGATTTTAAAAAAGAGTGATGTAAGAAGTTTGAGGAACAAAAGATCCTGTTTGTTATGATATATGAATGCAACGGAAATCAATTGTGTGCAAGGACAGAAGATATGAAACTTGCATTATGGATGGTGCTAGCATAACTAGATTTAGTTATATTCACATTTCTTTTTCTCATCTCTTGCTTTTAATTTCTTTGACTTTCTATTCCTTACTCCCTTTTTTATTCTTTGCATAAAGTTATTCATCTCAAAAGGGAAATGCTTGATGGGTATATACTTATGTATCTAGTATATCTATAACAATACCAAGAAAAGGGCAGCATCAGATCTCTTTGTGGTATGCATTGCCAGTAAAAGAAACACAATTGGTTTAATGCAAATACAAACACCGAGAGATAAAAGTTGCAACAAGGACTGTAGCTGGAAAACCAGTGCAAACAGGACTATACCAAAAAGAGATCAGAGTTACTTTTTGCAAGAGCTAACAGTTAGTTTTTGAAAGAAAGGAACTTACTTTTGCATTCACCAATATAATTAAAAATCAAAGTTCTCCCTTTCCCTTTCCTTTTCCTTTACAACATCTCTGAATGTTAGAGGCAATTTTACATCTCTGGAGTTTGAAATGTTTAAATCGTAGGAATAAAGAACGGCTTAAAAAGGATTGGCATCAGGATTCTTATTTAGTGGCTATGTATAAATGCCAGTTTTAGTTCTGAACTTTGAATCAATTACTGTATCATATAAAAGGTCCAGCAACTCAAAAGTTCTACTCAAACAATGGCAAACTGACACAAAAGAAATATAAGCTTGCCACGATAGTATTTAGCTGAGGATATTTATTTCTGCATTGAAATGCTGCTCTTCCATCCTCCTTTCCTTTTACATAAGGGGGCATGATGGCTCAGCGGTTAAAGATGCTGAGTTTGTTGGCTAGAAAGCTGACAGCCAGGGTTCAAGACCTGAGCACCGCATGATGGGATGAGCACCTGTTATTTGCCCCAGCTCCTGCCAATCTAGCAGTTAGAAAGCACGCAAACGCGAGTAGGTAAATAGGCACCACTTCTATGGGAAGGTAAGATGGTTCTGTGCATGTTGGCATATAGTCATGTTGACCACATGATCACAGAAATGTCTTCAGACAATGCTGGCTCCCTTGGCTCAGATACAGTGGATGTAGTAATAAGAACACATAATTTTGTCTTTATGACTTATTGTCAGTAAAGAGTACAGAATAGTTGAACAGCTTCCCTGTGACCACCCAGGACCAACGTACATTTAAACTCAGTGTTAGAGAGCCAATGACAATGCTGGCTCTCAGGGATATTGTGTGCAAAGCTGAAAGCAGAAATTTATCCAAAGGAAAAATGGCTGAGAGTCTAAAATGGCGAATATATTTTCTGAGCACCTGGATGATCCTTTGTCCTTTTCATTACTCATCTTCAAAGCCTGTCCCAAACTAATGGTTGCTTGTCACTATTAGGAAAAAAAATAGGCTGGAAGGCATTTTAACAGGAGCTTAATTTTCTGCCTTCACTTGTAAGATTGACTTTATTCAAGCTAGCTGTTTACTTTAATGGGTGCAAACTAATGGTTTTTCAAGGAACAAGAAGATACCCTTATACAATAAAATTCTATTTTATTTTGGAAATACTTTTACATTCAAGTAAAAACCATATTTTTGAATTCACTACGCTGGCTGTTAATCACATGAAAAGAAGAAATGGTGAGTGTTTATGGAGATTCTCAGTTATTTAGGTCATGGTTGTCCCAAAAATGCTTTTTCAGAAAGCAACTGGAGTTTGTTTTTCCTTGAAGATGTTTCGCTTTTGATCCCAAAAGTTTCTTTAGTTCTTCAGAACTGAAGAAACTTTTTGGATGAGAAGCGAAACATCTTCAAGGAAAAACAAAGTCTAGTTGATTTTTGAAAAGGCACCTTTGGGACAAGATATGGTAAGGAACTGAAAGCACAAATTGTTTGAAATGGGAGAGTTAAGGGAAGTCTAGCAGACACACAAGAGACAAGGATGTGGGCTATCATAAGCAAACCTTCATAACACTAATGGAAGATCTGACATTGGTTTGATTGTGGGTTCTTTGGGGCTCTCTGAGTTTGGTTGTTTTTTTGCAGATGTTTCATTACCCAACTAGTAATCTTCAGCCTAGTAATCTTCAGCCTAGCACTGAAGATGTTACCTCATTGGGTAATGAAACATCTGTAAGAAAACAACCAAGCTCAGGGATCACCAAAGACCCAGAGTTCAATCACAGTGGGTAGAGTTATTTTAAAGTAATGTTTCCCCATCTGGGCAACTTTTAGATGTATGGACTTCAACTTCCTGAATTCTCAGCAATGGTCATGATGGTCATTATGATAGGTATCAGAAAATGATCTGCTCAGTATATCTAGATCTCTTCTTCTTGTTCTGTCAAGTCTTCAGTCTAGTATTTCAATCGCTTTGTTAAAGCTTTTAAATTTCAAATAAGATAAATGGCCATTCATCTTCCAACATTCATTCTCCACTTGTTCATCTTATACATCAGAGACCTGCACTTCAGATATTTGGCAAAATAGGCCAGACTATATCTCCCATATGAACCAAGAGTTTCAGTTCCCTTCCATTTTTTTCCTTTGTGGAGATGGGAATTCAATCTTTTCTTTGGGTTTTAACCATTTCAGGGTTCACGTTACAGTTATTTTGTGTTTTTCATCTGAAAATTTCATGGAACCATGTTGCTAAATTCAATACATTAACTAGGTAATGTTTTGGTGAATTAAAAATAAAGAACTTCAGAGGATGTAGATTGCCAACTTTACTGGGGATATTAAAGCTCTATTAATTCCTGCTCCGGGAAAGGTGAGTCTGAATTCCTATCTTGAGAAAGAGGAAATGATCGTTTATTCAATATATTACTGTACTTCTTAATCATCACCATAATTAAGTGACCATCCAAATCACAGAAATGTGCTACTCTATTTTTACCTGTCCGTAGTGCTATCAAGATTTACATCAATGGGAAAAGGCCCCAGCAATCTTAATCATCATGGTATAGTTAAGTAAGAAGGAAATAATCATTTATTCAGAATATTGCTGTACGTCTTAATTATCGTGGTATATTTAAGTGACCATCTGGATTGCACTTCAAGTCACAGAAATGTGCTAGACTGTTTTTACTTGTTGGTAGTGCCATCAACACTTTGACACAATTCAGGAAATCAAATCAATGGGAAAGCTCCCTACAATGAAATGATATTAAATATCTCGAGCCCTTGGGCGAATTGACAAAGATCAAAGATGTTCAAATGACTTACTTTCGTTGCTGTGCTGATGAACGCCTTGTACAAATCACAGCCACAATCACGACCACAACGATAGTGATGACCCCGATAGTCACAACAATAACGACAAGAAGATTGCTGTTCTTCTGAGGGGTTACACTTCCATGTGGAGGGTGCATCTGTCCAATGGGGGGCTCTGAAATATTAGAAATATGTTGATGGGTTGTCTTTGTTAACTGAATTGTTGACGTGAATTGCAGAGATTTATTTAAGCACTGAAGCAACCAAGAAAATTATTTCAGGATTAGTTCTATTTCATTATAACAAATACTGAGGATTGTCTCTTTAGTGAATGATTGACGTCTGATACTAGATAATTTGTCCATATTGAAAAGGATGTGAATTGGCTTTAATTTCAGAATAATTGATTATATGGTGTTGGATTATCAAACCTCTGCCCCCCAATGTGACAAAAATGCAACCTCTTTATGAAAAGCCAGCACTGATACACAACTTGAAGCTGATTTCAGATCAAAACAGATTTGACAATTGAGAAAACTGAATGAATCTCATCCATGCTTTGAATGAAAATGTTGATTTGATTTGACTGCATGTTCTGACAGCTGTTTAAACTGATAAACAAATCAAATGTATCATTTGAATGTGATTAGCATGAACAGCCATTTATGCCACCGCCATAAAATAGTGCATTTGGTTCTGTGAAGTTTAATGTACCAGACCTTCTCCAAACATGGAGGATCTATGATTGGTTCATATTATCATGCATTCATGCATTACTTCTATAAATTATGCTGCCATCATAAACTGCAAGAACTGGATACAGAACCCCTTAATATATTGGGCAACAATATATTGCCTCATCTTGGTGGTGATGGTGGTGATGGCATGTTCCTGGGAGAGTAAAGAACATCAGAAATGAATGCCAAGAGTATATACTTTAGGAAAGTTACCCATGCAGTCATGCCAGTTGCCCAGTTAAAGCAAGTAGCAACTTATACTGGGCAACAGCGATATAGGAAGATACTGAAAACAGAAGGTCACTTTAGTGACAATGGCAAGGGCATAATTTCATGATATGTGAGAAATGACAATACTAAAGCATTCATTTTTTATTTTTATCAGAATCAAACAAATAGGTAATAAGCAGCTGAGGATTGTTCAGATATTAATGGCATTTGTGGTGTAACTAGATTAAAGAAACAGAGTTGCTGATGTTAAAGAAAGAAAGAAAGAAAGAAAGAAAGAAAGAAAGAAAGAAAGAAAGAAAGAATAGAAAATCTGAAGTTGTAAAGGCACAGTTACAAGCAAGATGTGCTGCTTATGGCTAGAGACTAGAATGTCAAAGTTGGAAATAGTAAGAAAAAATGCATTTGGATTGTAAGGTATAGCAAATAGATATGAAGAAATTATTTATTTTCTGCCAAAGCAAGTATGCTGAAACATGCCAAATGGAGAGTAAATGATTCCAAGAAGAATAAACAAAGGTGGAAGGAACCTTTGGTACAAGTGACAAGTTAACATCTTATAACTTTGAAGATATTTCATCCTTATAAAGCTAGAGGAGATGACGTTAGCTTAGCTTTCCAGTAATTGCCAAGTCACAAAGCTATGGAAATACAATATCCACAGAAATATAGCAAGCAACAGAAGAAGAATCAGTTAAGGTTCTAATAAAACTAGGTCTACAAATGTGGAAAGCAACACAGTGATCAACAGAGTGGAAGAGATCAATCTATATAGCAGTGCTAAAGAAAGGAGACTTAACAGAATTTGCAAAGCAGCACACAATGTCCTTAAGTTCACCAGTTAAATGTTAGAACCCTATATGACAAGGGCAATACCAGATTTTTAATATGGTTTTAGAAAAAACTGGAAAATAAGAGACATTATTGGGGTTGCATGCGGAATAATTGAGAAAGTCAACAATTGTCAAAAGAAGTCAACTGGTGACTGTTTATAAAAAAGGCTTTCATTGCATAGACCATGCAAAGTTGTGGAAAGTCCTTAGGAAAATGAAAATCCCAGAACATCTCATTGTCCTCATGCAAATTCTACAGAGAAGATAAGACATAACAATACAGAAGGCTCCAGGGTAACATTCCATCCTGGTCCAGTGTGAGTTGATAGATGTTTTTCAACTACCCAATCAGGGTTGAGAGGGAAAGGCTGGTTCAAAAACATGTAACCAGCATATGTGCCTAGGAGAGGACTACACTTGCGTCTCCATGTTCTTGATGAATGTGTTAGAGGCCAAAATGTTACTGAAATCTGAACTTTACAGAATTTTGCAGCATTGTACAAAACTTAGTTCACATACCAGCCCCAAATCTATACTTTACTGCAGCATATACCCCCATGCTTTTATTAGGGAAGTATTCAGACAAAAATGTATTTTCCTATGAGAAAATTATCTGCTGAAGGGCTATATTCTGAGCTAAGTATGGGAAAAAAAGGTACACTTGAGAAGAAATGTACATGGAAGTGCATGTAGGTATTAGTGCTTTTTTCTCCCTTGCTAAATTAATATCATGCGATTTATAAGATGAGAAATTAGAAGAAAGCTAAAAATTGTTCCTCCATGCTGCTACTAAAATTGAATTCTTCTTAGCTCTTAATCCTAGAGGCAATAAATAGACAATGGGACAGCCATGGATGTTCACTTGCCTTGGCAATACAGGGTCCTTGTCCTACCTGTCTTTAAAAAAAGTCCTCTAATTGAAAATAAAACAAGTTGACATGGCTGTCAACGAAGCAGTATGCTTAGTGATAGGATATCTCAAACCTACACCAATTGAGAAAATGTGTTCTCTCTCTGGCATTGCCTCATCCAAGATCAGGAGAGAAGTAGTGGCAGATGTTGAGAGAGCTAAGCAAGAGAATGATCCTTGACATTCTCTGAATGGACAAACACCCCAAGCTTGTTGACTTGGATCTAGGAACAGCTTTATGGCTAGAACAAATATTCTTGGAACAAAATTGAATTAAAAGATGGAGGAAGGAGACCACTGACTAAGAAATAATATTAAAGGAGATATGACTGAAGGATCTGATTTCCCTTATACTACCTGGAAGACCCCGAATAGGTTGAGAGTGGGAGTGACTAACCACCAGATTGCAAGAACACAAGCAAGCAGTCCAACGAGGAGACCCAAACTCATTGGTAGTCTCCCATTGCAATGAACATGGACACACATGTAATTTCACAGGAACTAAGATCATTGGCCATGTAGGTACAAAAATAGCCAGGGAAATGAGTGAAGTCTGGGAAATGGGGCCCTTGTCAGTTAACAGGAGTGCTGATTTACCACCAGCTTATCAAATACTTAGGAACCGAGGGCTTGGTAGCCCAAGGAAATGACAACCAACAGCCAGCCATCAACACACCAATCAGCCAATAGGAAGGCATCACATAAACATGACTCATAGAACAGCCCAAAGCACATATTCCAGTAGAGAAATTCCCTGAAGATGGGCTCCAGCATGAGTCCAAAAGCTTGGAAGAATAAATCTCTGCTCCTGGTGACCAACTCAAATTTGATTTCACAGTGTATACAAACTATTTTTTTACTACACTTTTGGAAATATATTCATTATTTGATACACTTTCCAATTATATTCATTTTATATTATTGGCAAATAATCTCTGAATTCTGAATATCTCAGTTTCCATTCTTGTATTGATTTGGAAATATTAAATTAGATAAATCTGCATTCAAATGCAAATGAACATAATCATTCCACATCCAAAAAGTTGAAATTGTTTGGATCAGAACTGTTAGGTACATGGGCACAGCACGGGTTCCTGAAATGTGATGAAGATGTCTCCTAGGAAATTTATGAGAGTTGTTTTGTTGTTTTTTTTAAAAAAGTAAGTTGTTTTATGCTGTAGAAATATATCTCTGGCATAAAGATATAAAAGATTAGAATTTATGAGGAACATCCAACTCACTTGATCTATAGAAAGTCAACAACCTACCGCTCCACTTTCACATTTTATTCCTCTTACCTGTTTTGTTTCGTTTATTATTACTATTTTTTTGTAAAGAAGCTACATATAAAAACAGATACAATTTACAGCCTGCCAAGGCCACATGAATTCTGCTCTAGAAAACAAAACAAAAGAAAAGAAACATGCTGGGGTTTAGAACAGAAGCCTAAAAGAGAAAAATATAGTTTGATACATCAGAGAAAAACATGAAGAAACCTACCAAAAATTATCATGGCCTTGCACTGCAGCAAGAATATTAATCCCTATTTACCTAAAAAAAAAAAAAAAAAAAAAAAAAGCAAAAGCAGTCCTCAATGATCTCCTGTTCCAAAAGAAAGACTAGCCATTAAAAAAAAAATTGTAAAATATCCAGCCTCTACCATGTCAAGGTAGGGGGAATAGGGGGAAAATAATACCTATCAATTAAAATTAATTAATTAACCCATAAAATAAATAATGGAATTTGCTAGTACCTTCCAAACTGACCCACTTTATTGGGATATAAACTTTTATGAATAGCAACTCCAATAAAATGGGTTAATCCTGAAGACACCACCAGACTTCATGTCTATGAATGGAATAAGAGAGGGTCAACTCATGTTCCAAAGCACCAGAAGGCAAGACAAGAAACTAATCAAGGAGAGAAGTAACTTAGAACTAAGGAGAAATTTCTTAGCAATAACAATTAAACAGTGGAACAGCTAGCCTTCAGAAGCTGTGGGTGCTCCATCACTGGAGACTTTTAAGAAGAGACTGGACAGTCATTTGTCTGATATAGTATAGAGTTTTCTGCTTGATCTCCTTCACAATCCCTTCCAAACTCTGATGATGTTCTATTTTGTTGCCACAGACTAACAGGGTTCTTCTCCCCATCCAAACAATATAGTAATCTGATTATAAAATGAACTGATCCTCCATCTGCAAATATCACTCTTTTTTCTTTCTTTCACATTCAACAATTTTCTCTTACAAAGCAAAGATTACAAATATAGGTGTTTCACTTCTTTCTCTTATCAGCAACAAAAGAAAAAATGAAGAATGGGGATACAGTATGACAGAAGTAAAGGAAAGATCTTCAAAATTTAATATTGAAAGAGAAATTTAAAACTGAATTTGCTGCAGTGGAAATTTACTGAGTGGACAAGTTTGCCAAAAACTATAATGGCTGGGAAACAGGAAAGGATAGCATAAAGACAGGATGTAAGATAAATACGTAGGCAAAAATTAACTGGGTCTTCAGAATGGGAAAAGGAGCTGTAAGAGAAGATAACTAGCAAAACAGGAAAGAACCTATTTTTCTAAGAAGTCACAAAAAAGGGGGCAGAACTCAGGCAACTGAGCATGTGCAATTAGTTGATTAATATTAACTGACACACTTTGCATAAATTGTCCCCTAATTTTAATGTACATGTAATGTATGATTTAGTATGTAGCAGGAAATATGTAGGAGGCAGTTGGAAAGAATGTAACCTTTGTGGTGGCAATGCCCAAAGGCACAAAAATTTTGGAACTTATTAAAGAAGTGGTTGGAAGAAATTCTGCAAATAGATATAGAAGCCAAACTGGAATTTTTCTTATTGGGAATTATAGAAAGAAAATATAAGAAAGACACAAATTATTTACTACTGCATATAGTAACAGCGGCACGAATAGCCTTCGCTCAAAAATGGAAAGAGAAAGATACTCCAACCAAAGAGGAAATATTACTGAAAATTTTCAATTGTGCTGAAATGGATAGACTTACATGGGAACTCAAGGACAAAAGTGAAACCAAGTACTATAAAATCTGGGAACAATTTTATACTGTTTCCAGTATAACAAAAGACTAAAATTTTCTAAGAAAATAGCTCTTCTCAAGGAACTCTTAACCTTCAAGCTATTCTTCAGCTTTTTTTTCAGCAGTGATATTTACACCTCTTGACATTTCTTTTATTTTAAACAGCTTCTTCCATTCTAATCAACTAATCTATTTAAATAAAAATGTAAATGTTCGTTTGTTCAAAATCTTAAATCTCTGAAAGTTCTTCATCGATTGTTTTGAAATTTTGACACGTTGCATTCAAATACGCACATGTTTCTATATACCTATATTATATAGATGTCACACCTGTGACAGGTAAAACATGCTTTTTGTGAAAAACAGCGCCATCTGTTGGACATAAAAGCAACACACGCTATGATTTCAGACAATCTCTATATCTGCACAGACAATGGAACAACAAAAAATATTGTATACCCACAAGCATTGTGAAATTAAACATATTACAAACATGTACTTTCTCTTTTCTTTCTTTTCCATTTAGCCAGACTGAGCCACAGCACCCCCTGGCCGAGAACAGCTAGTGTTAAACAAAATAGATAAGTTGACAGCCTCAGTCACAGCTAATCACTTGCAAGAGAAGCCTTCATTTGGAAAATACAGTCCATTCTGGTTTCTGCCATTCCCAAGAAACCCAAATGACATGATCCAGCCTAGAAAAATGACATGGAAAGGCAGAAACCGGTCTGCTCCTCTCTATCTGCTGAAGAAAAGCAAATGCAAATGTATGTTTTCTTTTTTTATCTACCTAAATTGTTTCCCCGACTCTTTTTAAAAAGTTGCATCGCTTAAAAATCTGAGGCTGCAAAAAGGAAGTGTCTTATCTTTCACTAAGGCTTTAGAAAACAGAGGGAACTTTACAAGGTTTAAATGAAAGTAACACAGAAAGCTAGAAAATATCAAAGCCATGCTCAGTGCGGCACCAGTCATTTCCTACTGCACTAAAATCCATTAGGTTAGGAGTTGGTGGACCTCATCAGACATCATTATTACCATTATGTCCTTGAAGATGGGATAAAAGGAGTGATGGACTTTTATTTTCCTGCCCACTGGTATTTATGGCATAATGGGCCTCCTATCTGCCGACTCATTTGATTGCCTGCTTTCATGCTCTGCTCACAACCTGGCACAAAATATGTTAAATTAATGTATTGTGTAGCATACTTGACTCAAAATTATGATTACTATCCTTTCAGCAATAATTGATATACATCAAGTCTGGTCTGATGATCTCTGCCTGTTTATGTCAATGAAATCACTGAAAGAAACTGCATACCAAATTGTACAGTCTCCAATAACGGCTTCAGCGCTTTCTTATATTGTTTTTTGCAAAGACAATTTAATAGGGATTAGAGGATCAGAAGAGGTCTTCTTTTAATTGTCTCCTTTTGGGGATAGAGTCCTGCTTCAGCCAATTTTTGTATGAAAACTTGCATGTGGGATCAATAGCAGCTTCTAAAGTGCCTTTGAAGATAGGCTCCAATTAAACACATTGTAGATGTGTAAATTCAGATGTAACTAATACATAACAATAACAAAATAACCTGCTGAATTAGGTGAAGGCCCACTGTACTCCAATATTTTGAACCAAGGCTTTCTGAGCTTCTCACAAGTGGGAGGGCCTTATCCTTCCATTGTTCTCCTGTAGCTGACATTGGGAGATTTGTTACCTCTCAACCCAGAGACTTCATGTAATCTTTAGGATGAATAGCTCTAGAAGACTGGACCTCTATGAATCCATCCAATTCATGTTAAAGCTACTCTAGTGATGAGAGTTGGACACCCCCTCCCCAGCCCAACAAAGAAATAATCTAGGAACACCCCAACTAAACTGGGGCAACAGCAGCCTGAGGCTAAAACAGCAAACACTTGACACACACAATGAGGAACCAGCTAGCAGCAATCAGGACACAACAATAAAAGTAATTAACACCTTTTAGGCAAGAAAAAGGAACTAACAATAGTCACAAACCAGCAAATCAAGAAAGACAAATTTTAACTCACCAATTAGAAATGGTAAGTTGTGTTACCAATCAGAAATGACAAGTTTGGAAACCACAAAAGGGTATAAAAACCCCTGTTTAAAGATCACTCTGTCTAGCTAGCCGGGGACTCGAGCTGAATTGTCACTCAACGCTGATCCTCGAAATAAAACCTCTTTCTGGTAGCTGGCTCCACGATCTATTTCTTCTGCACTGCACTGTCAAGGAGAATCCCGGCTGGAAGAACCGAACGGGGGAGTTCCTCCCAACAATCTGGCGACCCAGATGGGAGTTCCAGATCACCCAGCCATCGGACCGGGCCCGGAAGAGTCATCACCCTCCGGCAGCAGACAACTTTGATCCGTGGGGAAGCCAAGCGGACCCTGCCCGGAATCATCGGGTATTAAAGGGAGTAATTGAGTCTTACGCTCGAACATATACCAGGAAAGAGAGTAAGTGTTGTATCCTTTAAATCTCTTAGGTTAAAGGGTCTGGGGGAACGAAACCCCTATTGCATGAGTGTGTGCTTTTCCCTTGAAAACATTTAGAATCTCATGGAGCTCGCTTCTCAATTCTAACTGAATAATGAGGAAACCTGCCCTACCATTCAGTTAGCCTGACCGGCTTCTTGCGGGAAAGCAAGGGGGGGCATCAAAGCGTGAGACCTTCTGGTCCAGAGAGGAGGACCGAGCGGGCAGAGAAAGAGAACCCTATTCTGACTAAGAATCTCCCCCTTCTGCAAGTCTTATTAAAGCAGTAGCCCCGAGCAGCCTGTTCCGCTCACTTGTAAGACCTCGATGTATTGGGAAAGAAGTCTTCGCAAGGAGACTTCGACTGTATTAGGAGAAAGAAGTCTCTTTTTTAGACTTCGACTGTGTTATTTGTCTCGCAAGGAGACTTTGACTGTGTTGTCTCACAAGGAGACTTCGACTGTGTTTGGAAAGAAGTCTCACAAGGAGAGACTGTTAGGAAAGAAGAGGAACTTCCTGTGTTAGGAAAGAAGTCTCACAAGGAGACTTCGACTCTAGGAGGCCTTAGTTTCTATCACTAATTACAACAACAGACAAAACCATTCATTTATTCTGCCTTTGATAGAGAAAATTCTCAGCTATCAGATAATATTCTGACTGCCAGCATCCAGATTTCATGATACTCTATCTGATTCATACATCTAATATACAATATATATATTTCTCATTTCGTGTGTTGAAAAATGAACCTATCTGATTTAATCAGGTATTGGCCTGGTTCTACTTTTGTATTTTTATGAGTAGTTTTATGCAACCTTCAATTACTGATTTTCCCCTATGTATTCAATAGTTTGAAAATTCAAAATTCCCATTAGTCAGAGAATGGTGAAATGGTAGCCTGTTTGAACAAAGTTAGTAATTATTACATTATATTAATCTTTTGAAAAACATAGGAGATTTTCTTTCATGGTTCAGGGTTAATTAAAACTAAATTTCCATTAGGACCCTTAAAATATAAAATAAAAATGTTACATCAAGTGCCTTTTACTTTTGTTAAATTATCTGAAATTTTGTCATTTTATAATTTCTGGTTGTTATTTTACACAGCATTCTCCAGGAATTGTATTAAATGGAAGCCTCATTGAACTAAGGATACTCTATGCAAGGACACTTTATATTAATTTGGGATTCAGAAGATCATATTGGTCACCTGACCATAACATATGGGGAGATGTCTTACCATTTGCATCCTTTTGAGCTTTCCTGATTATCTGTAACTATATGAAACTCTCGATCAAGTAAAGCTCTTTGTAGTTTACAGAAGCTTTGATTAGGCCAATAATTGGCTATTGAGTAGCCAAAGGCTTGTTGATCTAAAAATCTGTTTTGAAAGTTTTTCATTAAGATAACTTTTGATGGACATTCTTGTGAAAGAATGGGCAGAGTCTCCATGAAATATCTTCATATTGTAATAAACAGCATTCTAGTGAGCAGTATCCAAAACTATTACTAAACATCTATGAAATAATTATTTTTTAGGGAAATGTTGCATGCTCTTCAAATAATTTGTATGCCCTGGCTATCAAGCCAAAATCTTCTTAATTAAGAACATACCAAACAGTATTCCAAATCAGCAACTTTACTTGTTTCTTTTACCTTGCAACTATCAGCAAGTTGTTGGATGAATCAACATTCCTGTCAGCTATGTTACCTATACAAAATGTTATCTGAGCAACAGCTTTGCAAATCGCCAAGGAAGCCCTTGTGAATGTACAAAAGGAACTATGTTTATATTGACTTGTCTAAGATGGATGTAATTCTGAATGACCATAAGTGAAATGAAGTGAAGGTTCAGAGGTTTAGTTATTCTACAAACCACTGTAATCATAAATATACAGCCTGATTAGGAAGTTACCATTGTTGTGGCAATGAAAAACCCAATCTGTAGATCTATGTTCTATTCTGCTGGAAAATAATGTAGCAGGACATGGTTACCCAAATTTTTACTACCCTGTATGATGGGACTACAACTTCCATTTATCAGTCACACAAACACATGATTCATCTATATAGACAGTGGCAATTCAGTACACTTGCTTTTTGGGTGTGTTGTGTTGTGCTATAATTTATTTATTGAAACGTTTAAAGGAATAGAGTAGATAACTATATAAAAGGAAAATAAGACAAAAAGGGACACAGCTGATATCAGTAAATAAGCAATGAAGCTAATCAAGGAGGTGGCGCAGCAGTTAGAGTGCAGTACTGCAGGCCACTTTAGCTGACTGTGTTCAGCAGGTCAGCGGTTCAAATCTCACCGGCTCAAGGTTGACTCAGCCTTCCATCCTTCCGAGGTAGGTAAAATGAGGACCCAGATTGTTGGGGGCAATGTAAAATATATAATATATATATTCACTTAAAGCGGTATATAAGTCTCATAAATAAATAAATAAGGAGAGAAGCAACCTGGAACTAAAATAAAATTTCCTGACAGAATAATTAATCAATGGAACAACTTGCCTCCAGAAGTTGTAGGTGCTCCATCGCTGGAGGGTTTTAACAAGAGACTGGATAGCCATTTGTCTGGAATGGTATAGGGCAGGGGTAGGCAACCTTGGCTCTTTTATGACTTGAGCATTTTATGCTTGAGCAGGGGCTGGACTAGAAGATCTCCAAGGTCCCTTCCATCTCTGTTATTCTGTTATCTTTAACCACTGAGCCATTGGGCCTACTCAGTTAAGCTCTGAACCAATTAAAATCATCCCCAAGCCCATTTCAACCATGAAGTCAACCCATGCTCTTACATTTAAGAGAAATTTCTATGCCAATTTACTTGAGGACTTCCCAAAAATGAAACTGGCCTCATTTAGAGGACACCAAGATGAAATGGGAGAGAAGAAAGGGTAAAAATATATATATATATAGGGATCACACAGATCAAACAGAATTAACCAATGGCAATCAAAAGGGAAGGATTTGGCATTAGTCATATTTACCATTGAGGCTGCTCCTGTCAATCAAATTAGTGTCAACAGGCCAATAGGCTCCATCTCCATGACGACCTGAGAAAAAGAAAAAGAAAAAAACACCAGAACTAAATAGCCAGCTGAGTCCAGAGCTTGGAAGGGTATCAGTGGGATGCTTAAGCCAGTCAATATTGCTAGAGGAGGCAACTTGTAGGTCAGTGTGAAAGCAGACTTTCTAAAATAAAATCTTGGAGGGCTTTGACTCCATCTTTCCTTTGCTATCAAGGGTTGCTAGTTTAAAGTGACAAAATGGGAGAAGAATGTGGTTCCAATCAAAAAATTTGTTCTCAAAAGATCCCATGACCAACACCGTGTGATTTGTACTCATTTTGCAGTGGTTCAAGTTTTCTCATAATTTCAGTTTTAACATTTTTTTTCTAGTCCAGGCAACTGTATTATTCTATCAAGTGCCTGTTTCCCATAGCACTTAGATGCTTAGTTCTCTGGCACACACACAGAAGAGGACTGTGTAGAGCTTCAAATGTCTCCTGCACTTGGATGACAGCCAGCACTGATGACTGAAAAGATATTCAAGAGTTCTTTTTGATCGGAGCAATATGTAAGCCCTGGTAAGTAGGTAGGTAGGTAGGTAGGTAGGTAGGTAGGTAGATAGATAGATAGATAGATAGATAGATAGATAGATAGATAGATAGATAGATAGATATTTCAAGTATGGTAAAAATGATACAAAATGACTTAATTTCTTATAATTGCAGAATCCGAAAAGCTTTCACCATCATGCTAAACACTCTCTCTCTCACCTATCTCTGAATATCCACAAAAACTTTAGACTCAGCAATGCACCCAAACAGGCTTGTTACTTTTAATGATTTAGGGAAAATGATCCCGCAAGTGTGATTAAAGATATCCACACTTTTTTTTTTTATTAAAAAGTTTTACAAGTTTTACAAAAAGAACAAAACCATACAAAGACAAAAAACAACATATACAAAAAAACCCTAAACATTACATAACAAAACCCCCTTTCCCCACCCCCCACCCAAACATCCCCCCTTCCCCCCCCCAGAGCTTCCCAGAACAGAATATAGGCTTAATTAAAAAACAATTAAAAAATTATATTTATAAAAAAAGAAAATATAACATTAAAACATATATATATATATATAAAAATGAAGATTATAAAAAGGCTATATAATATTTTTTTATATCCAGTTTAAATTGTATAAATTTTATCCACTTATCCCAAACAGCAAGAAATTTCTCTTGCGTTTGTTCCTTTAAAAAAGCCGAAATCTTTGCCATTTCCGCCAAATGAGACACTTTAAGAAACCATTCCTGCAATGTAGGCAAAGATTCTTTCTTCCAAAATTGTCCTACTAACAGCCTCGCAGCTGTAATCAAATTTAACATCAATATAACCTCCTTTGTATCACAATCAGTAACTATACCCAACAAAAATAATTGCGGAGTAAATTTTACCCTCCTTCTAAAAATTCTCTGGATATTCCACCATATCTTAATCCAAAAGGCTTTTATCTCTCTGCACGACCACCAAATGTGATAATAAGTAGCATCCATGCACCCACATCTCCAACATTTAGGTTGTAAGTCAGGATACATAAGAGACATTTTTTGTGGATCAAGGTGCCATCTATAAAACATTTTATAAAAATTCTCCCTTAAGTTCTGTGCTTGTGTAAATTTGACATTTCTGACCCAGATGGTTTCCCAGGTGTCCAATGAAACTGGCTCACCAAAATTCTGCACCATCTGATCATATAATCTTTAATTAGTTCCGTTTCTGAAGATATCCACACTTTTGATGGGTTATTTCACCATATAGATGGTACTGAAAAAGAGCCAATTCTTAGTCTTATCATCTTATGCTTCACCTCCAGCATAAAAATGTCTTTGCTTGTTTCTTGAGAATGGAGATTAACAGATACCAGCCATGTCCAGAACGACAGAAGAATAAAAAGTTATCTTTCCCAAATAATTTGTTGTGGGGAAAAATGCCCACTAACTTCTATAACTGTCTGGTTTGGTACAGGAACCAAACAGGACAGTTACAGATTTCAATGGATAGTTAGGACTGCAGAAAAAACAATTGCAACCAGCCTGCCTTTCAGTGAGGACCTGTATACTGCTCAAGCAAGAAAGAGGGCTGAGAAAGTATCTATAGACCTCTCACATCTTGGACATAAAACTGTTTCAACTCCTCTGCTCAGAACAGTGCTTTAGGCCATTGTATGACAAAACAATTAGACACAGAGACAGATTATTTCCTCGTGCCATCATTCTTCTGAACACATAATTCCCATAGGACTGTCTTATGTCTAAGGTTATTTACTCATGTGCTGTGGTAGGGCTGGATTACTATTATCCTTCTCACCTTTCCTGCTACCTTCTCCTATTAGTATCTTATGATTAAATTACTTTGATGTTTGTATGTACACTGAAAGCTTATGCATGGGAGATAATGTATAAGATGTATCACACATTTGCTAAATGTGAAACCTCAGGGATTAAGTTGAGTGCAAAGTACAGAGTGCTCAGTAATTATAAATATTATCAGAAATATTTTAAGAAGAGATAGCCTGGGATATTCTATTCTACCCTATTCCTCTTCCATTCTATTCCTAAACAGGAAACAAAAGCATCTGATAATATTGCAGCAAAATATAGTTTGTTGGCATGCAGAAACTACAGTGATCACTGGGCTCCTGGGCAGGGAAGTGCTAAAGACCTAGGAAGCCTTTCAAGAGGATGGAATGCATTACAAAGGTACAGTAATATAAATTAGTGTACAACTTCCATATCAGGAATGCTATTTCAGATGAGGGTAGGTGACCTTACTATGGAGACCCTTCTGGTGCCTTCAAATTTCTGATGCTAAAACTAACATAAACATTTATTCTTTATTATACTCATCAAGTGATCCTATTCATACTTCTAGGAAAAGCACCAGCCTGCTTTATGTTATCAGTCTGCTTTTCATTTCATTTTTGCCAACTTATTCAAAGTATGTTATACTCTTTTTTTTTCTTAATAAAAGAATCCAGCAAACACACCAAAAGGTTTCCAAATTACCTCTCTAACTTCCACATTATCTCCCCTATCTTCTCTAGCATGGTGGTGTTCATTCATGCTGGCTTCAATAATTGGGGCTGGAAAGCCAGATAAAAAAGTGAAGCCATAATACACATTTCACAACAGGTGGAAGATCTTAGATTACTAGAAAAATATGAAAGTGTCATAATAAAAGGTCACAAGGTAATCCTGTGCCATGCCCACATTATCCTGGAAATTCATGAAACAAATTCAGCAATCGCTTATAACTTGTTGGAGAACCTGTCACACGCTTGAGAGAGATGATGTTAAATTGAGGAGTTGATTTTTTTTTCATTAGAAGAAGTGCTTCCAGCTTCTGTACACCTGAAATTATTTCTCTTAAATGCTTTTGCCTGTCAATGTATGAAGTGCTCTGGCACAAAAGGCACAATTAGGAATGCAAAGTCATTATCATCATAGGAGCTTTCAGCATAATCAACTTCTCAGTCAAGTTAATTGCAGAGTCATTGGCATTTGATCCTCAGTAAAGTTGCACAATATTGAGTCATAATCATTAGGCTTGGAGAGAAAACAGGCCATTTTCACAGTCACAAACTCAATGTGTCTCTTACCCTTTATTTTCTTTTTGTTTTGTGCATGCAGACTAAAGTAATATTTTGTTTAGTACCTGTATCCCTTGTAAAGTTTCAAAGTTGTTTTATGTATGAACAATCTATATGGATATATAGAGCAAATATTATCCCATTTCTACCTTATTTTGACCATATATATATATATATATATATATATATATATATATATATATATATATATATATATATAGCTTTGAATTCAGCATGGATGAATCTAATCTTTAATTTCCAAACCAGAAATCTCAAGGAATAATGGCTCATTTTAACTTGCATTTAAGTTGCATTTAACTTCTATTTAAAAATAGACTGGATGTATGTTTTGTTTCCATTCTTTTAAAACTATCTATAATTATCAGAAGAAGTGATCAAACTGTAATCATCTTTAAAAAAATAATATCAAGTCAGCAAGAATTTGTCAACAGAAGTCTTGACAGATAATCCTCCTCATTTTTATCCTCTCTTTAAAGGAGAAAATTTCCTAGTAGATTGTGGGGATTCTACAAACATAATATAGACAGAAATCAAATCAAGAACAATCTCATTAAATCAAAGAAATGGATTGGAAATAACTGAATACAAATTAATAAAGTCAATAATTCAATGTATATATAAATACATTTATTATATGCAATAGTGAAGCTTGACTATTATTGTCAATACATGATTTGATTTTTCTTAGAGGACTAGTTATGTAAAATGGATAATTTTACTGAGTTTAGTTACTTCTGCAACACATCTAGATTGTATTGTTTAATCATATGCATGACTGGATCTGTTTAGAGCTGATTGAATTAAGTGACTCCTTTTTGGTGTTCCCATACATATTAGTTCCCCATACAACTACTTAAGTCAAAGTTATTGTGGCGACAGGTCCTTTAAGAAAACCTCAGCCAAATTGCAATAAATTCAGTCAAGAGCAATAAGGATGACCATGTATTAATTAAGCTCTAGAAAAAAAAAGATTAAATAATCTGTGTATATTTAGCCTTGAGAAAACAAGACAGAGGGGGATTGTGGATGAGACTCCTAAAAGGAAGCCATCTAGATGGTGAAAATATTACTTTTAATTAGTTCAACTACACTAGGGGTCTTCAAACTTGGCACCTTTAAGACTTGTGGACTTCAACTCTCAGTCAGGGCTGGCTGGGGAATTCTGGGAATTGAAGTTCACAAGTCTTAAAGTTGCCAAGTTTGAAGACCCCTGAACTACATTAATGAGTTCTACTTAGGGCTATCAGGCAACTACAATTGGCCCCAAATGCAGAAGACCATGTATTGCCTGGCTCCTGACATTGGAAGCATGTAACATCAGCTTTGTAGAGTTGCATTGGTTGTCAATTGGTTTATGCCACAGTTTACAGTCTGCAGATATCATCTTTTTCAAGGCATATGAAATGAAAAAAGACATATACCTGCTGAATATTGTTATGAGATAGTCCTCTAAGGCCAGGTCCACAGATGAAGGTAAAACTAATGTATTACTAAACTAATGGCTAGCACCTGATGGAGTTAGAGGTCAACTGAATCTTAGTTAGCTTGTGGCTACATAGAGATTCTAGGCTGAAACCTCTTTTGCTTTGACCCTCAGGTTCTGACACTCCTTCCCCTACAGTTACTTGCTAAGACTTGTGCGTGAATATTACTGAATAAGAGGCTGAAAAACTATCCCCAACCTATCTTATATTGGTGGAATTAAGAAACTGGTAAGTATTGGCGTACTTTCTTTTTTCATGGGGGATATAAATCAGTCCTGCCTCTAATCAGTCATTGGTATATAATGACTGGCTGACAAATGGCCTGCTAGAACCAGGGCTTTTTTGTCATAGAACACCAAGAACAGAGTTCCAGCACCTTTTTTGGATGGAACCTTGTAGGGTAGGCAAGGTGGATTGTATGACATGTGAGTTCTGGCATCATTTTTTTTTTTTTTTAACAAAAAAAGCACTGGCCAGAATTATTTTTCCAGATCCTAAATCATGCAATCTCTCTCAATCTCCATATGAACAATATTTCCATAGTTAAGATTTTAACAGTCTTAAAATTAGAGAGAGGGAGGGAGGGAGGGAGGGAGGGAGAGAGAGAGAGAGAGAGAGAGAGAGAGAATACAAATACATTGTAACAGAGATTGTAGCCATCACCGTATCTTGCTAATGGTAGTTGTTTACTAGTCCCTATTTGGAAAACTATCATCTACCTGTATATCTATCATCTATCTACTGACCTCTCCCAGAAAGTGAAAACACTTAATTATTTTAAAACTTCGCCATGTTTATGAAAAGGGACAGTTATTATGATAATTAATCTAAAAATACTAATCATAATTAATGTTTACTCCCTTCCCACCAAAGATTACATAATCCTAATAGCTGCTAAACACCTGGATCTTCTGGCTCTTTCTGGGTTGTTGTTTTTTTTTTTTTTTGAAAAAAAAGAGTAAGAATGATGGCCAATTATGTTCTATTATCTCTAGAGCCTGCTGTGTATTCTAACTGCAGGAAACCTTTCAAATTCCTAAGCTCTAAAGATGTTACATTTTCATCTGTTTTATAAAAATAAGACATAGGGGTGGCAACTTTTGGGATGAGGAAACAAATAAGCTTTCTTTCTCTCTCTCTCTCTCTTTTTTGTTTTGAAAAATTCTTTCTCACTATCATCTCTGTTTACTGTAGATACTCAAATCAGAAGAAAATGTGCTGCTTTCTTTAAAAACAGCTTTGAAATCCATTTGAATACCTCTGCATTGTACCACACTGTGTTCCATTTGACACTCTTCCTCTACACACACATATATACGCACAAACGGGGCAAAGGAAACATCAGGAATGAAAGTTTTGCTTTGTTTGTTCTGGTTTGTTTTTGTTTTTTGGTTTTTTGGGGTGGCAAAGAGGCCTCCAGCATAGAGCAAAGTGCCTGGGTGAATACTGGAATTAGAAAATAGAAGTAATTTGCAGAGATGCCACCACCAGCTGAGTGGAAGCATTGTGACAAGACAGACCAGACATTTTCTGATTTGCAGCCAAACAACTTTGAACAGCAACAGTTCTGTGCTGCGTGTAACCAAGCAGCAACACACTTGCTATAGTCCAAGGAAGACAAAGGATGGATTGTCCTGTTTTAGTACAAAAGCAAATAGAAATAGAAAATAATAACTAGAGAGAGAGAGAAAAAAAAAATTCTTCAACTTCAATTTCTCTGTTCACTCAGACGTTTATTAATGAGATTCAGTTCAGTCAACATCCAGCAGCTAGTGACTTGTCAATGCCAATTCTTGTTCAGGAATGGTTGAGCAATTGGAACCCAGTCCTTTGCTTGGCGGTTGGGATGGAGGATTGCTCCTAATAGCAGTTTGACGAAACTATTGGGGTGGGGGGTTTGGAAGGTAGTGTGTGTTCAAAGTCCTGATAGATTTTATGCCGCCTGAATTTGCCAGACAAACACCTGTGTCCTAGAATAATCATCAATAGTTGAGCAAGGCTAATGAGCTCCAAAAACAAAGGAGATAAGCCCTGTGTATGTGTTTGTGTGGGTGTCTTCTTGAGATTGTTTTAAAAGAAATGCAGAGTTATCCATCCCATTTTGATACTGATACCAATCCTTTTGAACATAGGCTTGTTTCTGAAAAGTTTCCATAAAAGTGCTCCCTCTCCGATTTTGTCTGCATGCTTATTTTTCAAATAAGGTTTTGTAAAAAGGGACTGAGGTTTTGTGTAAATTTCTGCTTAAATGACATGAAACTGGGGGGGAGGGGGAAGCTATTAGGATCATTCATCTTACAAGGGACACAATCTCTTGGGCTTTGAGTATTTGGCCCCAAATATCTATCAAAAGGAAATGACATACACTTTTTTTCTTTACAAAAATAGTAGCCATAAACAGGCTGAAAGGCAGGAAATTTTTACAGAATATTGTACTACAGTGGCTAATTCCTTAGCTTTCTGCGATAGGGGATGCAAATGGAAGAGACCGGATGTCATGGTATCTGGGAATGACCTTGAGAAGAGCCCCAAAGTAAACACTGGTCAGATAAGTGGCAGTTGAGTCTGCAGAAGAAATGGGCTTGGCAAGTGTTTCAGAAGGGCACTCTCTGATTTCTTGCACTGTAAAGGTGAAGGGGAAGAGATGTGCTTTCAGACTTATTTTAATGCAACCATATAATAAAGTTAATGCTAGTATGTTTGTATTATTTTTATAGACTAATATCTCTGTAGCTGAATCAGGTCTACTAACCATTTCTTTTTGCAATCCTATAATCTCTTGCTTCATTCAGGGTGGGGTGACTGAGTGGACCTGAGCATTTACTGGCCAGATCCCCTTCCTGACACCTACACAGAGTTTGCAGCAGATATTTTCTTTTATAGAGAAATATCTGTCACTGTCTAGTACTGAACTCTCAACCTTCTGAATGGGAGGTGAGATTCTTCGCCTCTAGGCCACTGCACCACCCAGTCAAGGCCACTACCATATTCAAATCATATTCCGACTCAGAATATTCATATTTATACTGCCTATATAATATCTGCGTGGTGGCACAGTGGTTAGAATGCAGTACTGCAGGCTACTTTTGCTGATTGCCAGCAGTTCAGCAGTTCAGTTCTCACTGGCACAAGGTTGACTTAGCCTTCCATCCTTCCAAGGTCAGTAAAATGAGGACCCTGATAATTGGAGACAAGATGCTGACTCTGTAAAATGCTTAGAGAGGACTCTAAAGCACTGTGAAGTGGTATATGTCTAAGTGCTATTGCTATTGCTATCTTCCAACAAAATGGATACCCATGCAAACTTTATAAAAAAACCCCACTTGATCACTCGAACAATAAAAGCTATGAAAAGAATATATTACCACACATCAAAAAATCTCAGATACAAGCAACACAACATCATCATAGCACAGAAATAGACTAAAGCCCTTCAAAATATCTTAAATAAACCAAAAGACCCAGCAGCCCAAGAAATAAAAACTGAAGTCATCTACAACAGTCGCCATGTAGGACAGACAGGCAGAAGACTAGCAGAGCACATCCATGTACACCAACTAGCAGTAAGAAGACACAATGAAAACTCCCAAAAAATGTTACATAATTCCTAGAAGCTTGGCATTCAGACAAATCAGCTATCAACAGACACATTTAGACACAGGCCACATTTACACACCATTCAAAGAGACAGTATAAAAACTAAGAAGGAAATAAAAAGATGAGAACACATCTTCTCCAGCAACCTACACTCAGATAAGCATGGATTTACTCCAGACAAACAAGCATACAGAAAACAATACCTTAATGAAGGAATTACTAAAGAGAACACTATATATCAAAAATTGCAGGACAAACTACTTTATATAAACAGGGATCAAACCCCAAGCACACTAGCACTCAGGTAATATCTGCAAGCAAAATCAAGAACCCAACAAAAATTCCATCCCAAGGCTTGATCTGTCCAATCTGTTTTTTTAATATAGTCAACTACATGCATTTTGAAAGATACAAACAACATTAAAAATGAGGTCATCCCATTTGCAGAGTGAAGAAATACAATTCTATTGCCTCCTTAATGCATCAATCCCTTGTTGCATAGACCATCACGCATGGAAATAACTGTGCCTCATTCCTAGGGGAAGACACATAAGATAGCTGTACTCAAGGAAGTTATCCAAAAAATCCTTTCATGTAGCAGATGAAAATATAAGAGACAGAAAGTGTCAGACATTTTTAATGCTACCTGGAGAACTGGAAGACACAGTATCTGAAAATAACCTTGGGAGTCTCAAACACAATCAGCTTTTCCAAATTGGCACTTTTGGGAATCTAAAGACACTGGTTGACTTTATGACATGAATCTAGCCCAAGCGTCCAGCCAGTGGATCATGGATCTGTCTAGAGAATATAGGGGAGTAAAACATTGCCATCCCCCCCCCCTATTAAAGCGTACAACCATTGACTGTCTATGGAGATTCTCAGTCATCCAGGCCATAGTTATCCCAAAGATGCTTTTTGTCCTGAATCTTGTCCATAGGAGATCAAACCCATCAGGACAAGATTCAGCAGTCCATCTGCATTTAAAAGACAAAGGCCACTCTTTCAAAGACATTCTGGATAGAGAGAACCACTGGTTTGAAAGAGGGGTTAAAGAGGGCATCTATGTCAATACTGAACAGCCCTCTCTCAACAGAGGGGGAGGGATACATCATCATCTATCTCCAGTCTACAACACAGTCCTTTCAGCAGTTCCAAGAAGGCTCCACACCAGTGGTGGGATTCAAATATGTGAACAACTGGTTCTCTATGTGGACGCCACTTCCAGAAGTCCATTCTGGACCTGGACAACAAAAAGTTAGCTACAGGTTCTACTGAAGTGGTGTGAACTGGCTAAATCCCACCACTACTCCACACCCATTTGCACTACTCAGGTAACCCTGAGGACACAAATAAACCTCCAGGTGGCCGCAACGACTCTCTAAAAGAATGCAAATGACCAGCTGTCTGCAAGGACTATAAATCCTTCCATTCCCCATCTAATCAGAGCTGAAGAAGCTTCTTGGATGAGAAGTGAAACATCTTCAAAGGAAAACAAGAAAGTCCAGTTGCCTTGTGAAAAAGCTCCTTTGGGATAACCATGGACTAGAATAGTGTTTTTCAAACATGATAACTCTAGCATGTGTGCATTTCAACTCTCAGAACTATCTGATCAACTGGGAGGGAAGATCCACACCTCTTAAAGTTGCCAAGTTTGAAAAACACTATAATAGAATAATATCTTTTCTTAGTCTACCAAGTTAAAACATGGTCTTTGAACTGTTTTTAAAAATCTATACCTTTTATCTAAAGTATTTGCTTTTCTCAGTCAAAACTATATCAAATTCAGAAAAAGCACCACATACTTCTTCCAAAATGCTATTTTATTTTACAATATACACTTTCCCTTCCAAAAGCTGAGCTATTCACATCTCTTTAAATCTTAATTTAACCAATCTGGCACCAAACATCACTTACCAAAGCAACAGTTTTATGCAACAAAAATAAGTGCACAATAAATGCATCTCTAGCTTTCAAGCACTTTCTCTTGTTCTTTTATCATTTTGCTTTTCAAATTTCAGTTTCTTATGGCGGTAGCACGTAGGCAGGAAAATTAGCTGTACTGTCACCCAAATAATAGAAAATCCTTGTCTTTGATCTGTTTTATATTTACTCAAAATTGCTACATTGATGGAAGGAAAATGGTACCTATTTTGTGTTCTAACACATGTAGTCAGAGCAAATACTGTACAGTAGATTGTTATTCTATTTATAAATGGTACTAACATTGGCAATTTTTTTAAAATCATGAATATTTGGCAAACACAGATTGACAGAAGCGGTAGAAGCCCAAGCTAAGTCATTGTTTATACATCTCTTTGTGTGTCTGTGTGTGTTCTGTATACACAGTATGCATATATAGTAGAAAGTGTGGATTATAAATTAACAGTGGTATTTTTTTGTTTTTACTTAAAAAAAGTCTTTGTCATTAAAAAAAAACAGCCTTAAACAAAGTGATACACTGAAATTAAACAATAGTGCTTGGTGGAGTCTACTGTGAAATTTTCTAACCAAAGATGCAGGTGGATTTAATTCTAGCCTGATAAGGTTTCTTAATTAGTTTTAGGCACGGATTAAAATCTGAGTTGGGGAACATAGCTATTTTACATCTCTCCCCCCCTCCCTGGCTAGAAACCAGGAGACTGTGAGTGTCCTGCCTTAGGCATGAAAGTCAGCTGGGTGGCTTTGGGTCAATCACCAGGAGGTGGTGAGTTCTAGTTCCACTATAGGCATGGAAACCAGACTGGGTGACATTGGTCCAGCCAGTCTCTCTCTCTCTCTCTCTCTCTCTCTCTCTCTCTCTCGCTCTCCCTCCCTCCCTCCCCCCCCCCTCTCTCTCTCTCCTCCCTCCCTGCCTCCATTATTCTGGAATTGCCCCCTTCTTTCTTCCTTTTCTTTTATTAGCACTCCAATTATGAGAAGCCAACCCAGAGTTCTCACTCAAGACCCATATAATGAGGCTCAAATGACCCTATCTGGGTATATTATGCAACCTTCTTTGGAGAAGTTTGTAACGCTACGAAAGATGGAAAGAAAGCAATGAAGAGGACAACCAGAAGCAGGGTGGATGAAATCAATTGCACCAGCAATGGTGTACCATTGGAAAATGTGAAGGACCAGGTTGGGGGCAGCTCATCATCTAGAAAATGTGGTCACTAAGAATCAATTATGATTGAATGGCACATAATCAATTAAAGTATTGTGACAAAAGGAAAAAGTGGAAGACCTAATCTCCCTTTTCTGTCTCCTTTCATTTGAAGACCTTGATGGTTTGGGGAAAGTTGTGCTGTCCCTAACGATCTTTGGGTTGGAAAAGTGATCTCCAAACACAGATTGTTTTTTTAAAAACATATGTTTTTGGATTTTACTTTTTAAATAGCTCAGAATATTTTGAGCCAGTCTATAGTGAGACAATGGGAAGTTTTCTGTCTTAGTTGTATAATTCTGGAAATGGAATTGCAAACTCTAGCAAAAAAAAAGTTTATATGGGTTTATTTGGTCTATTCTGTGAGATTTCTTTTTGGAGAAGTAATATTTGAGGGTTCAAGATTCTTTGCTTCAAATTTGGTTTTTATAATGGGATTGAATATATATTTCTGATTCCCAGGAAACATTTAGCCATAAAATTAGACCATTAGGCTCAGAAAATGACCAAAGATATGTGTTGTTATTTTTTTAAAAAATAATAATGGTATTTTAATGCATATGCAAATCAAAAGAAACTTCTAGATAAGGTTCTGAAACACAGACAATGTATTACAAAGAAGTGAGCTTGTCTTGTCCTGCCATATCAGTCAAAAGCTCTATTGTCACCTCTGAGATTGCTGATCATGTGTGCATGAATATAACATTTGTCAAGATTTTATGCACACTGTTGTTTTGTCAACTGATTTATGGGCTCCGTATGGGCCATTGAGCATCAACTTCAAAATTTCATTTGTTGGAATCCTAGATTCTTAGATCCAAAGCAAAGATTGGCATCAGTGCACTGGTACTGTACTATGTAATCTAGAGAGAGAAGGATAGATCCTGGAGTCAGAATATAAAAGATATTTCTTAGCAGAAAGACCCAGTCTGTTTCTCCCTGTTCATGCTACAGATTTTACTCATGGATGAAAACACCTGATGCCACAATGCAGCATTTTCTCAATGTAATGTGATTTTGGTGTCCTATGTAGCTTTTGGAAGAATATTTTAATTTTTAGAATATAACTAGGTAAATAAAGGATTATTCTAAGACCCAATTTGCATATTATGAGAATGAATTCAATAAGCATCATTTCTCCACACTAGATTCTTCAGCACCTGAAACTAAGCTATGAACTTCGTATTACAGGTAGTCCTCGAGGTACGAATCTAATGGAGCCTGCCCATTAGGCTTTTAAGTAAAAAAAAAATAGTCAAATGAATCAGACTCAATTTTACAAAATTTTAAAAATTAAATGCACTAATTGAATCAAATGGATCATTAAATGAATGAAGATCTGACTTACTATTTCCTCCTATTTGTTAATTGCTCACTGCCTGAACCGGGAGGCTTTCCACACTGCTGCCGACTGCCCATCAACTGTTTCCAGTGCAGCCTTTGGCTTAGGAACTAAATTGCTTCCAAGCAGGCTGTAGAACTCTCTGTTTGCAACTGCTTTTTTTTTTAAAAAAGCCATTTGTTGCTAGTCTGCTTTTTAAAAAAAACACTTGACACTAATTAGCTTAAGAGTCTCCAGCCAACCACCTAGAGCAGCTGTCAAACTCGCGATGTCATGTGATGTCGTGTGATGTATTGGCACTGTTTTGCCATTCCCGGCAATGGGGTGGCCCTGCTTCTACGTAATGCGTCCAGCACGCGGGCCTGCAGTTTGACACCCCTGACCTAGAGGGAAATGGGGGAGGGGTTTACAAAACCATGGGCTTGCAATAGTAACAGAGATGGAAGGACCTTGAGGTCATCTAGTCCAACCCACTATTCTCACAAGAGAGTATTTCTGATACATGCTATCCAGTCTCTTCTTAAATGCTTTCAATGATGGGCACCCACAACTTCTGGAGCCAATTTAAATTTAAAACCTACAAACTACAGTAATTTATTTATTTATTTATTTATTTATGAGACTTATATACCGCTTAGGCTAATATATAGGCTAATCTCCAAATGAAAAGCAAGGAAACACAACATTATAGAATGCTTTGTGTGGATGCTGGCTAGCACTTTACAAGCAAACTTTATCTTTGCAAAGTACTGTACTCACAAACACAATAGTTTGCAAAGTACAGTATTTAAAAAGAAGAGCAGTTTCCAAAGTTTGCAAGCACTATAGAGTAACGTTTTAAAAAAAACTTACAGAAACAATTCTAGCACTCCAGTCCCTTGGCACAGGCTGTAAAAATCACCGGCTCTTGTTTGGCCATGTGATCAGGGATAACCCCCCCAAAAAACCCTTCTGCTGGCTTTAGGAAATTGTATTCATAACCTCCAGAAGCTGTGAATGCTCCAACACTGGAAGTCTTTAATAAGAGATTGGACAGCCATTTGTCTGAAATGATATAGGGTTTCCTGCCTGAGCAGGCGGTTGGACTAGATGACCTCCAAGGTCCCTTCCAACGTTATTATTATTATTAGTATTATTCTCAAGTCATCGCACAGTCAGCCAGATGTTCAGACTGGATTTGTGTATTTGTCTACCTAGTCTAGTCTTACCCAGGACCTGGATAGGCAGTGTGGAATGTTTGATGGTATTAACGGTATCGTCCGCAGGATGGAAGCAGTTCCTAATAAGGCCGCCTTTTTGCAATTGACTAATAGCAAATTTGTCATGCCAATGGGTGTTCAAGTGTGCTCCATTTGTTTTGGATTGCGCCCATGAGCCCTATGACTATTGGTACTACCTTGTTGCTTTTGCCACAGTCTTTCTATTTCTATTTGTAATGTCTTGTATTTTGGTGTATCTTCCTCCAGTTCTTTCTCTTCTATTCTGCTAGCACCGCAGGCACTGCCACATCCACTATCCAGACTTTTTTGTCTTTCTTATCGACAATTGTTAAGTCTGGGGTTTTATGTTGCAGGTGCTTGTCTGTTTGAATTCTGAATTCCCAGAGCAGTTTAATTTTATCATTTTCTATGACTTTCTCTATTTTATGATCCCACCAGTTTTTGCTTACAGGCAAATGATATTTTTTGCAGATCCTCCAATGCACCATTGTTGCTACTTTTTCATGTCGCTGCTTGTAATCAGTCTGTGCAATCTTCTTGCAACAGCTTACCAAGTGGTCCACTGTTTCTTCAGCTTCTTTGCATAGGCGGCACTTACTGTCGTTTGCTGTCTTCTCAATTTTGACTTTGTATGCATTTGTCCTTAAAGCTTGGTCTTGTGCAGCCAGAATTAGTCCCTCGGTCTCTTCTTCAATTTTCCTGCTCTTAGCCATTGCCAGGTTTTATTATTATCTGCTTTCCCAGCTATTTTTTTAATGTATTGGCCATGTAGTGCTTTGTCTTCCCATGCCTCTATTCTGTTCTTCATTGGGTCTTTCTTGTAGGCCAGTTTGGTCTCTCCAGTAGTCAGTAAGCCTTCCTGATATACTAATTTCAGTGCATCTTCATCATTGTTCTTCAGATATTCTTCCAAAGCCATTTTCTTCTTCACCCTCTGATGTTACGTGTAGCATTCCACGCCCACCTATTTGCCTTGGTAGATAAAGTCTATCAATGTCACTGCGTGATGAAGGGCATGATTCATTGTCATTATTTTTCTGGTCTGCCTATCCATTGCTTTTAGTTCTGCTTGAGTCCAGTCCACTATTCCAGCTGTGTATCTAATGACTGGGATTGCCCAGGTGTTGATTGCCTTTATGGTATTTCCTCCATTGAGTTTGGATTTTAAGATCTTCTTCAATCTCTTGATGTATTCACCTCTAATCTTTTTCTTGACTTCAGTGTGCTTGATGTTGTCAGCTTGAAGGATACACAAGTATTTGTAGTATCGTCCTAATCAAGAACTTTTAATGTTAATTTTCGTGGGGCATCTTGATTCCTTCAGTTTTCACGTATTTTTCACTTTTGTGATAGTAAGTGGGCACATTTGTCCCAAGCCAAATCCATTACAATATCTTGCTATATCTACGGGACAGTGTTGAGCGCGATTTCATCTCAGATGATAGTTTTCACATTACAGTCAGATCATCCATGTAAAGGATGTGGGATAGTCTGGCAGATGTTTTTGATGTTTGATAGCCATGTCCTGAGTTATTCAGTATTGTTGACAGAGGAAACAGTGCAATAACAAATAGTAATGGTGATAATGAATCTCCTTGAAATATTACTCTCTTGATATTAACATCTCCCAGCCTCTCACCATTGATCTGCAACTGTGTCTTCCATTGTGCCATCGATCTTTGCACAAATTTTCTGATGTTTCTACTGACTCCTGTTATTTCTAGGCACTTTATTATCCAATCATGTGGCAGAGAATCAAATGCCTTTTTGTAGTCAATCCATGCCACATTCAGGTTGGTTTTCCTTCTCTTGCAGTTTTCCAAGATCATTTTGTCTATTAGGAGTTGATCTTTTGTTCCTCTGCTATTGGGGCGGTTTCCTTTCTGCTCAGGTGGAAAGAGATTGTTTTCAAATAGATGCTGTTGTACTGCATCAGCTAACACACCAGTTAGTAATTTGAAAGTTGTTGGTAAGCAGGTAATTGGCCTGTAGTTACCTGAGTGTTGCCCCTTTTGCTGGATTTTTCATTATTAGGTAGTTTTTCCCAGTTGTTAGCCACTTTTCAATTTCTCCTCCTTGTAGTATATTGTTGAATTGCTTGGCAATGAGTGTGTGTATAACAGTTAGATGTTTCAACCAAAACCCATGCAGTTCATCTTCACCTGGTGCTGACCAATTTTTGAGTTTCTTTGCTCCTTTTTCTACCATTTTTGTTGTTATTACTAGTTCTTTCATTTCAGCTTCTGTTCTATTTGCATCCACCTTTCTTAACCAAGCCGCATCCGTGTTGTATTTCTTTGGGTTATTCCATATCTGCTTCCAGAATTGCACTGTTTCTTCCTTGTCAGGTACTGACTGATTCCTTGCAGTTTCTCCATTGATGGATTGGTAGAAACGTTTCTGATTGGATTGAAATTGGAGGTTCTGCCTATAGTTTGCAATTCGAGCTTCATATATACTGATTTTCCTGGCTATAGCTGTTATTTGTTGCTTTATTATTTCCAGTGCTTCCTTGATCTTCCTTGTTTCTAAGTGGTATTTATTGATTAGGTATTCTTTGGTCTTCTTTTTCTTCAGCTTCTTTTCTTTCATCTGTTCTAGCTTGCTTGCATGTGATCTTAACTTGCTGATCTTATTTTCTAGTCTAACCTTCCATTTTTCTGGTGCACTGTTTGTGTGTTTTTCTTTTTTGTTGATTTTACATCCCAGGTATTCTGTTATAACTGCAGCTGTGCTGTACATTAATTGGTTTGTTTCTTGCAGTGAATTGGTGCTTATACTTGCTATTGCAGTATTTGCATCTTTTAATGCTTGTGCTAGCTGTTTCTTTGGAACAAGCTTCAAAGCAGGCAGCCTTATTCTGTTGTTTTTGTGCTATTCTAGATGCTCAATTATTCTTTGTTTCAATTCTTTTATTTCTTTAGTTAGAGGGTTTTGTTCTTCCTGAGGAAGAGGTGCCTGGTTTCCAAATGAGAACAGTTGTATATCTATACTGGATTCTTTCACTGCCAACTCCCCCTGGTTTGCCTCTACATTCTGAATTACTTCTTGTAAGGCTTTGATTTCTTTGCCCTGGGTAAACCTTTGCAGTTCGTCCAATTCTGTTTCTGTAAATACTTTATTTCGTGTTATAAATCAGCGTTGATCTGCTAGTCTCTGTTCTGTTATTTCTGATTCTGGATGTTGTTCTTTCCAGAATTGGTGCATTCGTTTTAGATATCCTCTTCTTGTTGGACTTGATCTGTAGTAACAGATCATTATTTCTTTGTTTTCCATCACTGTGTATCTGCGACGGGTAAACACCTTTTCTTCCAGTAGTTCTGCAGCTGCTGGCCCTGGTTGCTCAGCAAACAGTCCTGAGTCCTGTAACCAATTTTTCACCAGATATCCAGGAACTCCAATATCTAGGCGGACCGTGTTAACAAGGGCGACGTCCGAGCCGGTAGGCCATCTGAAATTTACGTCAACCATATTTGTATGGGAGAGAACACTCTTTGTCTGACTCTCTGATGGAGACCTGTCCAGTATGGTTGAACCTCTGGCATAGCTCTCATCTTCCTCAGAGTACACAAGCCCCACAACCACGTCAAGGTAGTGCCTCACTGGGGGTATTATTATTATTATTATTATTATTATTATTATTACTATTATTATCTATTATTAACCCGATCAGCACAGGAAGTCACCAAGTTAAAATGGCAGCTGTTTGCAGCAGTGACTGAATCCAAGTCACACGGCTACAGAGGCCTCTTCTTGGTCGCAATTTAACATTTCTAATGTAAGTACCCTTTCTGAATAAATTTGTTTTTGTGAAAACTCGCTAAATGTATGTTCGTAACTGGGGAATTAACTGTATGTGATATTTTCTGTAGCTAAATCAGTGGAATCAAATGACTAAGAAAGTCAATTTTCTTTCAGAAGTTTAAAAACAGCATCCTAGTTTTTGTTTTTTTTTCCCAGTTAAATGAAATTCAGCTGAACTAAATTTCAGTTAAATGTTAGGGGACCTAAATGCTACTAACTCACATTTCTGGGTTCTTGTGACAGGAAACCAAAGCGAAAAAAAAATATAAAATGGAAGAAATAACAATAAAAAGAACAAATGTCATTTTTCAAAAAAGCCTAAGAAAAGTGACAAATACAATGTCTCAAAAAGTTGATTAAAGTTTGCCTTGTTTTATCAAGTAAGGACTCCCAGATTTAGAGCCAAAGAAATTTATTATCTTTTTCCCCTATCACAAGTGTATACATATGTATGAATGCTGGAATGTACCTTACCAAGATGCTTCGGAAATTCAATCTATCATCCACAAAAGTATGTATGTTATGGAAATTATGCTGGGCTTAATTATACTTAATGTGAATTATTCAAAGCATAGGAGGGACAGGGGGGAAAACATACAAAGGAGCCTGACATTTTAATTGGTCCTTCAGAACAGACAAAACAATTTCCTCTCCAGGAAATTTACATCTCTCCCATCAAAACAGTTGCCTCATGTGAGCAGAACTTCATTAACAAGATTAATTATCATGCCAGTGCCTGCTCATCAGGTGTGCTAGTCAGGTGAAGAGGTGAATGCAAGGGAGGGAAAGTAAGGATTGGCACTAATTCTAAAAGGAAGAATATATCGAAAGAACATCTTACCTTGATCATTAGCCATTTTGTCAGGATGTTCCACTGCAAAGCAAATACAATATTGTCAGATTTTTGACACTTTCTGGGATGTACATTGACACATCAAGTCAACAGTTCTGTTAACCAAGTTTTATTTCAAGATGGTGCCACTTCACACTTTTCTTTGGCAGATTGATGGGCAGAAAAGGCGAGATTTTAGCATTTCTCAGAGTCATTTTGAGGGACTGAAAACACAAGTGTGACTTGGATCATCTGTGGCTCATTACTAATGAAGTTAGATGTTGCTTTTCTAAATGGGGGAGTAATCCACATTGTTTTCCTTTTAGATGTGAGGTATCATCTGGAAAGCTTAATTAAATGTGAAAATGAGATGGAAGAGAGATTGTTCCTTTGAATAATTAGTCAAAAATTCTTCCGTGTGATAGTTCTGAAAGCTAGTTCTGACTGAAGTAGTTAACATTTTAAGCCCTTTCAAAAAGTGATCTCGCTGGCTTTTCTTAACAATTATCAAAAGAAAGATTTAATTACAAATGGTCTAGTTAAATGTCTAAGATTTTTACATATTGCTAGAAGTCCTGAAGTACCACCACAAACTCTTTCTTAAACTGTAGAAAATGATTCAACTGAAGTTCAAAACCACATAGAATTCTAAACAGTATCCTATTTTTCAAAAACCAAAGGTGCTTTTCCAAAAGACCACTGGGCTTTCTTGGTTTTTTTCCTTGAAAATGTTTTGCTTCTCATCTAAGAAGCTTCTTCAGTTCTGAAGAAGAAAAGCACTTTAGGGACAACCGTGACTTGGATGATCGAGAATCTCTATAGAATACTGTTTCAAAATAGTAGACAGAAGTAAAAAAGTTTCCCAGGTACTTTGCCTAACAATGCTGTATATATGGTATCTCGATTTGGCAGCCATGTGCCAAAGAAACTTCTGAATAGCACTATCACTGGCCCTGATTTTCTAATCTTTTTTCTCTTCACTCAGTTCCTATCCAAATCAGAGGACATTTCACATGAACTTCCTAGAGCTAAGTTAACTCATCTTCATGATTCCTCCTACTGTGTCAAAGAGTCTTCTGAATAGACCTGTCTTCAGCTGGTACAGCGTCAGAGCATGCACAGTCTTTTTGTGCTGAGATAACCCAGGAGTAAACACAGTAAACAATGGTCTATATTAAATGGTGGTTTATCTTACACTATCTACAATATCATACACCAGGAACAATATACATAAAGATGTTAATATAGCAGGCTCCAACACACAGTAGTTACAGCAGGAAACAGACGAGGGAGAACACAGCAGCAGAGCCTTCCCTTTTACAGAAAGGCTCTTAAAGGGACATAGATCCTGCTGAGTCATTCCTATCATTACATCATACATCTGACATTATACAAGCTGGTTAGCTGTTAAATTATTACCTTGAGATACAGAATATAGTGGCACTGGTAGTTATGTGCCTCTTAGAACAGAATGTGTTACACTTGAACTGCATTGGTTGCCACTTTACCTCTGGGTCCATTTTCTCAATTTGTTTACATTGCATTTTTTTGTTTAGTTCTACTGAGGAAAACCTTCAAGATCTAAGTATCTGGAAATTGTTTTTAAAGTATTAAAGAAAAACATGCATTGTAGCCAGGCAGGGACTATTGAGTTTTTCTTCTTTGGTTTTTTTTTTTTTTGGGGGGGGGGTTGGCTCAGTTCTGCTTTGGCATTTATAACAATTAATTGCAGTTCCATCTCTCTTTCTCTATTGAAGTGGCAGCCAGAATCCCAAGTAAGATTTTAAAAAAACACACTTGGCAGATTTTCTTAAAATTGGCCTAACTGAAGAGCTAGCCAAGATGTAAGAATACTTTCTCTATGAATGCCAATGCACTGACAATATTTCCAACACTCTCCATTTTCAAATTCTCAGGGCAGTTGCAAAGATGGAGACCGAAGTTAGTTTCCTATTTTACAGAAATACCCCTCCTCCGTACAACCATTGGATGTAATGAAAGGGAACATATTTGTATCAAGGCAATATAAAAGTATTTCTGATATAATGGGATGGCAAATGGCAGGCTCATGCCTCAGAAATGACACAGTGCAATCCACTCAAATTTGAAACTTGCTTACACCAAATAGACAGAACCTTGGAAGGTTAAAGCTGTAACCTTCTAACTTAATAAATAACCTTCCAGTATCATATTCAAGTCACCAACGAAGCAATATTCAATTCAAAAAGGCATCCTTAATAGATCTAATTTCTTATTAATTGATTCATTTATTTTTATCCATTAGCATAAGTGTAATTTTTTAATAACTCAACTCAAGAATTCATGTCTTCCATAGCAGAAAGACCCCCTTGTTGGTTTTGTATACATCTTCAAAATGCTACTTAGCACCACATAATTTCCCATCTGATGCTCTCTAAATGTGATAGGACTACAATTCCCAGAATTGTAAGATCTAAGATCTTATCTACTTTTGCACCCATGTCTGAATGATGCCAATTTGGTGAAGAATAAGCTAGAATTATGTTTAGAGAATGCTGACCTTATATCATCTTCCTATATCATACTTATCTGAAAAAAGCAATGGGCTTCTAATTAATATTTCTACCTGAAATCTTTAAGCAATAAGAAAACTTGATAAAACAAGATTGCCTGCTGCTTCTACCTATCCTCAGAGGAACGTGACTAGGGTTCCACAGAGCAAAACAAACAGTTTTGCTTCCAATTCTACTTAATGAAAGATTCATTTAATACTAAATACTTCCAATTCTACTTAATGAAAGATTCATATAATACTAAATACTTCAAATAATACTAAAATATGTCCACATAGTATTCATCCCATGTATATGAAAAAGTTTCTTAATAGGGGTTGGCAGAGAAAGTGTGTTGATTGAAATTTGTCCCTTGGCAAAGGCACCTGTTAAGGACCTTTAATATTCAGTTGCCTTACAGAATCCAGTCTGCAATTAAAATTAATGTGAAAATTGGAAGTGACAGTTTTGAATAAAATTATGCCACAGTTGGAGCAGAAGGGAATAATTCTCATCAGTCTGATTCTTCCCAAATTCCCGATTTTAGATCTAGGTGAAATCTAGCACTGTCTCATAATGAATGAGTTGAAAAACCAAGGGATTTACTTCCTGGTGTGATATCTCCCTTTTGAACTGATATTTTTAGTTAACTACATTCTTGAATGGAGCCACTCATTTTCCGATGTTCAGTGGCTCATGAAAATGTTCCAACAGAAATGTGTATGTTGAAATGTTATTTTGCACTTGGAATGTTCCACACTTGGAATATTGTGTCCAGTTTGGTCACAGTGACACAAAAAAGATGCCGAGGCTCTAGAAAGAATAAAGAGAAGAGCAACTAAGTTGATAAGGGATCTGGAGGTTAAACCATATGATGAATGGTTAAGGGGACTAGGTATATCTAGCCTAATGAAGAGGTGTGACATGATAGCTGTCTTGCAGTACTTGAGGAGCTGTCACAGAGAAGAATGGGTCAACTTATTCTCCAAAGCATCAGAGGGCAGGACAAGAAGCAATGGGTGGAAGCTCATTAAAGAGAGATCCAATCTGAAACTAAGGAGACATTTCCTGAAAATAAGAACAAAGGAACAATCAATGGAAGAGCTTGTCTACCAGAGCTGTGGGTGCATCATCACTGGAGGTTTTCAAGAAAAGATTGGACAAAGATTGGACAAAGATTGGACAATAGGATCTCCTGCCTTGGGCAGAGTGTTGGATTAGAAGACTCTAACGTCCCTACCACCCCTATGAGTCTATGATTTTAAATCTTTCTGCTATAAACACAATGGAAGGGTGGAAGTGAAGGTTTAGTTTTTGCACGATTCAGCCTATGGACCATTACCTGCAAAGTTGTGGCATGTTTTGTCATGTAAGTTCTGTCATTGGGCGCGATCTAACAAAATGAAATTCAGTGCTGAAAAAAAGTAAGGTTCTACATTTAGGCAAGAAAAACCAAATGTACAGGTATAGTATAGGTCAGGGGTAGGCAACCTCGGCTCTTTTATGACTCATGGACTTCAACTCCCAGAATTCCCGAGTCAGCTGACTCGGGAATTCTGGGAGTTGAAGTCCATGAGTCATAAAAGAGCCGAGGTTGCCTACCCCGGTATAGGTGGTACTTTGCTCAGTAGTAGCAACTGTGAGAGGGATCTTGGAATCCTAGTGGACAATCATTTAAATATGAGCCAGCAGTGTGCTGCAGCTGCCAAAAAAGCCAACACAGTGCTAGGCTACATCAACAGAAGGATAGAATCAAGATCACGTGAAGTATTAATACCACTTTACAATACCTTAGTAAGGCCACATTTGTAATACTGCAGCCAGTTTTGGTCACCATGATGTAAAAAAGATGTTGAGATGCTAGAAAGAGTGCAGAGAAGAGCAACAAAGATGATCAGGGGACTGGAAGCTAAAACATATAAGGAACAGTTGCTGGAATTGGGAATGTCTAGTCTAATGAAGAGAAGGACAAGGGGTGACATTATAGCAGTGTTCCAATATCTCAGGAGCTGCCATAAAGAAGAGGGAGTCAAGCTGTTCTCCAAAGCACCTGAAGGCAGGACAAGAAGCAATAGATGGAAACTAACCAAAGAGAGAAGCAACATAGAACTAAGGAGAAATTTTCTGACAGTTAGAACAATTAATCAGTAGAACAACCTGCCTCCAGAAGTTGTGAATGCTCCAACACTGGAAATTTTTAAGAAGAGACTAGACAGCCATTTGTCTGAAATGATATAGGATTTCCTGCCAGAGCACAGGGTTAGACTAGAAGACCTCCAAGGTCCCTTTCAACTTTATTATTATTGTTGTTGTTGTTGTTGTTATGTGTGTCAAGAATGCCTGACCTCTCTTTGACTATTGTTACACAAGCACACCTAATCTCCGTCAAAGTGTAATTTAGTGACACTGTTACCAATGATGTAACAGTAAATTATATACCTCCTCAAGGAATAAGTAATTCACAATTCTCAATAGTCCTGGGTTTTCTTGGAAGTCTGGTTGGAATCAGCTAAGGTGGCACAAAAATTATGTTTATTTTTATTTGATTTACATTAATGTATATCACAAATATAAATAGGAACTTAAAGAAGAGGGAGCTAAATATTTAACAGGAAAAATAATTGTTGAATTGTACAAGGTACTTAAAAGTAGTATTGTATATATATATTTTTTCAGTAGGCTACATATACTATATGCAACAACAATTTACAAGTTATTATTGCAGTCTTCCAAACATTGCACACATGCATTTGAATACTGCAGAACTCAGTTATTCTTTTTCTTATGCATCCTTTGTCCACGTGAAATTAAATGCCTTATGCTTCATGTCTCTTTAACTCTCTCTGTGGGAGCCTACACATAGTTATCGTCAATTTTCCTTTTATGCAACATCAAAAATATTCTTTAGCATTCTAAAAGAAAAAAAAATCCACTGTTGTATAATCCAGAAGGTAAGCCACCTATCAGAAGCTCTTGGCATCATATATGGGGAAGCAGATATATTGGGGAGAAAAATAAATCAGTTTTAATGTGATGCTCCTCAGTCCTTTTAGGGTTGAAAGACATTACATATTCATGCCAAGGCTTTAAATATATCCTGCATAGGTTTTTAGAAAACAGAATGAAATGAGGATTTGTCCCTTTTCCTTTTTAAATGCCTCTCCTGGTTGATCTAAATTTCCTTTCTCTACAGAATTTTGTGATATCTCACATAAATTCCACCAAGGGCATGATTCTGAATTTATTAACTGCTCAGTGCTGATTAGATAACTAGGTCTGTCTGTTCCACCATGTCTCATTGCACAGCAGTTATTATGCTTTAATGCTGCATCACTTGCCTTTTTAGAAGCCTCTAACACCCCTTTTCCCTTCCCTTCTGCACACAGTAGAAGTAAAATTGGTAGGGGGCAAACATTTAGATCTTGGCTCATTACAAGAGAAAGGAAACAAAGGCAGACTTGTTTTGTCAGGAACTGTAAATCCTTAAAGAAGACTTCAGAACCCATGAGAAGATAGACTATCTTTTTTTTTTAAAAAAATATCTCATTAAAGCAGCTACCTCTTTCCCAGCTGCTGTCATGTGCATGTGCATACCTAGCCCCTTTAGCTGAAGTGTGCAGACTGAGTACTCTGTACTTGAATGGGACATCACTAAGAAATCTCAGCCTGGTTTGGGAAATCAAAAAGAACATCCTGGAGGAAGATAGGGGCAAAATGCTTTCATATTATTGCCAGAACAACTACATCGGCAGGGTCATGTGGTTCTATTCTATTCTATTCTATTCTATTCTATTCTATTCTATTCTATTCTATGCTATGCTATGCTATGCTATGCTATGCTATGCTATGCCATGCCATGCCATGCCATGCCATCCCATCCCATCCCATCCCATCCCCTCTTTATTCCATTCCATTCCATCCCATCCCATCCCATATTTATTTTTATTTATTTATTTATTTATGAGACTTATATACCGCTTTAAGTGCAAGCACTCTCTAAGCGGTGTACACCAGTAAGCAATGTATATATATATTTACATTGCCCCCAACAATTTGGGTCCTCATTTTACCTACCCCAGAAGGATGGAAGGCTGAGTCAACCTTGAGCCGGTGAGATTTGAACCGCTGACCTGCTGAACACAGTCAGCTAAAGTGGCCTGCAGTACTACACTCTAACTGCTGCACCACCTCGGCTCCTATTCTATTCTATTCTATTCTGTTCTGTTCTGTTCTGTTCCGTTCCGTTCCGTCCCGTCCCATCCCATCCCATCCCCTCTTTATTCTATTCTATTCCATTCCATTCCATTCCATTCCATTCTATTCTATTCTATGCTATTCTATGCTATGCTATGCTATGCCATGCCATGCCATGCCATCCCATCCCCTCTTTATTCTATTCCATTCCATTCCATTCCATTCCATCCCATCCCATCCCATCCCATCCCATCCTATCCTATCCTATCCCATCCCATCCCATCCCATCCCATATTCTATTCTATTCTATTCTATTCTATTCTATTCTGTTCTGTTCTGTTCTGTTCTGTTTCGTTCCGTTCCGTTCCGTTCCGTCCCGTCCCATCCCATCCCATCCACTCTTTATTCTATTCCATTCCATTCCATTCCATCCTATCCCATATTCTATTCTATTCTATTCTATTCTATTCTATTCTATTCTATTCTATTCTATTCTATTCTGTTCTGTTCTGTTCCATTCCGTTCCGTCCCATCTTGTCTCATCCCATCCTGTCCCATCCTATCCTAGCCTAGCCTATTGCATTCCATTCCATCCAACCCCACCATACCCCAGCGCAACCCAACCCACTCCATCAATAATCAGCAAAATTTAAAAGAACAAAAATGGAGGGAAACAAATACATAGAATGATGTATTAACTAGCAGAATAAATAGCAGAATACAACATTCACTCCTCTATTACTGTGAATACCACTGTTACCCAGGTGATAAATTTAAAACATTAAATAATATAAAACAAAAACTATGCAGGTAGTTTCAACTTACAACCATTTGTTTAGTGATTGAAGTTACAAGAGCACAGGAAAAAATGATGTAGGGTCATTTTTCACACAATCATTGCAGCATCTGCATGGTCACATGATCAAAATTTGGACGCTTGACAACTGGCATGTATTTATGACGGTTGCAGCATCCCAGGGTCATGTGATCATCTTTTACGACCTTCTGACAAGCAAAATCGATGGGGAAGCCAGATTCACTTAACAACCTTGTTACTATCTTAACAACTGTGATTCACTTAACAACTGGGGCAAGAAAGGTCATAAATTTGGCCAAAGTCACTTAACAACTACTTTGCTTAGCAACAGAAATTTTGAGCTCAACTGTCATTGTAAATTGAAGACTACCTGTGTATCCCCTACTTTATGCAGTAAAGTTTTGACTTGAGCATGTCTTTGAATTGTTGAGTTGATGAAAAAGAAGAACCCTCAAAGCCTGTTCTCTCTCTTTGCAGATGCATTAGAACCCTACTGATGCTTTTAACAAATATGAATCCAACTTGAACAAACTTGCCAAAGTCTGCTGAGATTACATTAAGTGGAAAGAAAACAATGCAAGCTTCATTAACACATCCCTTCTAAATTTCTGTTAATTCATTAAAACTGTTTTGAGGTGGGGAGGCAGGTTCTGATATTCAATTTAATTTTGCAGCAGTTGGTCTTGACACTAAGGAAGATAATCTCATTGAAGATTGGAAGATTTTCTCATGATAAATAGTGAAGAGAAAAGTATTGCTTCGGGCTTGGAAACTCGACACCTGTACTATGCAATCTATCAAAGGGGTTGTAGATGGTTATGTCAAGGATGAAACTTTGGCAGATACATGCCTCTATGTTTCATCTTGCCTTTAGATTGGCGTGTGTGTGTTATTTTCAAGTGGGTTAAATGGAGAAACGAAATCTCTTTGATTTAGCTCAAGACCATGAGAGCCTAAAGTCTTGTCCAGGACACCAGAACAGGTGTGGCTTTGAAGCACATGGTTCCCATAACAAAGTGAACTTGTTGATATGAATTACATAAGACATTGGGAGTTTAGCTGGAAAAATTATTGTTTAAGTCTATGAATTGAAACCTCAGACTTAATTTTGCTTTGACAAAACCATGCAGTGTGTTTAATAAATAGTAAGATTTTTGGAAACAGAATGAACCTGGAGTTTTATTTGAATTCTCGAGCTGGATGTTGATAGGTTACTTCTGATGATGATGTGTTGATATTATCCATTCAATCATGCCAAACACGTGACAATTCTATGGGCCAGGTCCCTCCACATCTTCTGATCTAACACTACATCTTTGAGTTTTTCTATGCTCTGGCTGGTGTCAGCGTTGATGGTGTCCAGCCACCATGTTCTTTGGATTATTTCTAAATCTCTCCCAAAAACAATTTCATTTGCTCCCAGAGCAGCTCAGATAAAATTAGTGCAGCTTCATGCATCTTCAGACTATGTGACTATTCCTCACCACTCAACTATCAGTCTGGCTAGCAAGCTGACTCAGCATCCTGTCTCTTGTCAAGTATAAGCAGAGAGGCCTTGCTGTGCTAAGGACACATATCCTGCTGCTGAAAATGAATTCAAGGGAAAGTGCTTGACGTGATCTGTTGAAATTTTAATTAGGTGGACAAGTAAAGCACAATAAAGGCTCTTAGGGCAGAAAGAAGAAAACAACTTTGTCTCCTGAAATTAAAGGCACTGTTTGAATATTTTTTTATTTGGTTTGGGACAAGCCATTTCTACATGGGAGCCCTTAAAGCTATATTGAAACTCCTATTTCCAACCTCAAACTCAGGAAACTACACAGTGGTGGGATTCAGCCGGTTCGCACCACTTCAGCAGAACTGGTAGCTATTTTTTTGTTGCCCATTCCCAGAATGGACTTCCGGAAGCAGCATCCACACAGTGAAGCGGTTGTTCACATATTTGAATCCCACCACTGAAACCATACTATAGGGGAGAGCAATAATGATTCCCCCTTTAGAGATGAAAAAATAGGTTAGTCCTTGGATTATCTTGGACTACACAGTGATCCCAGGCTGTTTGAATACAGATAGACAAGGGGATAGTTGCTTAGTGCTGCAAAGAGGCTAAAAAGGAAACACAAGTCCTTAAACAATTTAAACCAGGTTTCTCAACCTTGGTAACATTCAGATGTGTTGGTTTCAAGTCCCATAATTCCCCAGCCTGCATTTCCCCAGAAATTTCATTTTAATGTATGCCAATCAGTGTAAATTCAAAGTGACAATAAAGTTCTTCTTCTTCTTCTTCTTCTTCTTCTTCTTCTTCTTCTTCTTCTTCTTCTTCTTCTTCTTCTTCTTCTTCTTCTTCTTCTTCTTCTTCTTCTTCTTCTTCTTCTTCTTCTTCTTCTTCTTCTTCTTCTTCTTCTTCTTATTCTTCTTCTTCTTCTTCTTCTTCTTCTTCTTCTTCTTCTTCTTCTTCTTCTTCTTCTTCTTCTTCTTCTTCTTCTTCTTCTTCTTCTTCTTCTCCTTCTCCTTCTCCTTCTCCTTCTCCTTCTTCTGCTAGCTGAAGAATTCTGGGACTTAAAGCCCACTCATCTTAAAATTGCCAAGGTAGTGAAATGTTTAAATACTGCCCTCTATACTTCTTTTGACACATTGTTACAGTACAATTGCATTGCTGTGGTCTTTTCCAGTTTCTGCTTCCTTGCAATGGGGAAAGGCAGCAAAAAGGACACTTATTCTAATTCAAGCTGCAATCCCTCTACCCCAATGCAGCTTATTCATTTTTTTCCAGACTGATCCCATTCCTCTGAAGTTGTAGGCACTGGCCTTAGTACGAGGAATGTGAAATGAATGATATTGGTTAAGTACAGTTAGGCTGAATCTTCATTTTAGGATATTATATTCCAATTACCATGTATATTGATATTTAACATTGTGCTATTCTAGCCTTCAATTGCAAATAATCTTTATGATTATAAAGGGAAGGCATTCTATAATCAAGAATTTCCACTAGTCGGGTCTATGAAGAGGACTTGTTCTGCCACTGGCCCTGCTTTGTGGAATATCTTTCTCTCAGAGATAAGGAAAAGCCCCAGTCTCTTGACTTTCCACAAAGGGGTCAAAGCCTGGGTGGGTAGGCCTGCTTGGGGGACACAGTGGCTCACACAGTCATGGGTTTGCTTGGCCCCAGGAGATACCCCTCCCCCGCCTACCTGTATTAACAAGTGCTAACCTCCCCATCTCAGAACTCTTCATCATTTGAAATTTTATAATGTTGTTTTATATTTTTATTTTTTAAAAAAATATTCTGTTTTTAATTCTTAACTTTATCGATTACACCACCCAGAGCCCCTCTCTGAGGGAAATAGATGGTTAAGAAGCTTGGAATCTAAGTAAACAAATAAACAAACAAATAAATAAATAAATTAAAAAACGTATCAATCCCCTCCCCCCCCCGAACATAGCTGCCTCCTTTATATAATCTAATGATTGATATTATAGGTTCTTAAAACACAGACAATTGTGATCAAGCTTCCTTCAGGCTCTGTTTAGCTAGATCAGGGGTCTTCAAACTTGGCCCTTTTATGACTTGATGGCAGCATGCCTGGCTGAGGAATTCTGGGAGTTGAAGTCCAGAAGTCATAAAAGGGCCAAGTTTGAAGACCCCTGAGCTAGATGTTCCAGTTTGGGGGCAAATTTAGCTAAGGAGTATTGGAGAATAAATTACCTGTCCCTGAAAATGTTGCAAGAAGACTCTTTCATAAAGGGAGTAAAATCTTCTAAACAAATTGTGAAGTGGCTTTTCTTTATAGTTCTGGCTGCCAGAAGACCTTCTTCTAATGTCTCTTTTCCTTCCTACTACTTGATGTAGGCAGAATAGGAGGGCTGTTCATGTTTTAGCAGTTGGGCTGATCAATGCTTTACCCGCTAATTCCTTGAAGACAATATTTTCCCCACAATGACCTGGAATGACACTACGCCATTATAAGGAAAATAAAAGGGCATCTGAGCTGCTTTCTAAAAGTGGAGGAAAGGAAACAAGATGATCTAAAAAAGAGAAACCATCAACTGCCAGCTTCCAAAGTTGTTCCTCAGTAAGAAGATCAGTAATAGATCATTATTTTAGTCTAACAACAGATTGCTCTCCTATAACAGTTCTTTGAATGCCATCTCTGCTTCATTTATAAGGGTGCAAATCCCATATATGATGCACTAAACTAAAGCCACAAAGGGTACCAGTGGGTTGCTTATCTGTGTCTCTGATTCTGTGTGTGCTCTTTTGTACATTGGCACACATGGTTTGCATTAATACATGTGATGTTGTTGTTGTTATTAATTGCAAAGTCGTGTCCGACCCATCGCGACCCCATGGACAACGTTCCTCCAGGTCTTCCTGTCCTCTACCATCTTCTGGAGTCCATTTAAGCTCACACCTACTGCTTCAGTGACTCCATCCAGCCACCTCATTCCCTTCGTCCCCTTCTTCTATTGCCCTCCATCTTTCCCAGTGTTAGGCTCTTCTCCAGTGAGTCCTTCCTTCTCATTAGGTGGCCAAAGTATCAACTTCAGGATCTGGCCTTCTAAAGAGCAGTCGGAGTTGATCTTCTCTAGGACTGACTGATTTGATACAAGTGTAAATTGCATGAGCATATAGGCAATATGGTAGGTCTCTCAAGCAGAGATCCCTAAACCCTTTCTTACAGTCCTACTGTTTCACCCTCCCACTCTTCCATGGAAGCTTGTTCTACCTGTGGCCACTAGGTGCTCTTCAAGAAGAAAAGTCCTCTTTGCATCTTTACTCAGAAGGAAGAGAGTGAAAAATCCCACTTTTGGTTTTCTTGCCCTTTCTGTAACTTAGCAGAGTGTTTGTGGTATCACAGAAGCTAAATTCCCTAGCAGGCGGAGAGTGCTGATTGCAGAAGAAAATACATGTTGTTATTTTATTCTGATTTTCCACTCTTCTCCCGGCTGGGGCAGTTTTGTAACTCAGCTCAAATTATGCTAGAAGGATGTCTTTCCTTGTCTTGAAGCCTACTAGAGAGAGAAGAAAACTTTTCTGTTCCTGACTGAGGGTTCAGAATCTGAATTTTGTAGACTCTGCTGGTCTTTTATTACAATTTAGATTTAGAGGTTTAGGTTTGACCGAGTAACACTTTAACGCCTAGATATTTAGGGATGAGATTGTGTGTGTGTGTGTGTGTGTGTGTGTGTGAGAGAGAGAGAGAGAGAGAGAGAGAGAGAGAGAGAGAGAGAGAGAGAGAGAGAGAGAGAGAGAGAGAGAGAGAGAGATTTGTTCCATTTACTCGGGTCCAATTCTTGAAGGCTACTTTGTAAAATCCCTAAAGTTCTCTTAATAAGATTTCAGAAGTTGTTTGCCATTGCTTACTTCCTAGGACTGAAAGGATGTGGTTGGCCCAGCCACCCAACTGGCTTTTTGCCTAAGATGGGACTAGAACTTACAATCTCCTGGTTTCTAGCCTGGTGTCTTAACCACTTCTCCTCACTATATATACAAAAATGAGCTATAGGCTCTATGGAATACAATTTTTAAATTAATATCTATAGATAAAATACAGCCCTGAAAATCTATAGTCAGCACACAGGACATAAAGCTTTTTTTTTTTGTAGAGAGCAGAAAAAAATTCTTATATAATATAATGTTACTAAACTTTGGTGTAGCCAAGAAACAATTCAGCTGAACATGTTAATTTTTAATATTCCAGAGAAAAAAGGATCTCCTCTAACCTGAAAAATGGAATCACAACAAATGAGCTAAGCCTAGGTCAAAAACAGCAGTATAACTAGGACAATGCTGTTCATTTATTCCTCCATGATTTTAATGTGCACCCAACCACTTCATTCTTCCAAGCCATGACTGAGCAATAGTGTCAATATATTATGCATATATTAGTGTATATGTACCACTGATTGTATATATATTGTATATTGTATACATTGTACAATATCTATACAATATATACAATACAAGATATTGTATTAAATGTATATATTGTAAATGTATTGTGTATGTACACACACATACATATACATATACATACATACATGCAGGATGAAGCCCTCTTCCACATATTTCCAACCAATTCAGTCCTGAGCTTTCTTTTGCCAATTGGGCCCATAATACTTGCTGACGTCATAGATCCATCTTCTTTTAGGTCTCTTTCGTGGATGCTTTTAATCAAGTGGGATCCATTCTATGATGGATCCCCCTGCCATCAGGTTCTTCTTGCTATGTGACCAAGCCATTTCCATCTCAATTCTTTTACTCTCTTAATGGTATACTTTGATTTCTTCTCTAATCCATGTGCGGGTCTTTCTATCTTGTCCTGTGATGCTGAACATGTCTCTTTCCATGGCTCTTTGCACCACTCATAGCTTTTGTAACAATTGTGGGGTTAGTGTCTATGTTTCACTGGCATATGTTAGAACAGATAGCATACAGTGATGGAAAACTTTTCTGTTCAGGTATAGGGGGAGGTTGTTCTTGAAAATTATGCTTAGGTTGCCGAATGCATGCCATTTAATTTCCTTTACTGAATCATCTTCCATTGAGATCTGTTGGCCAAGGTATATGTAGTGGTCTACTACGTCTGGTTCTTCTCCAGATATATATTTTAAATTTCTTTAGTGAATTTATTAAACATAACCTGATTTATTTTTAAGCCAAACGGTTATCCTGCTTTGTGCCGCTCTTGTATGTTTCTTTGTAACTCTTCTGGGTCTTGTGAGAATAGAACATCATCTGCAAATCTTAAGTGATTTAAATAGGCGCCATTGATTTTTATTCCATCTTTTGCCCAGTCTAGTTTATGAAATACTTCTTCACGTATTTGTATGTATGTATGTATATATGTATGTATGTATGTATATTAGTGTATATATACCAAAAGTGGTATATATAGACTGATGTAATGTATCTATAATACTATTATTCATTGATTTTATCTTGTTATAATCAACTACACTAAACCATTTCACAATTTTACCAGTAGGATCCTAGAAGGCCTGGTTTGGGCACTTCTAATGTCAACATGCAAACATGAACAATATTTTACTGTCTCCTAAACTTTTTCAATAATGTCAGAACAAAATAAGAAACAAGCCCAAACCTTTCAGAGTCCGGAAGAGAATAGGGTCAGAGAGAGGTCCCACCCCTTTGGCATTTCGAGCTTGTATTCTGAAGTAATATACTGTATCCAGGTTCAGCTCCATAATTTGATGCGTAAGTCGGTCTCCACTGATGGTCTCCATGATCCAATCATCAATGGGGGAATTCTTTTCCAAGGTGTAGAACAGAATGTAAGCTGTAAAATATAGAAGGACATACCATTCTTCTCTATTTACACACATCTTTGCATTTATTAAAGTAGAAATGTCAACACTTGTACAGAATCATATCTAGCCCTATCTCAATAGTGTGAAAATTTCTTTCCAATTTCAACCGTGTTAGTATTCTTTTACAAGTACATCTTAAAGGGTATTGTTGGAGGTGGTGCCTTGGAGTCAGTTTTAACTTCTGGCAACTGCATGGATTTAGCAACAGTTGTTTCTTTAAGGGGTTCACCATTGCCTATTTTCTAAGGAACAGAGAGTAGACTGGCCTAAAGTCTGCTTTTATTCCTAAGACAGGACTAGAACTCGTGGTGCCCCTGGTTCTTGCCCAGTACCTTTAACCACTAAACCAAACTGCCTAAGATGTATTATTCAACTTTAATTCACTGAAACGCCTCAAGTCTATATATGTTACTCCTTGGCTGCAGATGGGCTGTGTTAACTCCTGCTTGCAGAACTAGAACCTTAATGTTAAATTTATAGATCTGGATAATGCAATTTCAGATAGGTTATATTCATCCATCAGTCCATCCATCCATCCATCCATCCATCCATCCATCCATCGTCTATCTAGACTGCAGAATGCTCAGGACTCAGTGTCCAAAATGTGCAATGGAACTTACAGAAGAACAAATGCAGTACCATTTCTTGAGATAGTATGGCTGCTTTAGGGTGTTACATTTGAACTCCAAAGCACTCTTTAGAGATTTAATCAAAAACAAATAAAATAATTATTATTTTATCTAAGCTCCTTAGATGAATGCAGATGTAATTGAACTGAAAGTTGTCTTATGCAGACAATGTCCCAGAAGTTCCTTGTATGAAGCAAGCACAGTATGCTCTTTTGTATGACTGCTCCAATCCATTGGTCACAAAAAAGCAATCTTCTTGCAACTAGAGATCACACATTTAGGAGAACTATCTGAGGGTTGTAGGAAGTGGAGGTTTTTCTGTAGATTAACTGGGTCAGCATTAAGATAAAATAATTGTGTTATATCTAGTAGAAATACGAGGGACCTAAACTCACATTTCCCTTCCCTTCTCCTCCCCATCTGTTCCTTTCCTTTCCTCTCCTTTCCCTTTCCCTTTCCTTTCCTTTCCTCCCCCCTTCCCTTCCCTTCCCCTTCTTTTCTTCTTTACTTTTCTTTTTTCTTTTCTGTTTCTCCTTCCTTTATCTTCTCATCCCATCCCATGTTTGGCTGTCAATTTTTGATGACCTGAACTTAGGTCTTTGTGGGTTGTAAAAAAATGGGTTGAAATCTACAAATAAAGCAACCCATAGCTTTCAAACTACCATATCTTTGTCTTACACAATATGACAGATTAAGTAGGTCAGGAGAAGGTATGGTGTTATGCATAAAAACTTCTATGAGCACCTAAAAATCCAACACATCCACAAATATTTTTCCCTTTCATTTGCCCGTCAGGTTAAGGTAGAAGGATGGCCAAATCCTATTAGAAATGTAATCATTGTCTTTGATATGGGTTGCTCATGTGGAACAATGCACAGATGCCAGCATTTATGAAGACCTATGGACCATCCCTTTGTATATAAAAACACACATGAATTCCCCACTAAGTAATTCTCTTGCCTAGTTGCCTGAGTATACATGTCTCCTTTTTTGTGATAAACCTTGCAAGGAACTTAGCCATTCATAAGAAACTAAAATACTCCCACATTTTATCATATGGCTCCCTTGTTTTCAGCCTCTAACCATTCCAGTCAGCTGTGAAATGAGAAGATTTGGGCAGCTGGATGTGGCAAGCCAATAGGGAAGGGTTGCATGACATCCTGCTTACCTTTTAGCAAGCATATATAAAATTGTACCCTTAGTCAGAAAGCATTTCAAAGAATGATAGAATGCATAAGTTTGTCAGACTTAGTACAATACTTCTTGTAGCAGTATAGCATATCATGTTTAATTTGCATGCACTTATACTTAAGGCAGCTCTGAATGCTTAAACAAATGTGGGTGAGTGATAATGATATGACAATAATTATCAAATATCAGCACTACTATAGCCTTAACTAACTATTGGCAGGATTGGAAACTGTAACTGGAACTAATAGCTTTTCCAGCTTCAGAAAGACCTTTAAAAAGAAAAGGTGAGGCGATGACTCTAGAAAGAGTACAGAGAAGAGCAACCAAGATACTCAGGGGACTAGAGGCTAAATTATACAAGGAACAGTTGCTGGAATTGGGTATGTCTAGTTTAATGAAGAGAAGGACGAGGGGGGGGACATGATAGCAGCCTTCCAATATCTAAGGGGCTGCCACAAAGAAGAGGGAGTCAAGCTAGTCTCCAAAGCACCTGAAGGCAGGACAAAAAGCAATGGATGGAAACTGACCAAAGAGAGAAGCAACCTAGAACTAGGTAGACATTTTCTGACAGTTAGAACAATTAATCAGTGCCTCCAGAAGCTGTGAATGCTCCAACACTGGAAGTTTTTAAGAAGAGTCTGGACAGCCATTTGTCTGAAATGATATAGGATTTCCTGCCGGAGCACAGGGTTAGACTAGAAGACCTCCAAGATCTCTTTCAACTTTATTATTATTATTATTATTATTATTATTATTGTTGTTGTTGTTGTTGTTGTTGTTGTTGTTGTTGTTATGTGTGTCAAGAATGCCTGACCTCTCTTTGACTATTGTTACACAAGCACACCTAATCTCCGTCAAAGTGTAATTTAGTGACACTGTTACCAATGATATAACAGTAATTTATATACCTCCTCAAGGAATAAGTAAGTCACAATTCTCAATAGTCCTGGATTTTCTTGAAAGTCTGGTTGGAATCAGCTAAGGTGGCACAAAAATTATGTTTATTTTTATTTGATTTACATTAATGTATTATTATAGTATTATTATAGTATGATGATGATGATGCAATGGTATGGGGAAAAGACCTTGGGAGACTGGGCAAAGAGATGCTGTCAAGGGAATGATCAAATAAGGGACAGCATAGCTCACAAATGGATAGTAGGTAGAGCAGGGATGTCAAACTGCTGGCCCATGGGCTGGTTGCATCATATAGAGGCCGCACCCACCCCAGGTCCGGCAATGCAAAAAAAGTTGCAATATGTCGTGACATGTCACGTGACATGGAGAATTTGACACCCGTGGGGTAGAGCAAGACTCAGAAGATACCATCCCTATATCCTGGGCTGTAAAGGAGATGGGGTGTGTGTGTGTGGGGGGGGGAGAAGACTGTCCTTTCAGACTTACAAGATTCTATCAAAGAAACTTTACAATAAAGTAGAATTAACTCACCTGGTTGCGATTTCTATCTTGCAAGGGATCTTGCAAGTCTGAAAAGATAGTCCTCACACCTGTCTTCTTAACAGCCTAGGGAAGGTCTCTTTTGAGACTCTTGTCTCACCCACAATCAAGTTGTGGTCTATGCTGACTCTTATCTGACTGTTTCCTAGGCAGAATTTCCCAAGGTCTTTCTTATATCCCATTAAGGTTGGCCACTCTGATGTGTGGGAAAACTTTGACGCACAATTAACCCAAATCATAGGAGCATCACTTCTAGTAAAGTTATTACGAACTTTAAATGGGTCTTCTTGTATACATGGCCTGAAAACTCATCAACAACAGTTTGAACTGTAACACCTCTAAAAGATCCAAAGTAAAAGAAGAATGAGTTAGGTATAAATTAGGAAAGGTCCAGGGCTGTATGGATCAGGAAGGCCTTACTGTAGTCCTTAATAATACATAATAAGACATGAACTAGAAGTTTGAAACAAAAACTCAGAATAGAATAGAGCTGGAAGGGACCATGGAGATTTTCTAGTTTAACCTTCTAGTCTGCTCAAGCAGGAGGACTGGTACCATTTCAGACAAGTGACTGTCTAGCCTCTTTTTAAAAATCTCCAGTGATGGTGCACCCACAAGCTGTTCCACTTGTCCTCACTGTTTGGACGTTTCTCCTTAATTCCAGGTTGCTTGTCTCTTTGATTAGTTTCTAACCATTGTTTCTTGTCCTGCCCTCTGGTGCTTTGGAAAATAATTTGACCCCCTCTTATTTGTTGCAACCCCTCAAATACTGGAATACTGCTATCATGTCACCCCTATTTCATCTTTTCTTTAGATTAGCAAACCCAATTCCTGCAACCGTTCTTCATATGTTTTAGTCTCCAGGCCTTTGATCATCTTAGTTGCTCTTCTCTGAATTTTTTCCAAAGTCTCAACATCGTATTTGTAGTATGGTGACCAAAATTGAATTGGTCAAACTTTCTAAATGTCTGGAAGTTAAAACCAGAAAGTTCTTCTGGTTGTATTAATAAAAGGAAGGAAGTTTCTCACTGACAAATAATTGCATTGTTTCATTTGGGTGATTATAAATGTGGACAATTTTATAAATTGCAAAGTATGTCTTATACAGGATTGCTATCTATTCATTGTCTATAGGGATCATTTAACTACATTATTAGCCCTTTTTTCTTTCTTTTTAAAGGCTTAATTCTATTTTTCTTAGCAAATTAACATGACCTAATGGATATCTTAATTAGGCATAGTTTTTAATAGCAATATTTTTTGCACTAAGATAACCATTCATTAAATCCAGTCTTTTGTCAGTCAGTATTAAGGAGTTTGAGATGGTGCTTTAGTTTCTTATTACACAGTTAAAACATCCACCAATAAATTTTTTTACCATGTGTCAATATGGGCATCCTATCATTATCTATATTATGTTTTACATTATTTGCCAAACAACTTGCTTATTATGAGCTGTCCTTAATTGCAACTGAAGGGCTGTATTATTTTACAGTGTATCATATTTTTTTTCTAGAAAGAAATGAAGGATTTGCTGTCCTCAGTTCTCGTTATTTTTCCATGGAATTAATTACTAGAATCTCTTGCAAAACCTCCTTCTGTCTAAAAACAAAAACAAGAGCAGCTGAGATATATTGCCCAAAATGGCTACTTTTGTGAAAGGTGATGCCATCTCTGTGTTCCACAGAATTTCTCAACAAGCATTATTTGATTGCAATTATTATTGCAACCCTCTTTTCTCTAGAGGTTTAAAGTGAAATACATAAAAGTCCTGCCTCGTTTCTGTAGTAATCTTGTGTAATAGGTTGGGTCGAGAGAAAACTACTGGCTGAAAGTGATTTAAAGAGCTGCTTCCTCAAAAGGGGTCTTGACCCTGAGATTCCATAATTAAAGTCAACTTCAATGGATATTAATGGTATGTTTCTACATGATTGCTGCAGGTCAAGTCTGAATTTAATAAAATGTAGTTAGTCCAGAGCAGGGGTCTTCAAACTTGGCCCTTTTATGACTTGTGGACTTCAACTCCCAGAATTCCTGAGCCAGCGTGGCTGACTGAGGAATTCTGGGTGTTGAAGTCCACAAGTCATAAAGGGCCAAGTTTGAAGACCCCTGGTCCAGAGAGTGAAAAAGCTATATTGTGAACAGGTGTAGGAACTTAAAGCCTATTATGCTGTTTTGAACTGATGACATATGTCCATTTCCATTTCAGATCACATTCCTGCTCAATTGCCTTGAGTTAAGATGTCAAAGGTACCTTGAACACTCTTCCTAAACTTATGATGTCAACCATATACTAGAGAGCCAGTTTGGTTTAGTGGTTAAGGCACCAGGCTACAAACCAGGAGACTGTGAGTTCTAGTCTTGCATTAGGCATGAAAGCCAGCTGGGTGACTGTGGGCCAATCACGAGGAGACTGTGAGTTCTAGTCCTGCCTAAGGCATGAAAGCCAGCTGGGTGACATTGGGCCAGTCACTCTCTCTGAGTCCAACTTATCTCATAGAGTTGTTGAGAAAATAGGAGGAAGGAATTTTGGGTATGTTAGTCACTTTGAGTTATATATCAAAATAATAAAAATGGGATATAAATAAATATCATTCTCACTAGAGGGCAGATGCCTTTTACTTTGCATTCAGTTTGACTAATCTTTTATTGTAAAACTACCAATGTAATAAGGGGTTTTGGGATCCATCTCAGTCTTTACCAGAAAACTGGATGAAAGGTAACCAAACTAAATGAAATATCATGAATCCAAATATGAAGGCAGTCATCTGCCATGTATGATGATTAGCTTGTTATTTCTTCTATCTATTTTCTACACTGTCACAAACTTAGAAAGAAGGGCCATCTAACTATGAATAGATCACCACGTGTTGCTGGCTCAGTAGCTCCCAAAGAAAGATGACTCAACTCATTGCTAACACTAAATAAGAAATAATTTAAATGAGACTTGGAAGCATTTACCCCCAGATTCTGCTGCCAAAGGTTGATTTTTAAGAATATGGTGATCTAAATATGTAGCAGTCCTTTGCTTGTTAATTATGGTTTTGCAGAAGTTGAAAACTTGTTCTACAGTGAACTTGAATCAGATCTAAATGGTAAGTAGTAAAGAAAGTGGTGAGCACTGAAATGTCAAATAAGTTTTTGAAACCTATCATAAATAAAATAAAATTGCAGACGTATGAAAAGTCCATTTTTGAAAAAAACAAATGCACACTATGTTCATTGACAGGATGATTGGTGGGATTTAGAATAGGAACCACAGAGAACTTTTAGACTTGAAATATGTGAGAGAATCAGTAAGTTCACTGGAAAACTATAAACCAGTGATGGCGAACCTTTTAGAGATTGAGTGCCCAAACTGCAACCCAAAACCCACTTATGTATCATCGAGTGCCGGGTGGGTGTGGCCCATTGGGTGGTGTGGCCCACTGGGTGGGCGTGGCTGCAGTGGTAATGGCAGACTGGGTGGGACTAAAAAGTTCAATCAATCAATTCCAACTTTGCAAGATCTTTTTTTCCCCGTGAGAAGTTGAAATTGACTGATTGAACCTTTTTATTTTTTTTGCACATGGCGGCAGAGGCCTAAAGTGAAAAGGTTTTATAAACCCAGCTGAAGGCCTAGGACTGGGGCAATGGCGTACATGCCCAAAGATAGGGCTCTGAGTGCCATAGGTTCACCACCACTGCTATAAACCATCTGAAAATAAAGAGCTCTATAAGTGAGTATATTCTACATTAATGAGGATACTGCTAGATGTTCTGTATTAAAGTGCTGAGAATTGACAGTTTATATGAAAGAGGTGGCTTTTTTCATTATTTATTTTTCCTAAATTGCACAATGCTACTACATGCACTTCTGTTGCAATGGATATGCAGATTTATGAAGATTACAGCCCCTAATCAATCCAAAATCAATCAGTTGGAACAGCCTCCCACCTGAGATTTGTGGGATCTTTACCCTTAGCCTTCTGGAGGGCTGTGAAGATTTGGCTGTCAAGCACAGGAAATCAGGAGGCAAGGCAGTTCCAATGAATATGGGCTTATTGCATGCCAACACTCTACAGGAATCTGAACTACTATCAGTCAAAGCAAACTGGCGGTAGATAAGAGTCAACAGAATTCAAGGAGGCTGGATTTAGATCTCTTCTGGACATGAAGGGACTCAAGACTAATGACACATTTGACCCCTCCCTCAGGCTCATGCTGGTCATTTCCCTTATCAGCTCTTTCTCCAAGTATTGGACTAGGATGGGGATTGAACTGCAAGGATGTTTGATCTAACAACTGGGGGAGGGAAGTGTCATGGAATATGCACCTGCAGGAGGGGGAGAGTTTGGCAACACAGAGTTTTCCCAGAGGAAGGCCCAGGTTAAGAGACTGTCCTGGGCTGGAAGTGGGGAAGATAAAGAAGTTTGGTTAGCCACACCCTAAAATTTCTCAGAATATATCTATTAAGGTAGACAGTTATAGGTTTAGTCTGGTAAGATTTTGTCCATTAGGTGCAAGCAAATAAAGTGTCAATATTGAATTGCTAAGATGCTTGTTAACCTTTGTCACTACTCAACTTGCCATAGAGACAGAGGGGAGGGGAAGCTTGGGAGAAATGGGATTTTAAGAAGCCATCTAGGGACCATGAGACCCAAGGTCACAAAAGCAGGTGTCTGACAGAGAAGGTTATGGACCATTCTCATAACAACCCCCCCAAAAATGTGTTTGGGCAACATGAACACTTGGTGGGTGGGGGTTATGGAAAGCTATAGTTAACTAGCCAGATTTTCGTGTGGGAAACTTAGAGTTGATTTTGCTTCTTCAGTACCGAGATGTATATTCAATAAAGTTTATCTTTTATGGTACCTCAAAGCCGTCGAGCTTCCTCAATGTTAGTCAAATGGTTGACATTAAGGATTGAACTCGATTGGATTTCACTGGGTAATCTCTGGGCCTGACAGGAAGTGTACTTTTGTTTCTAACTAAGTTTTTTTATGGATTGCTGCAAGTCCCCTAAAGCTATCATATGAATAGGCAGCCATATAAATTCTGTAAATAAATAAATAGGTAAAAGATAATTTGCCACTGGTATCTAGGGACTTCAGTAGTAGTAGATCTTTTGCCCGTTACACCTATTTACAAGCATCAGCTTTTTTTCCCCCTCCCATTTTAAAAACTCCTTTGAGAAATATTAGCCAATATTTTGTGCCTGTTTTTTGTTCTAGTTTCAGGAAGGACAATTCCAATAATTCCAGATGAATTCCACTACAGATCCTACTGGAAGAATTTTTTTGTTTTGTTTTGCTTTGTTTTGCTGATAGTTCTATGATGGGGAAGTAAATATTTCTCTTTTCTTCAAAACAGCTCACTTTTAAAAATACAAAAGGCTGGGGTTCTTGGGTAGTTATCCCCCTCCTTCCCTTTTCACCTAGTGAGTTTACATGGTCATTCCCAGGAAGGGTTGTGGTGCAGGTCTTCTAAATTCCATGCCTTTCCGTGTCACCTTCTGAGAAGAAGATAAGATAAAGAGCTCAAAATAAACTTACCAGTAATTTTCCCATTGGCTTCTAATGGAGGTTGCCAGCTGACAATTACAGCTCGAGGCTTGCCCTCACGGGTAATGACTGTCAAATCCTTGGGAGCAGAGGTCGGGGCTTAGAAAAAAATAGAAGTTCAGAAGAGGGAGGAAAAAACACACAGAGAAGAGAACACATTAAAACAATAATGATACAAGCTACCATGAAGTTTTGTACAAATTAGACATTCTTACCGTTACTGCTAATAAAGAAATTCTTAACTGAGGACAGTGCAGAAGCTGTTAAGATGTTGTCAACTTTGGAAGCTTATGTTCTAGCCTACAGGTAGTTCTTGATTTATGAACACATTTGGGACTGGTACTTCTTCACTAAGCAATGTGTTTGTTCAGTGAGGTGCACCCAATTTTATGACCCATTTTACGGTGATGGTTAAGCGAATCATGCAGTCATTAACTGAATCCAGCTTTCCCCATTGATTCATTGGAGGTCCTTGGGGAAGATCACAAAGGGTGATCACATGACCCCAGGATGCTGTTACCATTGTAAATATATGCCAGTTGCCAAGTGCCCATCTTTGATCCTATGACTATAGGGACATTGTAATGGACGTACATGTGAGGACTGATTGTAAATCACTTTTTTCAGCAGTGTTGTAACTTTGAATGGTAATTAAATGAATGGTTGTAATTCAAGGACTACCTTGTATACAAACCCAAGGATCTCTGTGCTTGATTACTTACAGACAAGATGTGCTGAGCAGGATGTGGGATACACCTATATGTGATCTATCATTAGTTCCTTTTCTTTAATCTCTATTATTATACAAGATTCTCAAAGTTGGCTTGAAACTTATATCTAAAGAATGCTTATCAAAGATTTCTCAGTGGACTTAAAGGATGGATTGACTGTGGTATCCCAGAGTTCAGTCTTATGCCCTGGACACATCTGTATTTTTAATGACTAGGATGAAGAGCTAGAGAAAATACTAATCAGATCTGAAGATGAAACTGAATGAGATAGCTAATAGCTTAGAAATCACTAACAAACTTTTTTCTCTTCAGCTTAGAAAAATAAGCCAACAATAACACAATGAATTTTAATCAAGCAAAGTGTACAATTCATCACATCAGAAAGAAATAACTGAGGGATAAAAGTACCTGTGAGTGGTACTTGAGAGAAAGATTTTGGAACAGTAGTTTATTGCAAAAAGGTATGTGCAGCAGCGTTAGGGTTGATTGATCAAACTAAAGTGCCCAGATCACAAAAATACTTCCTTGTAATTCTTCACTGCTCAATCCCACCTTGAATATTGTGTTGAAGATCTGGACAACACCTTTAAGAAAGATTCTGACAGGTAGAGCCAGTAACAAAATAAAGCAATGAGGATGACCAGGGGATGAGAAATTAGATCCCCCAAAGAGGATTTGAAGGCATTGGAAATGTCTGCTTTTAAAATAAGACAGCTGGGGAAGCAACTGATAGCACTCTTCAAATACTTACAAAGGTATGAGGCAAAGGCAAATCAAGACTTCTTTCTCATCTCAGAATACAGGACACAGAATAATGGATGGAGATTGCAGAAAAGCAGATTCAGACTGAATGCCAGAAAAATAGTAGGAGCTGTTTTGCAGTGGAATTCAAAATGCTCTTCTTAACTGCAGCATGACAACCCTTTCCCGGGGATGCTTTAATTTAGACTACGAAACTGTAACCCTATAGGTCAGGGGTGTCAAACTTGCAATGTCACATGATGTGTCACAACATATTGTGACTTTTTTTCCATTGCCGGCAATGGGGTGGGTGTAGTTTCGCCATGACACATCCGGCCAGCGGGCCGGCAGTCTGACACCTCTGCTATAGGTCATTGTTTCATATGTACTTCTTTACCTAAACAGAAATTCCAAATCAACTCCCACGTTATCAAAGTTGGCCACAATCATGTGATTCCCCATTAACTTTCCCTGCAACCTTCCCAGGATTCTCCCTTGTGGGAAGGTGTCACTGAATATTGTAAATGAGGATCACATGACTGCGGCAGCAAGAAAGTGGTGTTGAACAACAGCAGCACGGTCGGGCTGAAACAGCAAGAACATTCTGAAATTTCATTCTCATGGAGGCAATGGGTCCAGTATTCTGTAAGTTAGCCAGTTTGAGATACTTTGGTTGAAAACGTTTTGCTCTATGATGCACTGTTTCATCCAATTAAATGTTGCAGACATGAGAGCTTTCATAGTATGTAGAGTTTTGAAGGGGACTCGTGGACCTAATGGCTCTGCCTTTGTCTATGACAGACAGTTATGTTCCTTTGTTCTAATCTCCTTTGACCATTCCCAGGCTCCTTCCCTTAAGTGATCTTAATTATTTTTAGTTAGATGTCATCAAACAGTGTAACTCCTGTGACTTTATGGATAAATGTCTCCATTGTGATCTGTACCCAGTGAGAATGTGGAACTATTTATTCATTTATGCATTTATTAGATTTCTATGGCCACCCACCTTATGTGGCACAACTGGGAGGCTCACAAGAATAATAAAATACTATAAATAATATTACCCAAGGACAGAATAACAGAGTTGGGAGGGATCTTGGAGGTCTTCTAGTCTAATTCCCTGCTCAAGCAGGACACCCTATACCATTTCAGACAAATGGCCGTCCAATCTCTTCTTAAAAACCTCCAGTGACAGAGCACCCACAACTTCTGAAGGCAATCTGTTCCGCTGGTTAATTGTATTCACTTTCAGGAAATTTCTCCTTAGTTCTAAGTTGCTCCTCTCCTTGATTAGTTTCCATCCATTGCTTCTTATCCTGCTTTCAGGTGTTTTGAAAAACAGTGTTTTTGTCTTTGTAGCAGCCTCTCAAATATCTATGCCAGGGGTCTTCAAACTTGGCCTTTTTATGACTTGTGGACTTCAATTCCCAGAATTCCTCAGCCAGCATGCCTGGCTGAGGAATTCTGGGAGTTGAAGTCCACAAGTCATAAAAGGGCCAAGTTTGAAGACCCCTGATCTATGCTATCATGTCACCCCAGTACTTCTTTTCTTTAGAGTAGACATTCCAGTAATCTCCTTAATTATGTCAAGACACCTTTATCATTATCTTTCCTTCCACTTTCTTTAACTTTACCAACTATTGTCATTTTTTTACCCTACCATCCAACATATTTTAAACCAGTTTACTTCCTAACATATACATTTGTTTTCCAGCACAATTTCATTCCATCCTATTTCAGCACCAACCCGTTTTGTGAACTTGTACTTTTTTCCTTGTATTCATTTTATGAGCACTTTTCTGTATTGTTTATAAATGATAGTTTTTTAAATAATTTTCTCTAAACTATGCATTCATGTTCATATTTCCACAGGAGGATTATATTACAAAAAAGGAGTAGCACAAAACTTTCAACATTTTATATACATATATATGAATTTTATTAACAGGGATGTGAATTTGATCAATTCATATATTTCAAAGGAAATGTTGCCTCCATCTGGATCTCATATTTCAACAACCTGGTCTTAAGGGGCTCTCTTGGTAAACAGAAAGATAAAGTTTGCATGTCGATAAAAGAAGCTGCTAGGTCAAAGCACCCTGAGGGCTAAACCTAAACTAATAATACACTTTAGTAGTGTTAAAATTTTCCTCCACATAGCCCTTTTTGTTCTGTTTGTGCAGTACACATCCACTTAATGTTAACAAATAGAGAAATCTCATCATTAGATAAACTCTGGATGCAATTAGACATGTCCACAGAGGATGAAAAAAGTCAAGAGGTGATCATGGTCACACTTTTGAAGTTCCATACATTTTAATATGTGGATATGGATATCAGCTTGTTGACCTCCTTGGAAAAAAACTACCTGCTATCATGTGACCACCATAATGGGAGTCTTCCCATACTCAATATTACTACTTTTACAGAACATTTTGTAACACAGTAAGCAGTCCTCCTAACTAAAAAAAAATCCAATTGAGGGGTTAATGTTTATAGCATTCCTTTGCAGATTAGAGGACATCAGGTTTCTAGGTTTTAGGGGGACAGATTTGGGACAAAAAAGTAGCCTTTTATTAGGTGAATTTACCAAGGAGAAATGAGGAATATAATCATGTCTACTAAATGTTCCATGAATGATAGATTCAAGAATCATTAAACATACATAGCTTTAGAGATAACAACATGATCACTGGTTTGGGCATAAGAATATGAATAAATTTGGGGTTACAGTTGAAGAATAGCCAATCACTATTATTTTTAAAATGATTTCATGCTTTCTTCTTCAAAATCACCGTGTTTACACACGTTTGAAATCTTTTTAAAGGTAAAGAAAGCATAATGTAATATGATATTTGGAAATGACTTAAATGACAGTGATTTGAAACACATACAGTACATGGTAAGATTAAACGTTGCCTGATAGTCTTCATATATTTAAATCCTTTGAGAACATTACATAAGAAAAAATGATAAATAAATACATAAAAATGTACTTTTAAAATGATTATTGTGCAATGCAATAATAAATAAATATAGACTAATATATAACACTGAAGAAAATTTGTTTTTACCAGTTTGAAAAAAGACCCTTAATTCTTCTTATAAATATTAGTATACTATGCTAACTACAACTTCATTACCAATTATTAATAAAATTGTAATTATTATTGCTATGAATTTCTACATGCTTTAAATCTTGCTAGACATCAACCATCACTTAGCAGTAGTAAAAACAACAAAAAACAAAAGGACCTTTATTTATTTTTGTCATCCAATATGGGAAGTATCTCTTGGACCAAAGTGTATCAAGTTCACCTCGAAATAAGTTGGAGCTATAAATGAATTGTCTGCTGCATTATAAACAAGATTCAATTAAAATAATTTATTTTAACACTATTTCTGAAATATTGCAATATGAGTGGATTATAAGGAAATGGTTTTTAATGTAATTAAACTAAGCATTAAATCAGAAAAAAACCTTATTAGAATTTTTCTAGAGACCTACCTGCTTCATATGTTGTAGCATGAGCTGTCATGCTCCATGTACTTGACCTCCGACCTTTGGTCACCATGACAGAGAACTCATACATGGTATTTGGCTTAAGACCAGACACTGTATGGCTCAAGGCTGTTGTATCTGCTGACTAGAAAGAAAAGAAAAAGGGTATCTTTAAAGCTTAGTCATATTGGATTCACTAAAGAGACTTTCTCTCACATTTTTCATTTTCCTTAAAACTTTCCATTCCCTGTGAGGTTCTTGATTTATTGTACTTGATCCAAATTCAAAAATGGTTTGTATCTGAAACCATTAGGCATCAGTATTAATCACTGTGGTCAACTTCTTCTTAACTGAGTTACTGCTTCTACAATTCTGTCATCTCCAGGGATAACACTCAAGGCTTTGTTATGAATGAACCAGTTGAATTCCTAGTGATTTTTTTTCCCCCTGATACTGGCAGCCTTAGAAGGCTTTCTGCTATGTCATAAAATTGTCATTATGAGTTATAATGGAGAAGGAAGTGTGCTGCAGCTGCCAAAAAGGCCAACACTGTGCTAGGCTGCATTAACAGAGGGATAGAATCAAGATCACGTGAAGTGTTAATACCACTTTACAATGCCTTGGTAAGGCTACACTTGGAATACTGCATCCAGTTTTGGTCGCCACGATGTAAAAAAGATGTTGAGACTCTAGAAAGAGTACAGAGAAGAGCAACAAAGATGATCAGGGGACTGGAGGCTAAACCATATAAGGAACGGTTGCTGGAACTGGGTATGTCTAGTTTAATGAAGAGAAGGATGAGGGGGACATGATAGCAGTGTTCCAATATCTCAGGGGCTGCCACAAAGAAGAGGGAGTCAAGCTATTTTCCAAGGCGCTTGAAGGCAGGACAAGAAGCAACAAGTGGAAACTAAGCAAGGAGAGAAGCAAGCTAGAACTAAGGAGAAACTTCCTGACAGTTAGAACAATTAACCAGTGGAACAACCTGCCTCCAGAAGCAGTGAATGCTCCAACACTGGAAGTTTTTATGAAGAGACTGGACAGCCATTTGTCCGAAATGGTATAGGGTTTCCTGCCTGAGCAGGGAGTTGGACTAGATGACCTCCAAGGTCCCTTCCAACTTTACTACTACTACTACTACTACTACTACTACTACTACTACTACTATAAAGGATTCCTTCCTTCCTTCTTCCTTCCTTCCTTCCTTCCTTCCTTCCTTCCTTCCTTCCTTCCTTCCTTCCTTCCTTCCTTCCTTCTCTTGATAAGGAACAAAGCCCTCTTCTGTTGGCTTCTATTCTCCATTCTTCTGTTTTGTGTTACTATAAGATATCAGGCTGACATCTCTCCTTAATCTGAATTGTCTTCAGGGTAGAGACTATCAAGGTAATATAGACAAGAGAAGGATATGGAAGTAAATAAAAGTCTCTTTTAAAATAAATGAGCAGTGCTCCATAACAGTAAAATACTTGTACTTCATCCCAGATTCTTCTTTTCCCATTTCCTTCCTGGAAGGACTGTAAGTGTGTCAAACTTGGGAGAGTAAATTAGATAAAAAATAAATTTGAGCAATGCAATAATGTGTAAAAAAATGTATTGCTGTTCTTTAAAGGAACAACAATTAAAGAAGGACAGGCAATTTTTTGACATCCTGTAAAATGTGATTTGGGTCCATGGCATTCACTTAATTGAAGGAATTTTAAAATATTTGATAGAATCCCTTTCCAACAAGATCATTTTGAGTAACCTTCATATACATTTAATTGCATAAATGAAAATAAATCATTATACTGGTGATTTTGGCCAAATAGGTTTATCTATTGTGTTGTTTTTTTTTTTGTGTGTGTGTGTGTCTATGCACATGCCCCTCAGCTCTGGTGGCTCTGTGGTTAGCCTTCCATTGGTTGACTTGGCCTTTCATCCTTCCAAGGTCGGTAAAACGAGGACCCAGATTGTTGGGGGCAATATGCTGACTCTGTAAACCACTTAAAGAGTGCTGTAAAGCACTATGAAGTGGTATATAAGTTGAAGTGCTATTGCTATTGTACACACAAGCATGACATTTCTACGAGTGTTTTTAAATTAATCGAAGTGGACAAAATTGCATTATTTTTTTTGATGACAGAACAGATGGATATTCAACATTTTCTCTTATTTTTCTTTTATTTAAATTCATATCAAAGAACAATTTGAATATGAGAAGTTTCATTTTAAAGTATGTCAACCAATGGTAGAATAAGAGAAAAGCACATAAAGTAAAGGAGCATCAGGGCTAGAATATAATATCATTAAGTTTTAAAAGCATACAGAACATACATGAGCATAGGACAGACTTGGGAACTAGTCATGTTTTATGGGATTTTTTTAATATTGATAAATGCCTTATGATTAGGGATTATCATAAGTAACATGATAACATAAAATTAAACTGAAATCTCAGATTTCTCTGAAAGAACATCACTTGTCCCCATGAATTTTCAGATAAATTTGAAAGCCATAACAGTCACAACCATTTTTATTATCTATCCTATTCAAAGAAATACTTCAACGATATCCATAGCTATATACCATTCGGATTCAGCCAAAAAAGGACTATTGACTCCATGTTCTGCTTGTAGACTCCTCATAGGTCATTAACCATTGTATGAAAAAGAATACTGGGATAAAGATGCCTTTGATGTGATATAACTTAGCTTTTCCTAAATTCAAATTTTCATAAGAAATCTACTATGGGCATGAATACTTAGAGAAAGCCAGTTTGATGTAGTGGTTAACACACCATTAGTCCAGGAGTCAACAATGACACAAAGATGACCCAAGCCCTCAAAAGTCAGCAGAAAGTTCCTGTTGAGGTATAATAATAATAATAATAATAATAATAATAATAATAACAACAACAACAACAACAACAACCTACAACAACAACCTACAACATAACACCCCAGACTTAACAATTGTCGATAAGAAAAACAAAAAACTCTGGATAGTGGACGTGGCAGTGCCTGGAGACAGCAGAATAGACGAGAAAGAATTGGAGAAGATAACAAAATATAAAGACCTACAAATAGAAATAGAAAGACTGTGGCAAAAGCAAACAAGGGTAGTACCAATAATAATAGGCTCCTTGAGTGCAATCCCAAAACAATTGAAGCACCACTTGAACACCATTGGCATTGACAAATTCGCTATTAGTCAATTGCAAAAGGCAGCCTTACTAGGAACTGCTTCCATCCTGCGCCGATATCTGTAATACCATCAAACATCCACATCTGCCTATCCCAGGTCCTGGGTAAGGACTCGATAAGTAGACAAAATGCCAAATCTGGTCTGAACATCTGGCTGACTGTGCGATGATCCAAAATAATAATAATAATAATAATAATAATAATAATAATAATAATAATAATAATAATAATAATAATAATAATAATAATAATAATAATAATAATAATAATAATAATAATAATAATAATACAAGGAAAAATAGTGAAAACTGAAGGAATCAAGATGCCCCACGAAAATAACATTAAGAGTCTGGATGAGGAAGAGTACTACAAATACTTGGGTATCCTTCAAGCTGACAACATCAAGCACACTGAAGTCAAGAAAAAGATTAGAGGTGAATACATCAAGAGAGTGAAGAAGATCTTAAAATCCAAACTCAATGGAGGAAATACCATAAAGGCAATCAACACCTGGGCAATCCCAGTCATTAGGTACACAGCTGGAATAGTGGACTGGACTCAGGCAGAACTAAAAGCAATGGATAGGCAGACCAGAAAAATAATGACAATGAATCATGCCCTTCATCCACGCAGTGACATTGATAGACTTTATCTACCAAGGCAAATAGGTGGGCGTGGAATGCTACAAGTACATCAGATGGTTGAAGAAGAAAAAATGGCTTTGGAAGAATATCTGAAGAACAATGATGAAGATGCACTGAAATTAGTATATCAGGAAGGCTTACTAACTACTGGAGAGACCAAAGTGGCCTACAAGAAAGACCAAATGAAGAACAGAATAGAGGCATGGGAAGACAAAGCACTACATGGCCAATACATGAAAAAAATAGCTGGGAAAGCAGATAATAATAAAACCTGGCAATGGCTAAGAGCAGGAAAATTGAAGAAAGAGACCGAGGGACTAATTCTGGCTGCACAAGACCAAGCCTTAAGGACAAATGCATACAAAGTCAAAATTGAGAAGACAGCAACAGACAGTAAGTGCCGCCTATGCAAAGAAGCTGAAGAAACAGTGGACCACTTGGTAAGCTGTTGCAAGAAGATTGCACAGACTGATTACAAGCAGCGGCATGACAAAGTAGCAACAATGGTGCATTGGAAGATCTGCAAAAAATATCATTTGCCTGTAAGCAAAAACTGGTGGGATCATAAAATAGAGAAAGTCATAGAAAATGATAAAATTAAACTGCTCTGGGACTTCAGAATTCAAACAGACAAGCACCTGCAACATAACACCCCAGACTTAACAATTGTCGATAAGAAAGACAAAAAAGTCTGGATAGTGGACGTGGCAGTGCCTGGAGACAGCAGAATAGAAGAGAAAGAACTGGAGAAGATAACAAAATACAAAGACCTACAAATAGAAATAGAAAGACTGTGGCAAAAGCAAGCAAGGGTAGTACCAATAGTCATAGGCTCCTTGGGTGCAATCCCAAAACAACTGGAGCACCACTTGAACACCATTGGCATTGACAAATTTTGCTATTAGTCAATTGCAAAAGGCGGCCTTATTAGGAACTGCTTCCATCCTGCGACGATACCTGTAATACCATCAAACATCCACATTTGCCTATCCCAGGTCCTGGGTAAGGACTCGATAGGTAGACAAAATGCCAAATCCAGTCTGAACATCTGGCTGACTGTGCGATGATTGATAATAATAATAATAATAATAATAATAATAATAATAATAATAGTAATAAAGTTGGAAGGGACCTTGGAGGTCATCTAGTTCAACCCCCTGCTCAGGCAGGAAACCGTATACCATTTCAGACAAATGGCTGCCCAGTCTCTTCTTAAAAACCTCCAGTGTTGCAGCATTCACCACTTCTGGAGGCAGGTTGTTCCACTCGTTAATTGTCCCGGCCTAGAAATGTGAAAACTGAATTCTAGTCTTCCCTTAGGCAGGAGAGAAAGCTGGATGAATTTGGGCTCACCTCACCTCACAGGGTTGCCAGGAAAATAGGAGACTGGATATTTAGGTATGCTTATCACCTTGAGTTGACCAAAAGACATTTAAAAAGATGGAATAAAAATGCCATAATCATCATCTTCATGAAATCTTACTCCTTTCCAAAATCTGCCTCCTCTTGACAATTTGGCAAAAAAAAAGATTTGCCTCTTCCTTCACGTTGGGTTTGTTGCATTTCTCAACATATAGTAAATGGAGAAATGACGGGTTATTTTTTTCTCCATGGAGAAATAACCATCAATCTGGCCACAACGGGAGAAATCTCAGAGAGAGGGTAGACTCTGGATCTAACTCATGAAATCATACAACCCCTGAGAGAAGTTGAAGACTGCAATTCTATCCTCAAGCCAACAAAGTTCTGCATTTTATGTTGGGCATGAAAAAATAAACTGTTAATTTGGGGAACAAAATGGCAATGAAAAGGAGACAGATGAGTTAATGAACAGCACTTCGACATTTTTGCATTCTTCCTAAAGATCTAACATGGGAACAATGGATCAACTATGAATTTCCATTCTCATCAATGTTCTTTATGTTTAGCCACTATACTTATAACTAATGGAAAAGTTCTACTTTTGTTTCTAATGTTTATTTACTGATGGAGCACTGTTGTTTCCAAAGCACCATTTCAGGGGGTCCCTAAGACATTCTGAGGTTATACTGAAGTAAATATAATTGACTTCAGTTCATAATTTCAATATAATCAGGTTGAACTGGAACAAATGATGAGACGGGGTCATTTTTTCTTCTGCAACGTACTTGCACTTACAAAATACTTGCAACTTGGTGGCAAGAATGTTTTTAAGTTAAATTCTAATTTTAAGTTTGTGACTGTTTTTATGCCAAGGGAAATCCCTATAATTTTTCTTTCAGAGATGATCTGGATAAGAAGAACGCTGATAGCAGAGTGGAGAAATTATGAAAGGTTATGTAAATATCAAACGCTCCAATAGTCACAGTTTATCAGGATTGGGCCTTTATTTCGGAAAGAGCGAGAGCTTCTTTGGTAAATTATACAGATTCCTTCAATCTGACTTTTGATGAACAGTCTTTTAAATATGCAAACTCTTTGCAAGAGAGATCTGACTCAGTAGTTTAATCTTTCTCTCTGTAGGTGTGCATATAAAATTCAGCTTAGTGACTTATTTGGGGGATTTGCACCACATGCTCAACCAAGACTACCAAATTCATTCACACTGCTTACTGCATACTGCACTTAGCTGGCTTTTACCCTGGGATTTATTTTATTTTTTTATGGCAGGTGTGTGGATAGTAGGGAAGCTTAGCATGTTGTGTGAATTAAGACCATTGGGTCAGTTCAATGTAACCACATGAAACCAGAAAATGGATGAATTGAGAAATCCAATTCAGCATACTGGCTGAACTTTGTGGTATAGAATGCAGCAGAAAAAAGACAGCAAATGGTGAAAACTTTAAGCAAGATGCATAATGGGGAATCAGAGACAATCCTTCCTAAAAATAGGGATGTGCCTGCACTGTGGATAGACTGAAATATAAGACATTCGGCCTCATATTTTAGCACATACCATATTAATGTCAGCCAAATGCTTTCGTAAGACACCTACAAAAATGGCCCTTCTTGGTGTTGGCCCCTTCAATAGAATATCATTCCCCCCCAAGGTACTGTTTGCCTCCATCCTCTTGCTCTTCTAAAATGCCCTAAAAATGTGATTTTGTCACCAGGCCCGAGGACCACATATGGAGATGAAGCTGATCAAGTGGCTGATTTGAAGGTGCTGTTCCTGAAATAGGGGGCAGTGTGTGTGTATCAATTTATTTTATTATATGGTAGATTTTTAAAAAATGTTATAAGCTCTTCAGAATCACCTGTGTGTGAGTTGGGTGGCTATATAAAATTAATTAATTAATTAATTAAATAATTAGTAAATAAATAAATAAATTAAATAATTCTTTTCTTAGTATCCTTCTAAAATTTTCAGAATTTTTCAGGAAGACAACTGCCCACAGGTAAACCTTGCTTCAGTTAATATCACAAAATCACAAACTGTCACCATTTTGATGGAGAAGAGCAAGTGAAAAACCCCTTTTTCCTTTACAGGTAAGCAAGAATAATAATTTTCCTCAACCATGTTTATAGCAATAGTACTTAGACTTATATACCACTCCATAGTGTTTTACAGCCCTCTCTAAGCGGCTTACAGAATTAGCATATTGCCCACCAACAATCTGGCTCCTCATTTTACCAACCTCAGATGGATGGAAGGCTGAGTCAATCTTGAGTTTGTCAGGATTGAACTCCTCGCAGCGGGCAGAGTTAACCTGCAATACTGCATTCTAACCACTGGACCACCATGGTCTCTATTTATGCACAGATGAAGATGCTATTGAGGAAATGAAAATACAGACTTCTAGGTATTGATTTGTTTTAGGTGGATGTTTTTTCCTTCTAATTTTAGGTTTTCATTTTATTTTGAACTAAATTTTGTTTTCTTATGAACCACTGGCAGACTGTATATAAAATGCTGTAGTAATGAATAATACCAGTCATCTGTGCTCAGGCACATTTCTTACTCTTGGCATTAGCTGGAAAGGAAAATTGCCCCAAATAAACATAGTATGCAAGGCCAGCTGCATTTTTGGTTTCTACTTTCTCTTTCCGATAATAGAATTATGACTCTATAAGGCTGCAATGTGCTCCTCAATCCTTTGGCTTGCAATATAGTTGGTTTTACTGCCCAAAACTATACAGGAGCTGAAATTATTTATATATTACATTTTTTGTACACATATATTTTTTTGGTCTTATTCTAAAGCAATAAAATAAAGTAAGCATAAATTTCTGTCTACATTTTTTCTGAATTTGCAATTCAGTTTACAGCACCCTGAATAAATGAAGCTATGAAAAAAAATGTTTAAGCTAGGAAAGGCAGAAAAATGTGTATATCATGGAAAATACAGACAAAAATATCTTATACTTGTGGCTTTCCTATTTTCAAATGATTTTACAATTACACACTAATTTGAAAAAAGGATGGATAAGAAAATATGAGCAAAATTTATTTTGACAGATTTATCCATCCCAACAATTGCAAATTGTTAGCAGTGTTTCAAAACTGTCAGAAAAGAATATCTGAAGTTCAGGGTTGAACTGTAAGGTCATTGGTGCTCTCTGAGTTTGGTGGTTTTCTTGCAGACATTTCATTAACAAATTAGATAATGAAACTAATCTAGTACTGATGAAGTTATCTAGTTTGATAATGAAACATTATGCAAGAAAATTATGGAAGAAAACCACCAAGCTCAGAGAGCAGCAAGGACCACACAGTGCTTCAATATTTTTTATTGTTTACATCTTGATCATTCAAGACACTTATTGGTTTCCTATCTAAACTATTGATGACTCTGACAATGGTCTAGACTAGCCATGCTGACTCAGGAATTCTGGGAGTTGAAGTCCACAAGTCATAAAAGAGCCAAACTTGCCTACCCCTGATCTAGATTACAGTATTCTCTGCTTCTGGAATTGTGGAATATATGATGAACTGTCCATCTCAAACAAATACAGATAAAGGTTGAGGAAATTATGACTTCCAAGGTCTCACCTTGTATTTAGCATTTGTAGAATAGCTGGTTCTCCATCGCACTGTGTAAAACCGAACTTCCGTGGTCTTCTGATTCTTGGGAACGGAGTTGTCTGCCCAACTGACCCTCACAGCATCATGGGTTAATGCAACAGCCTGGACACCTACTGGTGGGAGCATGGGGGTGGAGATATCTGGGACTGAGGTAGGGAAATCATCAAGCAAAGGATAAAAATCAACTTCTAATGGGTCAATGGGATCTGGGTCAAAAAGCCACCAAAAATGACCATATCAAAATTAAAAACAAAGATGTGGAATAGTCAAATAAATTGACAAAACAACCGCCAGTGAGATGCACATTACAATGTGTTAAATGTATGAGAATAAGAATGATGGGAGGAGAACATGAGAAGAATAGAAAAAAACAGCCATTAATTGAACAATCAGTGAGAAAAAATTGTCACACTATGGTGAACAAATTCACTGGGATAAAAAGCACACTTAAATTCATACTGAATACACAGTTTTCTTCCCTCCTGCCATTCTGTTGAATTTGCAACATTTACCTTGCCTCAAAAGCATGTGCACATATTTACCATAAAATCTAAAACTTATACATAAGTTTCAAAGTCCTTGCAACATTTGGAAGGCATGGCATAGACTTGAAAGCCTTATAAACACAATATATTCCATTATGAGAAATTGGATGTGATAATTCAACTGATTGTATGTGGAAGCAGGCTACACTCCAGATGGTTGTATTATAGATATAAATACAATTTATTTATATAGATATATAAATTTAATAAATAAATAGATATTTTTAAAGAAAATTATGTCGCTTGATATAGCATGCCACACAATAAAAGGAAATATAATTGTGGGTGGAAGGAAGGAAGGAAGGAAGGAAGGAAGGAAGGAAGGAAGGGAGGGGGAAGGAGAAGATATGTGGGAAGAGTTTTAAAAATGGCACAGTAATACTAAACAATAGGGGATGTTGAGGCAGAATCAAAGTGATGTGAATATTTGGGGAAAATGCAAGAAAATTAAAATGAAAAACTTTGGTCAAGTGCATTTATGGGATGAATAAGGGGGAAAGGATGAAAAGAGTGGTATGCAAGCTCCATCCCTTTCATATGTGCATCACAATGTTACAGGGACATACAAAAGGATGGAGAGCTTTCAGTGCAACTGTGTGATGCTGCTTTCATCACTTTGATAAAAGGGATGATACCTGTGGATTCTTCTGGTCCAGTGGACAAGTTTGGTCCTTTATGGACCATGCAAATTATAGAATGAGTACTTTGGTGCTGCTGTGGTTGGAATAAAGATCCATTTTCCCTGATTTGATGCTGCTAAAATGATTTATGTTTGATGATGCTTAGTTGCTTTGTTCAAAATCTTGTAGACCAAGTGCTTGAGGGATAAACAACCCAACTCTTTCTATGTATCAGTCAATTTTTGTTTTTGCCTTGGTGGCTTGATAAATTCAGTTGGCCTTATAAAGTCAGGATTGAAAATGTTTCAATCAGTAGATATTACGCAGGGAGAGGGGAGAGAAAAAAAGAGATGTATTCCTTCTACTTAGGTGGGTCTTCATCAGAACTGCAATGTTTTTGATTTCTGATTTGTTTAAATCAGAGGCCTTTTCCATTTCTGTATGTAACAATACATACTGTATTATTCAAGCCATATCTAATGATTCAAAATTATTATGTGAAACATTTTGCACCTATTCTGAATTCAGACAGATATGAACAGTGCAGTTATCAAGAAAGATTTAAAGTCCTTCCCCACCTTAAATTCCCATTTTGGTTATATGATAGCCAGAAGCAATGCTGACCACCAGCTCTATACAACTCCCCCAGCTTCAGTGTTGTGTCTTTTACAGCCAGCCAAGATCTGCCACTGACCGTTTTTGCTACGGTTGTTACGCAAATCACTGCAGTTAATTGAATCAACAGCCATTAAATGAATCCAGCTTCCTCCATTAAAATTTTGTTTATTGAAAGTCTTCCGGAAGGTTGCAAATGGCAACCAATGACCCTGGATGGATACTGCAACCATCATAAATACTGTCATGACCCAACAGATCCCAGTTTTGAGGAGGAGGAATTAGGGTTAGTGTCAACGCTGCAAATATTGTATATTCTTGCTTTTGACAATATATAGAATTGTCTGGTAATTATGGGGTTAATACAGAGCAGAAGGGGGGTTGAGGGTAAAGCCTGGGGAAAAAAAGAGGAAGAAAACATTTGACCTTCACACTAATTGGATGATGTGAGATATGACAGCTAATTTAGGGAAGGAACATACTGATAATTTAACTGCTCAGAGGAAGAGAACTTAGATCCTAGCATCCCTCCGTTGTGCCTGTGCTGACATTTTGTAACAATAAAAGACTTTTAGGAAAATAATGCATGGAAGTTCTTTGAAATGTTTCATTAGCCGGAACCATAACAGTTAGGGCCATCCAATGGGGATGGCATATCTCCCCTGGAATGTTTGGAGAATCCAGGGGCTGAGGAGGATGCTGTTCCAGGCCCCTCTGGCATTGGGGGAGGTGGTCGATCAGATGGGTAGCTGCCTGCCCTCATAAACACAGGGGAGGATCGGCTGCAAACAGGCAGTGGGGATGAGAAGTAGCACATTCCCTCTGATGAGGAATAGCTACCTCACCCATTCGATCCAAGGGCAAGGAGAGTGGAGCGGAGGCAAGCTCAAAGGAGGCCTGCAAGGCTGCCTCAAAGGAGGCCACCCCACCCCTCCTCACAAGGAACATCTGGCTTGAGCTGATTTAATCAGAGGCTGGGGGAAGGTGTCTTCATGAGGAACAATTGTTTTACTTTGGCACGCACTTCCCCGGCCTTGGAAAAACTCTGCTTTGGACTGTGTTTCTAGCTTATGGACACCAAACCTTGCTTGTGGACTCCTGATCTTGTCTTGTGGACCTTGAACTTTGTTTATGATTTACGGACCTTGCCCTGTGGACTTGCATTTTGTTTCTGGATTACAGACTTCCTCCTTGCTTTGTGAATTGGCTCTGGTGATTATTAGCTTTAGTTTGTGGATCTGTGTTACACTGACTGTGGGTGGCTGCCTTCAGGAAAGTTTAGTGTGGAGCTTTACTGGCCATTGTAAGACCATTTGTCATGGGACAGCACAGCAATAAAGGACTTTGTTGCAACTTGCATCTGTTTAGACAACCTGGGTCATAACAAATACATGCCAGTAGCCAAGCTCCAGAATCATGGTCACATGAGCACTGGGTTGCTGTGACAGTCATAAGTGTAAGACTTCGTTGTAATTTTTTTCAGCATCATCATACTGTGGCTTTGAACAGTTGCTAAACAAACTGTTTTGAGTCGGCGACTACCTGTTTCTCTGAGTTTCTTCATAAGCTATTTCTAAAGCAGTGATTTTCAATCTTTTTAATGCCGTGACCCCCCAACTGGTCGTAAGTCGAGGACTACTCAACCAGTCGTAAGTTGAGGATTACTCAACTGGTGCAGCACCAGTTTGCAGAATGGGACTTTTGGCGGGCTCAGCAGGGCAGAGACAGCCTGGACAATTCCTATTGGCTTTTGAAAGCCAATAGAATTACTCTATTCAAGACAGTCTATTCTATTGGCTTTCAAAAGCCAATAGAATAAAAGGGAGTAGCACAGCTAAGGAAAAGGGGGAAAAAATGGCGGACTGCGTTGAAATGGTCATTCGACCCCAAATGGGGTCCCGACCCACAGGTTGAGAACCACTGTTCTAAAGGGTCATGTTCTCGGTTAAATCCACACTTGCAAAGGAAAAGCAAGTTCCAGAGAAAGTGATATCTGGTCCCGGAATCCCTAAAGTTAAGGATAATTTGTTTGATAATTAAGGGAGCTTTTCCTTTGATTCCCATAAAATAATCTATTTGTTAGCTACCCAGTTGGGGAGGTAGCATATTTTAAAACATTTTTAAAAGGGGAAAAATAATTTCACAATTTCAGATAAATGTATCCTTGTAAAGGCTTCAAAAGACAAAGAAGAATCAGGAACATTGTATAACGAGTATTTTGGAGACTGAGATGAGGTGCTATTTTTTCTTTCTTTCTTTGTTTTTTGTTTTTTCTCAAGGGTGTATTTTTTTTTAGTGGAAATAGCTCACAAAATGCTAGAATTATTAGCTACCTGGAGTGAGCCTGTTGTAGTTTGCTTCATTTATTTCTTATGAACAAATGTAGTTTGTAATTTTCCTGTTTTTCACTTTTTGCTCTCCCTGACTTAACCTTCTTCCTACACAAATGCTTTAAAGAGGTTGAGCTATGCACCAGGAGAAGAGAATGATTAGATTGTACATTTTGCAGCAGTGGGAAAAAGTAATACTGTACTATATTAAGAATATGAATCGTGTTGTTCATTTTTCAGGCAACTTCTCTTCTACTGTCTAAACATAACTTATAACACTCCTTAAGACAGGTTAGTATTATTCCAAGAAAAATGAGAAGAAAAGAGCATTTTCCTTAAACTACCTAGTAAGATTTTTTTTTTATTGCAGGAGACAAGCTATATTTGAGTATATTCACTGAACCATTTTATTAAACTATTTATGAAACTCTTCCTTCATACCGTCTCTTTTTTACATGGTCTCATCTTGACATTGCAGATCCAAGAGTTATAACCTATCATTAATGTGCTACAAGAATGTCACATTTGTCTTCCTGTGAAACTTTTTCCATCTTACAATAATCTGTACTTATGGAAAACAATTTGAAATGCTGATGCCCAAGTGACAATATAAAACCACTTTTTGTGAGTTGGGCTACTAATCTTTCTGGCTCAGCAGTATCCATTCCAACTAATAATTCTCAGCTGTGGATATTTCCAAGATGTTGATGGAAAGCTATGAAACTGGGGCCTTCTGCAGGAAACACATACAGGGAATCCTCAACTTACGGCAATCACTGGGACCAGAGTAGCATAACAAGACAGTTTTTAAGCAAATAATCTCTGACTTTACAACCTTTTTTTGCCAAAATTGGTAAATTAATCACTGTAGTTGTTAAATGCATCATGCGGTTGTTAAGCAAATCCAGCATCGCCTATTGACTTTGCTTGTCAGTCATTGCCTGGAAAGGTTGAAAATGGTGATCGCGTGAACCCAGGATGCTGCAACTGTAGTAAATACATCCTGGTTGCAAAGTTCCCAAATTTTTATCACGGGACCATGGGGTACAGTTGTAAGTGCAAAGACCAGTTCTGGGTCACTTTTTTTCAGTGCTGTTATAACTTCAAATGGAAGGAACATGGTGGCTCGCATGGTTAGGATGCTGGGTTGAAAATCAGCAAGCCTGCGTTTGAGACCAAGTGCTGCTGGGTGAGTTCCTGTCATTCACTCAAGCTCCTGCCAGACTAGCAGCTCAAAAGTGAGCAATCTCAAGTGGATAGAAGGGTACCACTTCAGTGGGCACATGAAAGGAGCCCCCAACCAGCTGTCCCCAGGCAACAATGATGTCACTGGCTAATAGTTACAAACTGGAAGCATCTTGGTGCTTCCAACATGGATGGGATGGGACTCCAAAGGGTTACTAAATGAATGATTGTAAGTCAAGGGCTTCCTCTATTCTGTGTCCTCAAGTTATTGCTCCTTTCTGAATTCTACTTTCTATTATTCACGATTGCATCTTAATGTTCCTATTCTAACTTTACGAAACTTGGACCATTGGGAACACGCCAGTATTGAGCTTGAATGAAAGATGAGTCAGGAGAGAAGATGTGAATGGTGGAAACTGTAGTATCTTATATTACTACGGATGTCCCATCTCTGAATGAGACCCCACTTTCTTACTCTGGCTGACATCTGTGCTTTTGCTGTCTAGAGCTAATTAACTTCAGTTTAGCAGAATAATAAATGTTAAGAAACTCTCCCTCTCCCAGGTGGACTCAAGGTACCGAATTTGAAATTGTATTATGATGCTGTGGTTTTAACATTAATAAGTGACTGGGTTAATTTAACAAATGTAGAAATACTCCTCTTGGAGGGTTGGGACTTACTTTTGGATGGCATGCCTATCTAATTTTTAATAACAAGGTTGATAGGGTTTTTAAATCTCACATTATAAGGATTTCTTTACTTCGGGTTTGGAGGAAATATTATAGAAGTGATTTTAAAATTCCACTATGGGCTATATCGGGGCATGTGATAGAAGGGATAAGGAGAGGAGTTAAGATGGATAGTGTTTCTTATGTACAATTACTTAGATGGGATGGTAAAAACTGGCAATTAAAATCTTTGGAAGATTTAATACAAGAAAATATTATTTACTCATGGTTTCATTATAGACAAATAGTGGAGAGGTGGAAGATAGATCGTAATGTGGGTTTGCTTAGAGAAGATGAGAATTTATCAAAACAAATAAAAGATCAAAGACGAACCCATATTAAGAGAATCTATGGGGTGTTAGTAGAATTGGACTCAGAAGCAGAATTAGTTAAAGAATGTATGGTCAAATGGGCACAAAATTTTGATGAACCGGTTTTATTAGATACCTGGGAAATTATTTGGGTGAGGAATGTTAAATTTACACAAGCCCAAAATTTAAGGGAAAATTTTTACAAAATGTTTTATAGATGGCACCTTGATCCACAAAAAATGTCTCGTATGTATCCTGACTTACAGCCTAAATGTTGGAGATGTGGATGTTTGGATGCTACTTATTATCATATCTGGTGGTCATGTAAAAATATAAAAGCTTTTTGGATTAAGATATGGTGGAATATCCAAAGAATTTTTAGAAGAAGGGTAAAATTTACCCCACAATTGTTTTTGTTAGGTATTGTTTCTGATTGTGATACTAAAGAGACTATATTGATGTTAAATTTAATTACAGCGGCAAGGTTGTTAGTAGGGCAATGTTGGAAGAAGGAATCTTTGCCTACCTTGCAAGAGTGGTTTTTTAAAGTTTCTTATTTGGCGGAAATGGCAAAGATTTCGGCTTTCTTGAAAGATCAATCGCAAGAGAAGTATTTTTTGGTATGAAAAAATGGATAGACTTTATACAATATAAGTTGGATATAAAAATATTATTTAGCTTTTCAATAACTTATATTTAAAATTTAAGATATTTTACAGATTTTATAGATTTTTCTTTTTTTTCTTTTTTTTCTCTCTCTTTTTATTTCTTTTCTTTTTCTTTCTTCCTATTTTCTTGTATTTCCTTGTATTTTTGTCTTTTTATATATATACTATTGTTAACTATTTTACAACTTGTTTAATTAATGTATTTAGATTTGTTTATGGTTTATATCTGTTTTAAGACTTTTTGAAAAAAATTTAATTAAGCCTCTATTCAGCTCTGGGAAGGTCGGGGGGAGGGTATGGGAGGGTTGGGGGGGCTTGGGGAAGGGAACTGTATTGTTTTGTAAAATCTAAAAATTTTCAATAAAAAAAAAAAGAAACTCTCCCTCTCTCCTCATTCTCTTTTGGGGTTCTGGCATTACAGTTCCTCAAATTATCCCTACAGTTGGTATTTTGAAATGTAAAATGGCTGGAGTAGAGATCATTAATATAAAGCCTACGTGGAGTTAAAGCCACCAGTGAAAATATAATACATTTCTTTGCAGCATAATCATTTAATTTTGCTCCATCAGTAGTCTTTCCAGCTGAATCTTGACACAATTGGCTCATTTTAGTAGGTAGTCAAATTTATCAAAAGGGGCTGTTATGGACTTTGCTGCATATTCAGGTGGATAGGTCAGGTTTTTCATTTCCGACCAGAAGGATAATTAATTCACGTATTAACAGAGCTGCTTCCATATGGATGGACTCTGTGTAATTGTCGTAGCATCTCTAATGAGGGAGCTCATTGGCTGAATGCATGAATGACACAGTACTCTCAAACTGAGAAGTAGTAATTTCACATTCTGGTGCGGGTAAGTGTTGTGTAAATGGTTCAACCTTCATTATTCCTCTTTGCAGAGCTGAGAATACTGAGCTATGAGGAAAGGAACTCCCATACCATTCTGGTAGCCTGCAATATGATATTACTATTAATTAATATCCATATTTTCATTAGAAGTATTTGCACAGTGGAAAAACATTATTGATTCCTCAATAATGTTCCTCCTACTTATTCTTCTAATAAATGTGGGATGAGAGTACATTGGCATGCCACAAAGTGCTAAATACATTGGCTGTCACAAAGAGGGGGTCACATGAAATCAGAACAAGAAGCAATGGATGGAAACTAATCAAAGAGAGGGCCAACCTGTAAATAAGGAGACATTTCCTGACAGTCAGAACAATTAATCAGTGGAACAACTTGCCTTCAGACGTTGTGGGTGCTCCAACATTGGAGGTTTTTAAGAAGAGATTGGACAACCATTTTTCTGAAATGGTATAGGGTCTCCTGCTTGAGTAAGGGGTTGGACTAGAAGACCACCAAGGTCCCTCCCAACTCTGTTATTCTGCCATACCATAAATCAGTGGTTCTCAACCTGTGGGTCGGGACCCTATTTGGGGTCGAACGACCATTTCACAGGGGTCGCCAAACAACGCAGTGCGACATTTTTTTCCCCCTTTTCCTTAGCTGTGCTACTCCCTTTTATTCTATTGGCTTTTGAAAGCCAATAAAATAGACTCTCTTGAATAGAGTCTAATTCTATTGGCTTTCAATAGCCAATAGGAATTGTCCAGGCTGCCTCTGCCCTGCTGAGCCCGCCAAAAGTCCCATTCTGCAAACGGTGCTGCACCAGCTGAGCAGTCCTTGACTTACGACCGGTTGGGGTCGCGGCATTAAAAAGGTTGAGAACCACTGCCATAAATGGAAGTTTTGTACATTTTTAAAGGCATAATGGATCCAGTTTTTTTTAAAAGATGTGGAAGCAACTTTACATGACAATTTCAATTCTTTCTATAGCAGCCCAGACAAGAAGGGACAAAGGTCATGGTGCATGGACTCTTTGGTGAACTTCTGGCCCAATAGCCAAATCTGGCTTCTTCGGGAATGTCCTACTGGCAACCTATGGGAATATATGATTGAAGGAAAGATAAGAGTATTTTTATTCTACCCTGAGAAAGAGGTACAATAGGACATGTGATGGCTGACTTCCCATGATTGTTCCATGGAAACAACAGACTAACTACTGGTAATTCTTGATTTACAACCCTTCATTTAGCAGTCATTCAAAGTTACAATGTTACTGAAAAAAGTGACTTCTGATCAGTCCTCACACTTAAAATTACTGCAGCATTCCCATGGACGATAGATCAAAATTTGGGTGTTTGGCAATGGTTTTAGTGTCGCAGGTTCACAAGATTGCTGCTTGTGACCTTTCCAGCCAGCTTCTAGCAAGTCAATGGGGAAAGCTGAATTTGCTTAATGACTGTATCCACTGGTAAGTTATTTGCCTTAACAATCTTGGTTAAAAAATGTCATAAAATCAGGCATGACTTACTTAGCAATGGTCTTGCTTAGCAACAGAAATTCTGGTCCCAATGTGGCCATAAGTTGAGGACCTCCTATAGTTAATTAGTTGTAGCTTCCTAAAGCTTTAGGAAATTTTGGAAGAGGGGAAGAAGGAAGGGTAACATCGTATGGACCCTTGCATTTTATACTGTTTTCAGCATCACTGAATTTCTTCAAAAGATTGTAGAGTATGCGTGTAAAAGACCTGGTACTTAAACTAGATAGCACGATTGTGTCACAAAGACACAACTCATTAAATATGATAGCCAGATTTCACACATCCTTTTTAAGTGATGATGCGGGTTGGCTTAGTTTTGACTTGTGTGAACCCAGACAACTGTGCTTTGTCTTAATTCAATAAATTAAGGTTGAGCAATTCTGGCTTAGTGCCTTATACATGGAACGTCCAGGTATGGTTTTCAACATTTTGTGATGAGAATGTGTGAAAAAGTCATCTCAGGCACAACAGCTCAATTAACAGAATAACAGAGTTAGAAGAGACCTTGGAGGTCTTCTAGTCCAACCCTCTGCTCAAGCAGGAAATCCTATACTATTTCAGACAAATGGTTCTCTTCTTAAAAACCTCCAGGGTTGGAACACCTACAATTCTGGAGGCAAGTCGTTACACTGGTTTATTGTTCTTGCTGTCAGGAAATTTTTCCTTAGTTCTAGGTTGGTTGTCTCCTTTATCAGTTTCCATCCATTGCTTCTCATTCTGTATTCAGATACTTTGGAGAATAGGTTGACCCCATCTTCTTTGTGGCAGCCGCTTAGATATTGGAAAGCTGCTATCATGTCACCCCGGATCCTTCTTTTCATTAAATAGACATATGCAATTCCAGCTACCGTTCTTCATATGTTTTAGCCTCCAGTCCCATAATCATCCTTGTTGCTCTTCTCTGCGCACTTTCTGGGGTCTCAACATGCTGTCACCATAGTTTTAGTGGGATCAGCTCCCTCCTTCACTTGCAGTTTCTGAGTCAACTGTAATGTCTCTGAGAATGAACTTCCAGATTTGTACCACCCCCATCCCAGCACTTAGGATGAAGTCCTCGCCATTAAAAGAAATATACTTACTTTACCCAATCATATGTGTTGCTATAGGAGAGAGGGTGAATAAACAAAATAGGATAAAGATAGCATCCCTTCCAACTCACCTGTCAGTGATCTGGTGGTAGCACTCTCATAAAGAGGCACTCCTTCCCCAGCATTGTTGAATGCTTTCAGAGATATGACATAATGGGAACTTGGTTCTGTAAATGAAGCAAATATAATATCAACAGAGTTAACAAAAAGAAGCAGATTTGGGCAAGAATCATAAACCTGCTTGCTAGATCAAAGCAGCTTAATGACATGGTTCCGACAGATGAAACTCTTCAAAAGAACTTCAAGGCATTGTTTACCTTAAAGGAACTTTTATTTGAGTAACATAATATCGGCACTGCATAATCGAAGCCAAAAACTGAATTTCCCTCCCCTTGGTATATAGTATCAAAGAACAATTCCCTCCTCCAATTAACAGTCATAAATCACATTCCCCAATTAGTTTGAAGTGTGGGCTTCCTCTCCAGCTCTCCAGCCCGCCAATTCTTTATCAGCTCTGGGCTCAATAACCTTGATTTTCACACTAAGTTTAGTGCTGTTATGTCTAGCTAGACTTCATTCACACACACCCCTCCCAGCATCATCTAACTCTAAAAGCAAAAGGTGAAAGATGGCTACATTTCCATCTGTTGTCAATGCAAAAACATCCAATGTTAGCAGCGTTGACACTTATAACATGTAGTTAAGATACATACCTATATGCATACTTAATATGATTTTCCTTGATTCGTTCAAATGAGCAACCAAATATATTTATGTTTTATATTTATCAAGCTGGATCTTGGCTTTTTTGAGGAGCCTTTGATTAAGCTACCTTATCTTATGGTCTGTGGATTAAGAAAAGGCTCAGCTTTGGAATCTGGATAGAGGAGTTTTGAACCTCCCAAAGCATGAAACTATTTTAAGAGATTAAAAACTAGGGTACATTTTACATTAGAATCCAGGGTACATGCATTGATTATGATTACTGATATTGTGCTGTATGTATTATATTATATATCATTGCACTTTGCATATTGGTATTGGGGGGCATCTAAAACCTAATGAAACAAACAAACAGACAAATAAATAAGCAAATAAATAAAATTTAACTGCATGCCAGAAGAAAATGAAATCTTAAAAAAAGCTCAGAATGATTCATACATTTCTAACTCATGCACATATCTAATGTTCAAAATCAATTTTCAATCATATTTCCAGGCTATTAAGAAAAAAAGAAGATGAAATAAAATTGTTCATTTCTTCCCCGTTTCATTTAGAGGAGCAATAAATAACTGCTGAGCTACTGGAAATAGTAGGAAACTATTTTTTTTCTACCCATTTTATTTAATCCCTGACCGTATATGATGAATTGTAGTTTATTTGGTGGATTATAAAATGTTTTAAGTTCAGAACTACCTGTTACACTTTTCATGAGTTGTCTCAACTAGGCCCAGTGAGAATTCTGAAGATTTCACCAGAGAATTTTAAGAGTCATCATACAGTCTCTGATTTCATTTCCTCCTTTTCTGTTTTTATCACGACCCCTTCCTTATGAATCCTGGCAAGTATACATAATCTTTTTTAGTGAGGGGGTTCTTGGTGCTCTCTGAACTTGGTTGTTTTCTTGCAGACATTTCATTGCCAAATTAGGTAATAAACTAGTCTAGCACTAATGATGTTACCTAGAGAAAACTCCTCTCCCTTCTAGCACTGATGATGTTACCTAGTTTGGGTAATGAAACGTCTGCAAGACGCAACCAAACTCAGGGAATACCAAGGACCTTTCCTTTCAACCCTGAGCTACAAATATGCCCCTCCATGAACGATGTTTTTAAAATGAAGACCAATATTTGTCCTTATGGAAGCAGTTGTGTTCCAAAAAGGAGACATGTCAAGGACAACAACTACAACAAAAAAGATGGACTGTGAAGGGCAACTCATTAAAACTATGTTTAAATCAAACAATTATTTAAATTAAATTAATTTATGCTCTATATAAAATAATTTTCTTACTCTGGCACATTAGCCATTATAATTTGGCAACAAACTGTAAGGTGACCATTCCCTGAGGACATTTGTTGCTCTGAGAGTGAATAGATATAAATTTGGCCGGGAAAACAATGAACAGCTCAACAGTCCACCTTGTAACCACTTTCTGAGAGGCAACTTGCCATCACACATGGCATACATCACTGGAACAGCACACATCTTAAACTATTGCTCATTGCTATGGCCTGGCTATTGAATAATCACCCCTGCCAGTTTCTTGGTGATAGGAGACCTACTCAAAATATTCATTAAAAAGAAATCCATCTTGTTACTGCTGAGAGTTTCTCAGCTGCTCAGTTGGTAAAATAAAGTGGATTCGCTTGACTTGATGGTAGGAGCTATGCATGTCACCTCCGCGTGCAGAAGAAATGTATTATGAAAAATATCATTAAAGATACATATCTATATTTAGAAATCAGGTTTTTCAATTCTCAACTAATTGGACTCAGCATTTCTCTTCGCTACTATAGACATTCTTAAAACTACATTTTATAAAGTTTCATGATGAGGCAAGAAAGAAAAAAACATCTCAAGTATAACATAACTCTAAATAATCACTTCAGTTTGACAAAATACTTTCTTGAAGTGGTATAATGAGTGTTTTAAAGCACTTAACTTTGGTAATATTATATAAGCAACATCTTAGCAATGTTGTGCAACATACACACAAATACGCTTATATAAACACAGTGTACAGTATATAGAGTACTGTACAGTGTGTGTGCCTATATATATGTATATGCATGTATATATATTCTATATAATGTACACCGTGTGTGTATAAGTGTGTTTGTGGGTGTATTATACATAGCCTTCAAGTTAGTCTTGACTTCTGGCAGCTACATGGATAAGACCCTGAAGTTTTGTTGGCAACATTTTCAAAAGTGTTTTGATATTGCATCCTTTCTAAGGCTGACTGAGACAGACTGGCTCAAAGCTTCCCAGCTGCCTTAGGGCCTAAGGAAGGACTAGAACTCACAATCTATAGAGTGGAATTGAGTGGAATGGAATGGAACGGAATGGAACAGAACACTTTATTTAGACAAGTGTGATTAAATACACAAGGAATTTGTCTCCAGTGCAGAAGGTTTCAAAGTAAAGGCAAAACAACAGAGTAATAATAATGATAATATGATTCCAGTAAGAGGGAGTAGTAGAGAAATGAAAAGGATAATAATACTGTAGCTATACAACATGAATAAATATACTTAGACATAAAGCAATAGTGTGAGGATTAGGAGTTCAGCAGATGATGACATGTCCCTGTGTCTAGATATTTGGCACGGAATGCCCTGTAGTGACAACCTGAGGGGAAGAGTTGAAACAATTTATGCCCAGGATATGAGGGATCTGTAGATATTTTCTCAGCCTTTCTTTTGACCCATGCAATATATATGTCAAGGGTGCAAATACTGTATATTCTTACTTTGACAATATGCAGAACTGTCTGGTATTTTTGGGGTTAATAGAGAGCAGAAGAGGGTGGGGGTAAAGCCCGGGAAAGAAAGAGGAAAGAAACCTTTGACCTTCACACTAATTGGATAATGTGATATATGACAGCTAATTTAGGGAGGGAACATGCTGATAATTTAACTGCTCAGAGGAAGAGAACTTAGATCTTAGCATAGACCCCGTTATGCCTGTGCCGACATTTTGAATCAATAAAAGACTTTTAGGGAAATCAATGCCTGGAAGTTCTTTGAAGTGTTTCATTAGCTGGAACCATAACAATATAGGTCCTCAATGGAAGGCAGACTGGTTGCAATTGTTTTTTTTTTCTGGAATCCTAACTATCCATTGGACTCTGTACCAGTCCTGTTTGGTTGCTGTACCAAACCAGACAGTTATCAGAGTACAGATGACAGACTCGATGATTGCTCTGTGGAACTGTATCAACAATTCCTGGGGCAATCTGAACTTTCTGAGTTGAATCAGGAAGAGCATTCTTTATTGTGCTTTTTTAATGATGGTTCTCATGTTTTAGTGCAATGCCTTTAATTACCACTCTTACTGTATAAGAAAGAAAGAAAAAAAGAAAGGAAGGAAGGAAGGAAGGAAGGAAGGAAGGAAGGAAGGAAGGAAGAAGAGTCTCGAAGCAAAACTAGCTGAGAACTACAAGGAAAAAAAATATTTATGGATTATTGACAGCTCTTTGTAAACAAATCCTCCTTTTTTCTTTAACCATATAATGCTGCTCCTGGTCCATAAAAAAGAAATCTACCAGCTAGTGTTATTGGGTTGGACATAAGCTAGAAGCCTAATCAACGTATTCATTTTCTTAGCTACCAGTTTTCTTCATGTCCATGCTACTTATTGAGAGTTCTCTGAATTATTCATTCAAACCATGCCTCACATGTCAGTTGATGGGGAGCTATAAACCTTAAATCTGACTGGATTTCAAATTAATAATTCAACATTTTTTGGTTGAACAACCATGGAGGGGGCTAAATCTTTGTATCCATACTAGGAATGAAATTTTAACAGCACATTTCCAATTAAGGAAGGGCACTGGACAATAGAAAGTGGCCGTGTAAAAGTCAGACCACTGGAGCCCTTAGCTCAATCCTGGTCACAATGATTGGCAGTTGTACTCTATGGTTTCAAGTAGAATTTTTCTTTGTCAAAATTGCCAAGGCCAAAAATCAAACCTGAGACCTACAGCAGGTACTGCATGCAGTCCTAGGGCCATTTTGTCCCTTGGCTTCCACTTGTATGGCCTTCAAAAAAAACATAATTAAAATCCTTATGGCAAGAGCAATTTATCCCATTGCTAGCGGTCTGCAATGTTATTTGGAAAAAAGAGACAGAATAAAACATGTTATCAAGAGCAAAGAAAAAGAGAAAGGAGGAGTAGAAAGAAGGATAATAGGGGAACTGGGGCGCTATGCAACTTTGGTACTGTATATTACTCATTTCAGGTGTTCAATTTAAGGCAAGTTATGACTTCACTGTGGCCAGAGGATTTGAGGAGTGCTATGTTTACCAAACTGGAAGAAAAGGGATGCATATTTCATGCAATTCAAAAAGCCCCCTTCCCCTCTAATCCTCAAAAACAATTTGGTCAGTATTTGGGTTGAAAGCTGAAAGTCACCTTCTCCTGCAGCATTGGTCTGAAGAGTCTAAGATGACTTGAGTTGTTTCAGTTATGGAATTTAGGAGGCCTTTTCCCTTTGGAAAGCAAATCAGCTTGCTTCCACAGTCCAACCTGCTTCACTGAAGCAAATTGCACTGCTTTGCACAGACCTACTAGAAGGGCCTTAGATTTCTGTGAAGCTTAAGGCATCTTTGTTCTCCCAAAGAAATGCACAGTTTTTAACCAGTGGGAACTACAGTTGGATCCATGGAGACACATACACATGGAAACACTGGTATCTCTCCAGGACCTTGTACAGCAGGCAACCATTGCTGAATGTTTATATTAATTCTAGTCCTTTCTGATCAATCAAAGCATTTCTATAACCTGCTGGAAGGAAGGAAGGAAGGAAGGAAGGAAGGAAGGAAGGAAGGAAGGAAGGAAGGAAGGAAGGAAGGAAGGAAGGAAGGAAAGAAGGAAGGAAGGAAGGCTAATAATGTCACAAAAGAGAAAAGGTGGGCTGAGCTATGCTATCATAAAGTAGATACAGAGCTGGCTGAACAACTACACCAGGAGAAGTTATGTCATTGTTTCCATGTCACGGTCTAGCAAGCCTTGAAGAGCTCCATTCTAGGTCATCTGCTCAACATATATATATGAATGATAATTAATCATAGAAAATACAATTTGCCAAATCTCCAAATGACACAATGATAGGAGAGATAGAGAACAACTTAGAGGACAGCATTGAGATTCAGGAAGATCTTGACAAGCTGGAACAATAAGCAATATGAATTTCAACAGCAATCAATGGAAAACCTATTAAAGGCATAAGATTGTGTCAGGGTACATTGATGGATGAAATTAAATTAAATCCAAGATCAAAAGAAGTCACTGTTCTTATCAATTTAATAAACTAATCAAGGAGAGATCCAACCTAGAACTAAGGAGAAATTTCCTGAGAGTGAGAACAATTAATCAGTAGAATGACTCACCTCCAGAACTCATGGGTACTCCATCACTGGAAGTTTTTAAGACGAGATTGGGCAGCTGTTTGACTGAAATGGTATTGGGTCTACTGCTTGAGCAGGGGGTTGGAATAGAAGACCTCCAACGTCCCTTTCAATTCTGTTAGTCTGTTATTTTTCTCTATTTGGGGTTGGTCAAACCACACCTGATTTTGTATCTAACTCAGAGCACCATATTTTAGGCAGAACATTGACAAGAGGGCAGCAATAAAAATAATGTAGAATTTGGGTGAAGAAAAAGAGGAACACCTGGGATACTGAGTATATTTAATCTGGAAAAGGGTAGACCATGGGGAAATATGATAGCTGTTTTCAAATGCCTTAAGGGCAGAAGTGTTCTTGTTCCACAAGACAGGATAAAAAACAATAGGTTTAAATCACAAGGAAGTAAATTTTAGTTGAATATTAAGGGAAAAAATCCTATAAGTAACAGCTATCGAACAATGGAACAGCTGTCCTAGTATGGTAGCTTTCCTTAACTTTATTTAAAGGCTGGATAGCCATCTGTTGGAGTTGCTACAACAGTAGGTTTTTTCACTGGAGAGATGTCCCAAAAGTGCTTTTCAAATGACTGAGAATCTCCGTAGACACTGGAGAGATGATTGCACTAGATCAGGGGTCTGCAACGTTGACAACTTTAAGATTTGTGGATTTCAGCTTCTAGAATTCCTCAGCCAGTTATGCTGGCTGAGGAATTCTAGGAGCTGAGCTCCACAAGTCTTAAAGTTGTCAAGGCTGAAGACCTCTGCACTAGATGATCTCCAAGATACGTTTTAACCCTTACATTTTATGTCTCTGTGAGTCTTGTGGATGGAGTTTGGCTGAAATACTCAGCCAGTCTCAAAGTGGAGAAAGCATGAGCTTGATAGACTGACACCCTTGATATGAAATTCCATATTTCATTTCAATTTATAATACTGGACATGCTGAGGATGATTAATCCTATTATTTAAATGCCAAATGAATCAATATTACTTATTTTACAATACTGCTCCATGATTCTCTACCCCCATATTTTGTAATTACTTTTATGTCCTACATTGATACATTTGGTTAATGTTACTAATGAGATGGATGGCATGTTCACTGCCAGAAAAAGAAGCCTCCTTTTTTTTTAAAAAAAAGGCCTGATGAATAACTGGAGCAGTTATTCACTCATAACACTTGAGGGTGATCAGATCATTCTCCCAGCATTATTCATTGTACTGGCGCTCACTGCACCCTCACTGGCTGAGCAGAAATAATTTGGTATGCATGGCAATGGAGACAGAGATTTATTCACAAAATTTCCACAATTAGCTTTTTGACTAAGAATGTGATTTGCGAGGAACAAATTTGCACAAGGTCCCTTCCCACAGGTGTGCATTAGAGGGAAAGGAAAGGGAGATGTTTCTATAGCAACATGACTGACCACTTTCTCCTGTCCTTTGGTTAAAAAAAAAGTCCAATTAATGTTTCATTGTTATGAGTCATTAGAGAGAAGGGGTCCATAAAGCCAACAGCTTCTTTTCTACAAACTCAAACCCTATCCACCCAACCCAACTCTTTAATTCCCATTACCCATTTCCGAATGACATCTGCAGGTAAAAGAACTCATTTCAGCAGCTTCTTTTATAAAATGCAAATGAGCCTTGATGAATTATGAGATGCCAAGTAAGAAAAAAATAATGTTTGTACCTCACCAAATAATCTTGTTAGATAAATAATACTGGAATGCTTTGAAATAATAGTGATATGTAGATTGTAGATAGATAGATACTGTAGATAGATAAATAGATAGATAGATAGATAGATAGATAGATAGATAGATAGATAGATAGATAGACAGACAGACAGACAGGAGATATAGAGATAGACAGATAGAGAGATAGATAAACATTGAGATGAGAGAGAGGAATAGAGATGATGGCTGGATGGATGGAGGATGGATAGATAGATAGATAGATAGATAGATAGATAGATAGTAGACAGACAGATATAGAGATTGACAGATGAGAGAGATGAAAAGTAGATAGATAGATAGATAATGGATGGATAGATAGATATAAAGATAGATAGAGATTGATAGATGATATATAGCGAGAAAGACAGATGTAGAGATAGATGATAGATAGACAGACAGACAGACATGAACTAATAAATACAAATAGAAGCTTGGGTGCATTTCAACATGTAGAGAAAACAAATTAATTCAGTTTAGCAGATCATGTCACAAGCAGAGGTAAGGCAAAAGTCTGGTTAAAGTGGGCTTCATGTTCTTTTGAAAGCAATTGCCTTACTTCTCAACTTGAATTGAAAACCTTTCACTGACCACTAAACATATGGATGGATGGACTGATGACTTCCAAGAAGATGATACATGGTAGCTAAAGTGCTACCATCCTTCCTCCCATCTGCATCTTTCAAAGGTTTTTCTGTGTAAGGAATGACAGGTCAGCTCTTTAGAATAGATATGGTGGTGATCACCATCCATTGCAAAAAGACAGCTGAAGACCTCTGAAGCTGAGAAAAAGATTTGAGGAGGCCAAGGGATATCATAGAGTAACCAGAAAATGCCAGAAGCCTTGAAATGTCTGCAAGAAAACCTCCAAGTTCAGAGACCACCAAGGATCCCTCCCTGACTCATATGGAATGTGACTGGAGTGGCTCATGTGGTGACAGAGGACTAGAGATGATAGATACCTGGAGTTAGGACAGAATCATGGAAATATAGGGTGCTTTTAACTCTCCCAAAATACTGGCAAAGGACCAAAACACTGGTAGCCTGTCCTGAGAGAATGCATTTGGTATAAGGATGCAGAGTTTTGGCAGCAGATGTGGAATGCTGGGAGAGTCATGTAGGAAAACAGAACACACCCTTCAGATATATAGTTAGCTGAGCAGGACACTGCTAGGAGACAAGCCCAGAACATGAATTGCAGGCACAGAACATTGACAGGGGCCATGTACAAATTGACCAAGGTGTTGATGCAGTCACGTATACAACTGCAGCATGCTACACAAAACTTATAGGCAACATGCCTCCCCCTGCCATTCATTCATTCATTCATTCATTCATTCATTCATTCATTCATTTCTTTACTATAGTTACCCATTTGAAGGCAAAAAGGAAAAGTGGACAGCAGAGGATGAGATGGTTAAATAATGCTATTGACGCAATGCACACAAATTGGGACAAACAGAGGAGCCTGGCATACTATCGTCCATGGGTCTCAAAAAAGTTAGAAACGACTTAAGTGACTGAACAACAAAAACATACAGTAGTTGCCCCACTCCAATGGATTCATTATTATGGTGTCACTGTAGTTGGTGCTTCTTCTCGAACATGCCTATTGGCCATCCCTTAACAAAGGTGAAGGTAAGAACCCACAAGTCTCCTCATTTCCTTTGAAACTTCTTTCAAAGGTTTCCTCTCCCCTTTCCATAAAATTTCATGACATAGTTTAAACCAAAAGGTGTACCACAATTTCAGTCCTTTTTCTATGAAAGGACCCATAGATGCTTTGCTTGAAGCTTGTCTTCTTTGTTGGAGCAGGTGCAACATTCAGCCAGACTAATCCAAAACAGACCTAAAGCCCATCTTAAGAACATATCCCATTTTAAAGAATCTTTTAATCCTATTAAGTTACTCTTAATCATATTAGCAGTTTTCATTTTTTAATGCTGCATTAGCTCAGCATTAACCTCCTATCAGTCTAGTGTTCACCAAAGCGGTTAATTTCCCTTGCTGTTTAGATAAACAGCGAGATTCTGCTTAGAAAATGGTTCTCTTCTATCTTATGCTGCCACTCTGGCTGAGATGATTTCAAAAATAATCTTGCCTCTCAGGAGGACTTAATCCAGGTTAATTTAAATTTTAACCTCATTTGTGTTCTTTGATGAATTGCCATTAAAGCAGAACTGATACCAATGGAAGCACCTTCCTTTTAATGCATGGAGAAACAGAATAGATGCAACCAAATCTACATGATTTCAATGCACCTCTGTGCAACTCATGTTTCAAAGGAATTCTGCTGGAAATAATGGATGACTTAGAAGTCTGTGGAATAATAGGCATCCCAGTTGCAGAAATACTCAGTAAGGCACATACCTCATGATGTCATTGTACAAAGGATATCATGTGTGCAATGACATCATGATGGATGCGAAGTCTAAGTCCCTCAGTAACTCCTCCCATTAAGTATTTTCAACTCCATCTCTGGTTCTCTATTTCTGTTAGGCCTGATTTTGGCAAGCTGAAACAGGGTAAAGCAAAGGGAGCCAAGATTTCTGAACAGAGAAAACGTTGAAATGGTGTTGTCTTTTTTAATTGTGCAAAATTAAATGTTCACAGGTTACATAAAATGTATTTATTGACTTTTTCCTTGCTCCACAGACAATATTTTGCTGCTTGAGCCCTAAACATATAGATTCAATAGAAAAAGATGTTAAGTGGGAATGAAACAGTATTTGACACTGTGGAAGTTATTTTCCCACCGTGGAAGCTATTTTCTAGATAGATAGATAGATAGATAGATAGGTAGGTAGGTAGGTAGGTAGGTAGGTAGGTAGGTAGGTAGGTAGGTGGAGAGAGAGAGAGAGAGAGAGAGAGAGAGAGAGAGAGAGAGAGAGAGAGAGAGAGAGAGAGATTCTTGTTTTGTTTTTCATGCGTGGACCTGCTGATGGCATTAACAGTATTTGCCTGGATCCACCTTTCCCAATTCAGTCATCTACAGATAGTTTCAAGTGCAAGCTTATCACAATATGCAACTACTCCATGGCTGTATGGGCTGGGGTTGATAGGATTTGTAGCACAACACATTTGGGGTATGTAGTGTGCTAATTGGGGGAGGCTTAGTTGGGTGTAAAGTACTTGTCTGTATTTATAGGCTTCTGAGAAGGAATTGAATCCTTCCTATCACTTAAGGTGTCGTCTCATCATGTTTTTCCTGGCTTATTCTAGACATTCTTCCCTTAAGACAAGAAGCAGTGGTGAGCTGTGCCAGCCACTTATTCAAATCAAAAGAAGAGAGAGATGCAGAAAAGAAGTAGAAAGGATGTTATTTGTGATGATGAAAAGAAGGACTAGGGTAGTGGTTCTCAACCTGTGGGTCGGGACCCCATTTGGGGTTGAACGACCATTTCATGAGGGTTGCCAAACAATGCAGTCTGCCATTTTTTTCCCCCTTTTCCTTAGCTGTGCTACTCCCTTTTATTCTATTGGCTTTTGAAAGCCAATAGAATAGACTCTCTTGAATAGAGTCTAATTCTATTGGCTTTCAAAAGCCAATAGGAATTGTCCAGGCTGTCTCTGCCCTGCTGAGCCCGCCAAAAGTCCCATTCTGCAAACGGTGCTGCACCAGTTGAGTAGTCCTCGACTTACGACTGGTTGAGTAGTCCTCGACTTACGACTGGTTGGGGGTTGCAGCATTAAAAAGGTTGAGAACCACTGGACTAGGGGGTGACATGATAGCAGTGTTTCAATATAAGGGGCTTCAATATCTAAGAGATGGGCATAGTTTTGAGCTCTCTGAGAGAAGTGAGGTGCAAATAAAGTCTTTTCAACTTTATCTTCAGTACACTCCTGAGTTGTTTTCTGATCTGAAATGCCAAAGCCACCCTTTTTGAAAGATTTCTGGTAAAATCCGAAGGGGTTCTTCAAACACACTGTGGATAATCCTCCAGTGCTCATGGAAGCTTTTTGGGCAATGCTATGAAGGAAAGACCTCTGTTGAAATGTTCACTAAGAAAGTCCCTCTCAGCTTTCCTCTCTTGTGTAAGTAGAGAAAGTTGACAGGGCCTCCATAGTAGAGTGAGGTGAAGCAACATGATTCCTTTGCTTTACTCTTAGGAGCAGAAGGACTACATTGCTTTGTGAAGTAGCTTCAAGGGAAAACTTTGTTCAAATGTTTGTTAAAACAAAGCATCTTTATCCATTTTACAGCCCCAATGTACAGTAGATCTTGGTCCCCATTGCAGGAGATTGGGAGAAATTGGGGGAATTAAAAATAGGTATGATAACAGAGGACCTGGTCAATACATGTTAAATATATTCACAAATTAAATAGTTTACTGGATTTTTATCTCACTTTACTACTATATAAGTAACTTAAGACATCTTTCCTCCTCTTATTTTCCTCATTACAACAACCCTGTGAGGTGGATTGAACTAAGAGAGTGGCTGGACCAAAGTCATTCAGCCAGCTTTCATAATTAAGACAGGACTAGAACTCATAGCCTCCTGATTTCTAGGCCAACACTTTAACCACTACACTAAACTGGCTCTAATCTACATTAAGCTGGTTCTAAGCTATTAGATCCAAATATGCTTAGTATCCTCTTATAATGGTAGCCACATGAAAACTTTAGAATCCACTTTGAAACAAATACACTTCTTAATCAAAGAAACGATTTCTTTAAAATCATTTAATTTCCAGTGCCCATCTACTTGAAATGAGCTGTTCCCCAAACCATTATTAAAGTCAATGGATCTCCCCATCTAACTTATGTATGAATTGACTGTATTCATTAATTTCTCCAAATCCTTTTTTAAGATTAATCAGATATACTCTTTTCCCCATCCACCTTCAAAGTCAATTGATTTTCCCACTCTATTTCATCTCTAAAATGATTTTTCCACCCCTCGTATATTAATTTTATGTTAACTGGCCAGGAATGTGCAGTTAGTCTAGAAATCTAACAACAGAAACCAGAATGCTGCTGACTGACATTTCAAGTAAATGGAAGTTAGAGATCAGGAAAGAAAATTCAGAAAGATGTAACATGACTGAATAGCAATGGAAGACAGGGAGAAAAAACAATAGTGAAAAATAAATCTCCTCCTCTTTTTTTTTTTTTTTTTTTTTGCAACTCTGTAATCTTTTAATTTGTGGTACAGTCCAGGTGACCAGATGGAGCTGAGCATTTACAAACAACATGAAAAATCACGTACTTTAGACGCTACATTTAAGACCCTCTTTATCTTTTCAGGATCTGGATCATACCAGTTTGTATCTTCATTGGAAAAGACCCTGATGTTGGGAAATATTGAAGGCAAAAGGACATGGGGATGGCAGAGGATGAAATGATTAGATAGCATAATTGATGCAATGAACATGAATCTGGGCAAACTCCAAGAGGACAGAGTGAGGGCTGGCAGGTTATAGTGATGGCGAACCTTTTAGAGACCGAGTGCCCAAATGCAACCCAAAACCCACTTATTTATCGCCGGATGCCAGGTGGCTGTGGCTGTGGTGGTCATGGCAGATTGGGTGAGAGTGGCCAAGGTGGGCATGATCACCTCGATGTTGCTCGTGGGGAGGGATGCCTCTGGGGGCCGGGCAGGGTTGGGGGAGATCCAGGGGGTCTCTGCCAGGTGGGGCGGTGGGCAGGAGGCTCGTCCTGTGGGGTGAGGCGAGGCAGGGTGGGGGTGCCATTGTCACAGGGCAAGGTGCGGCAGGAGCGGCTGCTGCCTGACACCATCGACCTCTGCACACAGAGGCCAGCGAGCACATGGGTGCTGGGATGCATCCGGCCATGTGGGACCTCGGCAAGTTAGTGGGTGGCTGGTTGAAGAGGGACAGTTGCCATCTCCAGGGCATGGCCTCTGTGCCCACAGAGAGGACTCTGAGTGCCGCCTCTGGCACGCGTGCCATAGATTCGCCACCACTGTTATAGTCCATGGGGTCATAAAGAGACATGAATTAGCAACTGAATGACAAAGTTTGTACCTGGCCTCAGGGATTAACAAATAATAAATACTGGTAGAATCTTTTAAATAACTATTTAATATGACTACGAGTGTGAAAAGCCACAGACTATCTTGATTTTTTTAACCTTTCTCTTCCATTCAGATGTGCCAATTGTCTTTGAAAACCTTACTTTGTTTTTAAGTTAAAATGAAAGTTCACTGCAATATGTAAAATGAATTGGACATTCATTTGTCCAGGCTAGTGTAAGGACTCCTGCTTTGGGCAAGGCTTTGGACTAGAAGACACCCAAGGTCCCTTGCAGCCCTATGATTGCACGTTTTGGTCTGTTGGTTGAAACAGATCTATTTTCAAACTGTATGAGCAGATTTTTTCCTTGTTTTTGTCACAGACAAATTCTTATTGCCGTTACAAGTTTAGTGGTGGCTCTTTCAGTATTTCATTGATTTCTGTTGGAATTTAGTCTTATGGGGATCAACTTCTATTTGTCTTCCTGTACAGAAGTAAGGCAAGCTTGAGGACTGGCTATTGTGAATAATCAGACACTCCAATGATGTGAATCCCTTTGGGGTTATGTACCATGCTGTGTATCAGATTTGTTGGAAATTTCTTGTTTGTAGCATCAGCAATAGCTACAAGAGCTGAGCCTTCAAACAATAAAGGATATCACACAGAGGAAACCCTTAGGGAAAGATTCTCTATTCTGCTGTCTCTTTTTGAGCACTGACTTGACAGGCCACTAAGTCACTAAGACACATCTTTGACCTGTGGTTGAAAACCAACTAGACAATTTTAACTAATTAGCTGTAGTTGGTGTCACTAATCCTGAGACAAAAATCTGTTCTATTTGCAAAGTACAGTCCAACTCGGGTTGCTAGTTCCTACTTTTCCTCTCTGAGAAATACATTCTACCTTGGAGGTATGCAAACTTAATGTCCTCCAGATATTTTGGACAAATTCACATCTGGTTAATGAGTCAACATGATAATTGACAAGGGATCATAGGAGTTGCAGTCCAAAACAAGGTCAGATGTGATGGCCATAGTGAGAACCCTAACTTGTTTCTGTTCTAATAACAGGGTTTAAAGCTAATTCTAGCCTGTTGAAATGGGAAGAATCTAGAGATTCTGTTTTGAATGTTCTGCTAAATAAACCAAAGAAGCAGCATCTGTACATCAGTTAATCACTTTAGTGACAGGAGAAGCTAAGAGGGAATTGCCAAGAAGTGTCTAAACATAGCATTAATTCCTGCTGCGCAACAATTCTCAACAATTGTTCATTTTTATGAAGTCTAAACATGATCTCTGTACTGTTCTTATGCTTATTTCTTTGCTAACCTGCTAGTCTTCTCTTTTGAAGGGAATAAAGAAGGGTGTCTATTTTGCCTCCACTGCATTTAAGCTTGTATCTCAGACATTTTAACCTGATCTATCTAGCAAATTGTTCCAGGCACAGTATGACTCTGTTCACACCAGAGTTATATAAATGATAAAATTGACATGTCTTGTACAAGTAGAGAACTCTACAATCCCTTTGCATCAGGCTGCTCCTAGGCAAAAAAATGCCAGAAGATTTTTGGATTTTAATAGCTGTGGTGTGGACTGGTCACACCCATCTAATGCATGAGATAATCTAAGCTAGATTCAATGCTGTCCAGAGGAAGAGAAAATATTTATTTATTTATTTGTTTGTTTATTAAATTTCTATGCCCATCTCACTAATACATTGCAACTAAAACAGTGTGATGGATATCCTGCTCCTTTGTATCACAGTCATATTGGAGGCACCAAGGTATGAGTTGAAAGAATTAGCTGGTGACATCACCACTCAGCAGGAGCTGGAGCGAAGGATGGGAGTTCACCCCACCCCACAGCAGCACTCAGGTCTTGAACATGATCTTGCTACTTGTCAAGCCTGCATCCCAAACACATGAGCCACTATGCTCCTCCCCTGCTCCTTTATACATTGAGATAGGTCAGTGTACTGTATATACACAAAGTTAGGACTATCCTAACTTTCTTGATGCTCATTCTGCTACTGCTAGATAGACTGGAGAGTCTTGATTGAGATGGAGGCTAAAGGGTGGGTTTTTAATTATATTTTAACATCAATTTCATTTTCTTCACTGAGACACCTAAATTGCGGCAGTCTAAAAAAGCTATTATTAAATTAATGTCACTATGAAATGCTTTCAAAGTTGACCAGCACAAAGAAATAATCATTGCAATGTAATTAATCTAATGCATAAATGATGGGGGAAATGTCTACAGTTCAGAATTACTAATACAAAGCTATAAAGTAATTATTACACCAAGAACTGCATAAGAACGCCAGAAGAACTGTATAACAACTAAAAAAGGAGGTTGTAATTAAAACTATATCTATAACCATTCATTTATAATCAAAGTTACAACAACACAAGTGACTTACAACCAGTCCTTGCATTTACAATTTTCATAGCATTGCCATGATCTTATGATCAAAATTTGGGCACTTGGCAAAACAGGATACATTCAGGATAGCTGAAGCAGCATCCCAGGGTCATGGAACCACCTTTTGTGACCTTCCCAGCCAACAAAGTCAAGAAACTTAAGCAAAGTCAATAACAACCCCAGTGATTCACTTAAGAACCATGGCAAAAAAAGTTGTAAAATCAGGTGCAACTCACTTAATAACGACCTTGTTTAATAATGGAAATTTTGGTTCCAAGTCTGGTTTTAAGTCAAGGATCACAATAAGTGTAATTATTTATTACTATTTTTTTATTATTGCACAGACAGCCAGATGTTCAGACTAGATTTGGCATTTTTGTCTACCTATTGAGTCCTTACCAAGGACCTGGGATAGGCAGATGTTTGAGTTTGAGTTGATGGTATTACCGATATCGTTGCAGGATGGAAGCTGTTCCTAGTAAGGCCGCCTTTTACAATTGACTGATGGCGAATTTGTCAATGCCAATGGTGTCCAAGTGGTGCTCCAGTTGTTTTGGGATTACACCCATGGCGCTTATTACTATTTGTACTACCCTTGCTTGCCTTTGCCACAATTGTTCTATTTCTATTTGTAGGTTTTTGTATTTTTTTTATCTTCTCCAGTTCTTTCTCTTCTATTCTGCTGTCTCCAGGCACTGTCACATCCACTATCCAGAATTTTTTGTCTTTCTTATCGACAATTATTAAGTCCAGGGTGTTATGTGGCAGGTTGTTTGAATTCTAAAGTCTCCTCCTCCTCCTCCTCCTCCTCCTCCTCCTCCTCCTCCTCCTCCTCCTCCTCCTCCTCCTCCTCCTCCTCCTCCTCCTCCTTCTTCTTCTTTTTTCTTCTTCATCATTATCATCATCATCATTATTATTATTATTAGCCATCCATCTTACCAAGGGTAAGTATATTGTAATTTTAAAAAGTCTGAATAAAGGATTATTTATTTTGTAACTAAAATGTTTTTGTTTTATTTTATCAGGCTTTGAGGGCAAGGCTGTTACGATTGTTTCTCTGGATGAGCAACAATTTTTACTAAGCTTTTCATAATCTGTGACTCCCAACCTAAATAATTGTTTGTGTGATGTGTGTTCTTTTTGATCATTTGAAGTGCTCATTTGATCATTTGAAAATTTTTATTTTTGATTATTACACATTGTGTTAACACCAATTTACAGATTTGGATAGTTACAATATATACCACTTGGAGTCGGTTGACTGGAGTAGCCTATAACCTAAATAAATAAATAAATAAATAAATAAGCACATGCTACCAAAAAAGAAACACACTTATAAAAGTACAACAGTCAGAATAAACAGACTACATAGCTGCAGACAATGATCAATTGATACGAATTTATCAAAATATTAGCCCGTACCTAACAGTTTCTTTCAAATGCATTTTACATGTACCAAAGAAAACTTTATGTGTTTTCAAGGGATTACAAGCAAAAACTATTTTTAAAAAAATGTTAAAGCAGCCTTCACAAGGTGCTTCCGAGTAGAAAGGGTTATCCAGACATCATCATCATCATCCCCCAGTTGGGGGATTCTTTCATGTCCCTGGCAGGAGCTGGAGCAAAGGACAGGAGCTCAACCCTGCTTCATGGCAGCACTCAGGTCTCGAATGAGGGCTTGCTAACCTCCACCCCAGTGCCCTAACTACCTGAGCCACCATGCTCCTCAACCAGAAGAGGTAAGATTAATCCACCTGTCTCTATAAAGTAAGCACTGGAGAAGGGCATATATGATAGATTCAGTTTGTCTAGGCCAGGGGTAGGCAACCTTGGCTCTTTTATGACTCGTGGACTTCAACTCCCAGAATTCCTGAGCCGGCTAGCTCAGGAATTCTGGGAGTTGAAGTCCACGAGTCATAAAAGAGCCAAGGTTGCCTACCCTTGGCCTAGAGGCATGTAAGAGGATTTTCCTCCAAGTAAGAGGATTTTCTATGATTTCTCTTTAGTACAATTGAATGTCTTTTTATGTATTTCATGATTCCTCATGTTAACTGCTGGGGATCCAGCTAGATCTTGGCTGATCTCAGAAGGCTAAGGAGAATCTAATCTGGTTTCAATTTCAACTACCAGAAAATCCCAGGCTAAAACTGGACAGCTCATTTTTTTTAAAAAAATCCAGAAGTAAATAAGCATATACCACATTTGTACTGTGATCAAGAAAATTACCTAAACATCTTCCTCCACTTCTAGGGCAAGAAATGAAGAACTGAAGATGGTTCTGTGAAAAGATCAGCTCTTTGTCATTCCTCTTTGAACAAGAAGAGGACTTCAGAACATCCACAGGACCATAGTTGCTCCTTGCAAAGAGGAACAAAGAGAGTACAAGGCAGTGGTATCCATCAGGTTTACAGCTTTGGGAAAGAGGAGGAAGCCATCTTTGCTCAAACTGGGTTTGGCATCTTTGAAAGGGCATTAGGTTCAAATACTTCCTTTTCTAGTCACTTTTGGAAATTGCTTATTAATGCATTTCGCCTGTTAGGGACCTTTGGATTGATATATTTTACAGCACCATCTGAGATTCCTTCAATCCTTAGTGAAAAAAGATTTAAGTACAAGTTTAAGGGTTTAAAAACTTAAATGTAAAAAAAAAATGGTGTTTGGAGAGGAAATAAATGGCAAAAAGGTTATTTAGAACTTTGATTTTGGAAAATTACAAATGGACTAAGGGTCCAGATGGATTTGAAATAATGTTTTGGAATTATTTATAATAATCCTTCCTATGCAAATATTCTTGAATTCTTAAAAAAAAAAGAAGATAGGATGAGATTTTGAAGGCTGGATGCTAGTAGGAACCAGGAGGAAATAAAAATTAGAATTAAAGGAGAACAATTAAATTTCACTTACTAATGAAGCAAATATTTTTGAACAATGGACCCAGAAATCAATTTTAAGAGTGTTTGCCTATGTAGATAGACTGTGTTTAAAAAATGTTATGGAAGAGGAATAAATTTTACTTGGCAAGATTGAGACTGACATGAAAGTAGATGACAGGCTACAAGAATTATATGGAAAAAGATGCTATAACATACAAACAAAAGAAACTGACTGATGTCTCAATTAAAAGGGATATACACATACCAAACCAAGAGAGTAACCTGGGTAATTTTTCTATATGGATTTTACAAAAGAAGCTTGTTAAATTTTAAATAATTTTATGAGAAGGGGCAAAGAAAATAAACAGAAAGCAAGTGCTAGGACATTATTTGAAGGGATTAAAGATTAAGATTGTTAAAAGTAAAGGGAATGAATGTCAAGCTGGTTTATTTGATCAATATTAAAATAAATATGTTGTCTCTAGTAACCCTTGATGGACTTTTCTGGATCGAGATTAAGAGGGTGAGGCTTTAAGGATATTTCTATGGATAAGAGATGAAATATGGGAAGAAGAGATCATTTGCTGTAATTTAGAGAAGGTGATGTTACTAAAATTGTTTATACTGATTGTCTTGAAGGACAGTCATTTGTTTATATATTTGTTTAAATTTTCTTTATTACATTTTTATTTGTTGTTTCTGTCCTGTTTTTCTTTCTGTCTTTTTCTTTCGGTATCTTATTTTGTCCTTTTCAAAGTTTATATTAGTTTTTATGTTTGCAATGGTAACTTTAATAAAATTACTATTAAGAAAAAAAACTACCTAAACATCTTTCTCAAAGCACCAGAAGTTGAACCTAATTCAAAGAAGTTTTTATCTCTCTCTGTTAGCCAGGACTGCCCAAGGGACAATGTAACTCAGGAAGAATAAAATAAAATAAAATGCCTGAGTAAGTTTGTAGAACTCATATGTACTGAGTTGTAGACATGAATTTGTTTTAGACAAGTTTAACGTTTGCAAATATATATCAGTATATATATTCTTGGGTATTCTAAGGTCCAAGAACAGGTTTAAAAGTTATGCAATAAAAGAGCAGAGAAGGTGAGCATTTAGAAATCTTTCTCTCAACATTTGATCTTCATTCCCTGGCAAAGTTTCCTTTCCAACCATAGAATAAAACATTTTCTCAGCATGGTGCCAAGACAAAGTGTCAGAGAAAGTATGTAATGAGAACTAGATAATGAAACACCTCCTGACACTATTTTGACAGATAAAAAGTTTGCAGGTTTGATTGCCATCGTGTTCAGACCTGGGCACCAATGGGGTAAATTTGTTCTGAAATATAGTGTGGGATTCATTAGCATTTAAAATTGGTGACGAAGCAAAGGTGTGTTCTGAATAACTACGAACACTGCAGTCTTAGAATATAAAACAGTGATTGTGTTTAGGAATCTGTTTCCAGATCAACTAGCTCCTCATTTGATCAGCTGTTTTACACTTTCCTGAACAGCTTTACTAAAGGCATTATGGATGACAACAAAATTAACAAGAAGCAGGCAAGTTAAGTAATTACAGAGACTCTTAAGTTTGCCATTTTCTGGATTAGACTCTAATACTGGGAAAAAGCTCACAACCCAGGCCCTCTGCTGCTTTGATGTTAATTAATTAGGTTATTCAATGCTTTGGATTTGATTCAAAAGAGATAGCTTGTATCTCGCACCTCTCTGGAACTCATTAAAGCAGCTGTGTCCATTTTTCAAGATTGCATGAGTGCAACAGAAGCAGCAGCTGCACAATGCTAGAAAGTGACATAGATATCTATGACAGTTGTTGGATTCATATGATCCCAGGTTCTGAAATGCCTGTTCCAATGAATAAAAAAAATAAAATCCAGAATACTGGAGTGCTATAACTACAAGGACTAAGGCATCGCCTCTGAACTACAAACCATTATAAGAATGGCAGAAATCCAAACACTGTGAGGGAGAAGATGAAAAGGAAGATTTCCAAACTTGTGTGTAATCTTTCCTATACCAAATAGTTCTTCTTGGTTTCCTCCCAATCCAGTCCCACCAAATGGAATTCATGGACTTCAGAGAAGTAAGTTTGTATTAGGTTTTATCTGTAGGCCAGTTAATATCATTCCTGTCTTATATTTCTTAAGGCTAGACCTATTTGGTCCTAAATATCCTCTGAAAAGGAATTTGCACAGAAGAGAAAGGAAATGGGGAATCTCTTCCTAGGATACTGGCCAGTTTGTCAACCATCTCCACAAAGTAAGTAAGTAAGTAAGTAAGTAAGTAAGTAAGTAAGTAAGTAAGTAAGTAAGCAAGCAAGCAAGCAAGCAAGCAAGCAATCAAGCAAGCAAGCATAATCACAGGTCATAGCATAGAAATGTCATAACACAGAATAAAATAATAACATTATAAAATAGAGTAATGGAATAAATATTACATATGAAAAGGTTACAAAAGAATAAAGCCAAAGCTACAGCTAAGAACTTAAGTATTTCTCCTTACATTTAAATGAGAGCAGAGGAAAAATAACAACTTGGTGACTGACAATGGAAATATATCTCCATGGTATTAACACATGAGTATCAGTGATGACAATTCTCTGCTTCTCAGCTTTGGGACAGGCAGGATGCAACATGTGAGGACTGCTAAGAATGGACTGCTGTCTGTTGGAAGCCCTCTGGGCTATAGAAATCCTAAATTTTGCCTGATCATCTGATCCTGGTGGTGCCTCTGACAAATATATCATGAACCCCTTAAGCTGGGAAGAATTCTGTGCCTGTCTAAATTCTAGAATTGAGTTTGTATGCTTTCAAGTCAGTGTTGACTCCTGATGACTGCCTCAAGTAGTTTCTGCAGTTTTCTTGGCAAATTTCAGAAGTGGGTTGCCAGTGCTCACTTCCTAGGGATGAGAGACACCAAGTTGGCTTCATGCCTAAAGAGGGACTAGAATCCAGTCTCCTGGTTTCTAGCCTTAATTACTATCACAAAATGGTTCTCATGTTCTGGTCATAGTACAACTGTACTGAGCTATAAAGCCAGAGTATACAGTTTTAGAAATATGTTATCTAGGGGGACTTTCATTGTCTTCCCACACTGTGTGTCTGGCATTTCCAGTTAATCCAAAATCAATTCTCCCATAGGAATGCTTTTGCTGTGAATTTCTTGAAAACAGGCAGGAGCTGCTTGTAATCCCCCTGTCGTGTTATGATGTTGTGGTTCTAGTTCAGGGGTTCTCAATCTTGGCAACTTTAAGACTTGTGGACTTCAACTCCCAGAATTCCTCAGCCAGCAAAGTTGAAGTCCACAAGTCTTAAAGTTGCCAAGGTTGAGAACCCCTGTTCTAGATGAAGCTTTTTTATATTAAGCAACCAGAAAGAAGACAAACCTACCCAGATGTTCAATGGAATAGTATCGCTGTTTGCTGTCCACCCGGACTGTCTCGGCGTAGGGGCTGCCTACCCCATAGCCAATGATGTAGCCACGTACAATGATGTTTGGATTCAATGGTGGTGTCCAGCTCATTACAATGCTGGTTGACAAAGGCCTGACGTGAAGAGAGCTTGGCTGGTCAGGCACCTGAGATTCTGGAAATCAAAAGAAGGGATTGTTACCATTGACATAAAGGCATTTGAATAACAGGAAGATTTCAATATTAGGTAAAAATACTTCTGTTGTTTTTTTGTGTGTGTGGGGAGTGAGGGGACGTAAAATGCAAACCATTTCAGTACTGTTCTTAGCTTCTGAATAATCCTACCTAGCTGAATTTTTTTTTTCCAATTATAATACCTCACAGGACAAAACATAGCATGTGCTAAATGGAATATTTCTCATATTACCATTTATTTCTCCTAAATGGAGTGAAACTACCATTATTATCTAGGGGAAAAAAGAGAGAGATAACAATAATGAGGGGTTAAGAAGAAATCAATAAATATAAGAGAGAAAACAGGGAAAGGGAAAGAATCTACAACACATTTTTTTAAACAGTGCATAACTATTATATAGTCAAACATAAACACAATCATTCCTGTCAGCTGGGTATAAGCATAAAATTTTCTTTATGCTTCCATGTTTATTCAGTTCAACCTCCCCATTTTTTAGCCTTTTAGGGTTCACTCATGACAGATTTTTAAACAATCTGAGTATGCATTTACAAAGCATTTGAATGAATTTTATGACATGAAAGCAGATATTCCTGATGGCCATTGTGCATAAGAGTGGGTGCTTTAAAATCTTGCAAAATTAAAATGAATTCTTTCCTTGCTAGTTTGCAAAGGGCTGCTGTATCACAAGCTTCTTCAGAGCAGCCAGAGACTGACTCATATCTTTTCAACAGAAAAAGATAAGTTGTTAAGCTTCACTGAACAGGTAGAACCGGGGAAGACAAATAGATATGAAGATAAACATGCATGACCCAGAATAATGTTTCAGGATCTAATCTGAATTGATCACCAGGACCAACTGATCACCAGGATCCAAGCTTTTGGGTTCGTGTGGAACAGCCCACTGCAGATATTCTGGAGAAAAAGAAATGATGATGGGTTCCAGTACGAGCGCCAAAACTTGGAAGAATAAACCTTTGATCCCGGTGACCGACTAAGAGTGGATCCTGCAACAAATGGATATGGTATAAGGAATTAGCTACATGAGAAGTAGTACTGGCTAGCAGCCTGGCTATTTAAAAAAAAAAGGGGGGGGGGTTTGGAATGAGTCATGGAAATTATGGGAATCAATGGCTATTAAGAGATGATGGCAGTGGGACTGCCTCTGAAGACTGCTGGGAGACAAATGGACTTCCTTGTGTAGTTGATTTTGTGTGAGATTAGACTGAGGCACTAGGTAGGCCAGGGGTCTGATCAATCAGGGTACTGCTTAGCTTCTTATATCTGCAGGGTATGGTAAACAAGCAGTAGTACATGTAAGAGACATGTAGAACTTCAGTTGTATTATCATAGATGCTATCTTGACTTGTGGACACCTCTGAGCCCAGTTATATTAAAGTCACAAAGAAGTTAAACGTAAAAGAACATGTCAGCTTGGATGTTTTCTTGCAGATGTTTCATTACCCAACTTGGGTAAGATCTTCAGTGATAGAAGATAGTGGGATTTGTTTATACACAACAGCTTACCCTGTGCAAATATTCCCTTTTATTGGTGAAATATCAATGCAAAATGTTTAAGACACTCAGACAAAAAGGCCTATGAAAGATTACCATCATAAACACTGAAATTAAAAAAAAAACATTTTTTTTTAAAAAATGATGAGACTAACATTTGTCAGTGTGGCTGACCTTGATTACTTCCTCTGTGCTTTTAACACATTTTATGGGATTTGTGATTAATTTTAGCAGTTTCCAATAAAACGTTCGACCCACTCTTGATGTTTGATTAGAACTGAAGAAAATTAGAATTAAGATATAGCAGTGTTAGCAAAATTTTAATAAAGCACCATTTTCAGGTGAATTTATTTTTGAGCTATACTTGGCTAAAAAAAGGCTTACCTAATTAAAAATATATTGGAATATCTCACATATTAAAAGACACGATGTCCTGAGAACACAAGGCTTATGTAATTTTTTTTTATAATTGCATAAAAATATTTGAAATTGTTTGCTATATATTTCTGTAATGATTATTAAATGCCATTTTAAATCAGCTTTATAAAAGTTACTGTATTCACTTGGGTGTTGAGGCAAGATTCTTATAAATGTAACTATTTTTATAAATGTAAGAAGTAGCAATAACAAAGAAAAAAGGAAAAGCTGATGAAAGAGAAAGTTAGGTATTGAAAGTTGTTAACTATCACATAGTTCATTAATAATTATAACTGATGACTTGATGAAGAGCTAGAAAAAAATGGTTCCAAAAATAGATCTTAAACATCAAATTGGTTTCAATATGTGATATGCTAACAATATGAAAATAATAAAATTCCACGACCAGGCTATCCAAATTCTATACTGAGAAAAATTGATTTTGAAACCTGCTTATACAGTATTATGCAAAGCATTCAAATTCAAATTTATGCCTAATTTATTTTGTAAATGTTTGCACAATTTTCTGGTCTTGAGAAGGACAACATAAAAAAAATTCCTATCTTCAGCCCTGGAAACTCTTCTGACTTCTTAGAATTCATTGACATTGTTAATCCATTTGTACACAACCTATAACTAGCATTAGGAACATGATCTATAAAGCTAAAGACAGAATTTGCAAGAAGGTAAAGTTTTCATGGAATCATCTTCTAAGCCAGTGTTTCTCAAACTTGGCAACTTTAAGATGTGTGGACTTATTTCCCAGAATTCCCAAAATTCTGGCAGTTGAAGTCCACATACCTAAACTGTTGAAGCTGAGAAATGCTATATTCTCTATATTACCAGTTTGGAGCAGTCAGTTAGAAGACAGGAAGAAAAGTAGTGACATGATGTTATTTGATTAAAGGAAAAGCAAGGAAGCAATCATAAAAAGTGGAAATAGAAGGAAAAAAATGTCCAAGGGGAACACAGTATTATAGCAAAGGAAAAGTCAGGGACACTTTTCTGGAAGGGTTCAGGGATGAGATGAGATGAAATCAGCTTCATGGGAGGATGAATTTGCTGGATTGTCATGAATGAAGACAAATCTACATGTCCCAGGATAATCTTGCAGGATTCAATCTGGGTCGGTCACCGGGACCAAAGGTTTTGTCTGGACTCGTGTTAGAGTCCATCCTCAGGGAACAGACAGAGAAGTTCCCTGAGAATGGGCTCCAGTATGAGTCCAAATGCTCAGAAGATGAAACTTCTGGTCCCAATGACTGACCCAAATTGGATCCTTGCTGGATCACGTTTATGAAATAGGAGGAAATAGGAGAAAATTCCATGTCTACATAGTAGAATTCCTGATTTGTTTTTACTCAGGTATAACATAATAATAATAATAAATAATAATAATAATAATAATAATAATAATAATAATAATAATAATAATAATAATTAGGTACACAGCTGGAATAGTGGACTGGACTCAAGCAGAACTAAAAGCAATGGATAGGCAGACCAGAAAAATAATGACAATGAATCAAACCCTGCATCCACGCAGTGACATTGATAGACTTTATCTACCAAGGCAAATAGGTGGGCGTGGAATGCTACAAGTACATCAGATGGTTGAAGAAGAAAAAATGGCTTTGGAAGAATATCTGAAGAACAATGATGAAGATGCACTGAAATTAGTATATCAGGAAGGCTTACTAACTACTGGAGAGACCAAACTGGCCTACAAGAAAGACCAAATGAAGAACAGAATAGAGGCATGGGAAGACAAAGCACTACATGGCCAATACATGAAAAAAATAGCTGGGAAAGCAGATAATAATAAAACCTGGCAATGGCTAAGAGCAGGAAAATTGAAGAAAGAGACCGAGGGACTAATTTTGGCTGCACAAGACCAAGCCTTAAGGACAAATGCATACAAAGTCAAAATTGAGAAGACAGCAAAAGACAGTAAGTGCCGCCTTTGCAAAGAAGCTGAAGAAACAGTGGACCACTTGGTAAGCTGTTGCAAGAAGATTGCACAGACTGATTACAAGCAGCGGCATGAAAAAGTAGCAACAATGGTGCATTGGAAGATCTGCAAAAAATATCATTTGCCTGTAAGCAAAAACTGGTGGGATCATAAAATAGAGAAAGTCATAGAAAATGATAAAATTAAACTGCTCTGGGACTTCAGAATTCAAACAGACAAGCACCTGCAACATAACACCCCAGACTTAACAATTGTCGATAAGAAAGACAAAAAAGTCTGGATAGTGGACGTGGCAGTGCCTGGAGATAGCAGAATAGAAGAGAAAGAACTGGAGAAGATAACAAAATACAAAGACCTACAAATAGAAATAGAAAGACTGTGGCAAAAGCAAGCAAGGGTAGTACCAATAGTCATAGGCTCCTTGGGTGCAATCCCAAAACAACTGGAGCACCACTTGAACACCATTGGCATTGACAAATTCGCTATTAGTCAATTGCAAAAGGCGGCCTTATTAGGAACTGCTTCCATCCTGCGACGATATCTGTAATACCATCAAACATCCACATCTGCCTATCCCAGGTCCTGGATAAGGACTCGATAGGTAGACAAAATGCCAAATCCAGTCTGAACATCTGGCTGACTGTTCAATGATCAATAATAATAATAATAATAATAATAATAATAATAATAACAACCCCCAGTGAGGCACTACCTTGACGTGGTTGTGGGGCTTGTGTACTCTGAGGAAGATGAGAGCTATGCCAGAGGTTCAACCATACTGGGCAGGTCTATCAGAGGAGTCAGACAAAGAGTGTCTCTCCCATACAAAATATGGTGAGACGTAAATTTCAGAATGCCATACCAGCTCGGATGTCGCCCGGGTTAACAAGGTCCGCGCTAGATATTGGAGTTCCTGGATATCTGGTGAAAAATGGGTTACAGGACTCAGGACTGTTGGCCGAGCAACCAGGGCCAGCAGCTGCAGAACTACTGGAAGAAAAGGTGTTTACCCGTCGCAGATACACAGTGATGGAAAACAAAGAAATAATGATCTGTTACTACAGATCAAGTCCAACAAGAAGAGGATATCTAAAATGAATGCACCAGTTCTGGAAAGAACAACATCCAGAATCAGAAATAACAGAACAGAGACTAGCAGATCAACGCCGATTTATAATACGAAATAAAGTATTTACAGAAACAGAATTGGACGAACTGCAAAGGTTTACCCAGGGCAAAGAAATCAAAGCCTTACCAGAAGTAATTCAGAATATAGAGGCAAACCAGGGGGAGTTGGCAGTGAAAGAATCCAGTAGAGATATACAACTGTTCTCATTTGGAAACCAGGCACCTCTTCCTCAGGAAGAACAAAACTCTCTAACTAAAGAAATAAAAGAATTGAAACAAAGAATAACTGAGCATCTAGAACAGCACAAAAACAACAGAATAAGGCTGCCTGCATTGAAGCTTGTTCCAAAGAAACAGCTAGCACAAGCATTAAAAGATGCAAATACTGCAATAGCAAGTATAAGCACCAATTCACTGCAAGAAACAAACCAACTAATGTACAGCACAGCTGCAGTTATAACAGAATACCTGGGATGCAAAATCAACAAAAGAAGAAAAACAAACAAACAGTGCACCAGAAAAATGGAAGGTTAGACTAGAAAATAAGATCAGCAAGTTAAGATCACATGCAAGCAAGCTAGAACAGATGAAAGAAAAGAAGCTGAAGAACAAGAAGACCAAAGAATACCTAATCAAGAAATACCACTTAGAAACAAGGAAGATCAAGGAAGCACTGGAAATAATAAAGCAACAAATAACAGCTATAGCCAGGAAAATCAGTAGATATGAAGCTCGAATTGCAAACTATAGGCAGAACCTCCAATTTCAATCCAATCAGAAACGTTTCTACCAATCCATCAATGGAGAAACTGCAAGGAATCAGTCAGTACCTGACAAGGAAGAAACAGTGCAGTTCTGGAAGCAGATATGGGATAACCCAAAGAAATACAACAAGGATGCGGCTTGGTTAAAAGAGGTGGATGCAAATAAAACAGAAGTTGAAATGAAAGAACTAGTAATAACAACAAAAATGGTAGAAAAAAGAGCAAAGAAAATCAAAAATTGGTCAGCACCAGGTGAAGATGAACTGCATGGGTTTTGGTTGAAACATCTAACTGTTATACACCCACTCATTGCCAAGCAGTTCAACAATATACTACAAGGAGGAGAAATTGAAAAGTGGCTAACAACTGGGAAAACCTACCTAATAATGAAAAATCCAGCAAAAGGGGCAACACCAGGTAACTACAGGCCAATTACCTGCTTACCAACAACTTTCAAATTACTAACTGGTGTGATAGCTGATGCAGTACAACAGCATCTAGTTGAAAACAATCTCTTTCCACCTGAGCAGAAAGGAAACCGCCCCAATAGCAGAGGAACAAAAGATCAACTCCTAATAGACAAAATGATCTTGGAAAACTGCAAGAGAAGGAAGACCAACCTGAATGTGGCATGGATTGACTACAAAAAGGCATTTGACTCTCTGCCACATGATTGGATAATAAAGTGCCTAGAAATAACAGGAGTCAGTAGAAACATCAGAAAATTTGTGCAAAGATCGATGGCACAATGGAAGACACAGTTGCAGATCAATGGTGAGAGCTGGGAGAGGTTAATATCAAGAGAGGAATATTTCAAGGAGATTCATTATCACCATTACTATTTGTTATTGCACTGTTTCCTCTGTCAACAATACTGAATAACTCAGGACATGGCTATCAAACATCAAAAACATCTGCCAGACTATCCCACCTCCTTTACATGGATGATCTGAAGCTGTATGGAAAAACATCATCTGAAATAGAATCGCTGCTCAACACTGTCCGTATATATAGCCAAGATATTGTAATGGAGTTTGGCTTGGACAAATGTGCCACACTTACTATCAAACAAGGAAAAATAGTGAAAACTGAAGGAATCAAGATGCCCCACGAAAATAACATTAAGAGTCTGGATGAGGAAGAGTACTACAAATACTTGGGTATCCTTCAAGCTGACAACATCAAGCACACTGAAGTCAAGAAAAAGATTAGAAGTGAATACATCAAGAGAGTGAAGAAGATCTTAAAGTCCAAACTCAATGGAGGAAATACCATAAAGGCAATCAACACCTGGGCAATCCCAGTCATTAGGTACACAGCTGGAATAGTGGACTGGACTCAAGCAGAACTAAAAGCAATGGATAGGCAGACCAGAAAAATAATGACAATGAATCATGCCCTTCATCCACGCAGTGACATTGATAGACTTTATCTACCAAGGCAAATAGGTGGGCGTGGAATGCTACAAGTACATCAGATGGTTGAAGAAGAAAAAATGGCTTTGGAAGAATATCTGAAGAACAATGATGAAGATGCACTGAAATTAGTATATCAGGAAGGCTTACTAACTACTGGAGAGACCAAACTGGCCTACAAGAAAGACCAAATGAAGAACAGAATAGAGGCATGGGAAGACAAAGCACTACATGGCCAATACATGAAAAAAATAGCTGGGAAAGCAGATAATAATAAAACCTGGCAATGGCTAAGAGCAGGAAAATTGAAGAAAGAGACCGAGGGACTAATTCTGGCTGCACAAGACCAAGCCTTAAGGACAAATGCATACAAAGTCAAAATTGAGAAGACAGCAACAGACAGTAAGTGCCGCCTATGCAAAGAAGCTGAAGAAACAGTGGACCACTTGGTAAGCTGTTGCAAGAAGATTGCACAGACTGATTACAAGCAGCGGCATGACAAAGTAGCAACAATGGTGCATTGGAAGATCTGCAAAAAATATCATTTGCCTGTAAGCAAAAACTGGTGGGATCATAAAATAGAGAAAGTCATAGAAAATGATAAAATTAAACTGCTCTGGGACTTCAGAATTCAAACAGACAAGCACCTGCAACATAACACCCCAGACTTAACAATTGTCGATAAGAAAGACAAAAAAGTCTGGATAGTGGACGTGGCAGTGCCTGGAGATAGCAGAATAGAAGAGAAAGAACTGGAGAAGATAACAAAATACAAAGACCTACAAATAGAAATAGAAAGACTGTGGCAAAAGCAAGCAAGGGTAGTACCAATAGTAATAGGCTCCTTGGGTGCAATCCCAAAACAACTGGAGCACCACTTGAACACCATTGGCATTGACAAATTCGCTATTAGTCAATTGCAAAAGGCGGCCTTATTAGGAACTGCTTCCATCCTGCGACGATACCTGTAATACCATCAAACATCCACATCTGCCTATCCCAGGTCCTGGGTAAGGACTCGATAGGTAGACAAAATGCCAAATCCAGTCTGAACATCTGGCTGACTGTGCGATGATCCATATATAATAATAATAATAATAATAATAATAATAATAATAATAATAATAATAATAATAATAATAATAATAATAATAATAGTAATGTTTGAAGGGACCTTGGAGGTCATCGCGTCCAACCCCCTGCTCAGGCAGGAACCCTACACCATTTCAGGCATAGGCAACCTTGGCTCTTTTATGACTCGTGGACTTCAACGCCCAGAATTCCTGAGCCAGCCATGCTGAGGGGAAAGGAAGAGGTTTCCAAGTTGAGCCATGCTGGCTCAGGAATTCTGGGAGTTGAAGTCCACGAGTCATAAAAAAGCCAAGGTTTCCTACCCCTGGCCTACATTAAAAAAAAATTAACACAAAGAAGTATTTTTTCTCCTTGACAAATGATATACACATAAAGAGGTAGGTTTTTTTCCCCCTTTCCTGAGTAAAGGAAGAACTGATGAAATACACTAGGATTTTCCTCCCTCAAAATACAATAGGATGCCTCAGAAAGTTCTCTTCCCCCCCCCCATGAGACAAGAAGTCTTATTTTTCATCTTCTCTTTCACAAAACGAGTACAGCAGAAAAGAAATACTATAAAGGTAATTATTTTTTACTGCAAAAAATATTTAAACTATGTGATAATATGTGGTATCAACGAGCATCTTTGGCTAATTTTGCAAAAGCTAAGCAGGGTCTGATGTGGTTCATATAGGAAATTTCAGGAGATCAGACAAAAATCTTTTTTTTTTTAAAGGAAACAAAACATGGGATTTTCTTTCAAAATGAATATTTAAAACCTTTCCAGCTGTTGGAAAGACTGTTTTGGCTTTCCAGGGAATCTTAGATAGCCTGCATTGTTTAGATTTCTAATTGCTTTAGCAAAATATACTATCCATAGGGATTTAAGGGAATTCTTTAAGATACTATTTGTTCCCATGTTAGTGCAAATGCCAAGAAGGAAGCAGTGACAAAACTGTTACAGCAAAAATGAGAAAAAAGGGCCTGCCGTAAATAATCTCTTCCTTAGCAATCTTTTCCTTCCCGTGCTAGAATTTACCAGATCTGCTTCTCTACAGGGATGATCCTTAAAGAAATCATCTCAAACAGGGATAGGAAAAAGCTAGTTCCAGATTTAATACCAGGTCTCTGGCTGATCTGCAGTAGACTGTTAAATTACAAAGATGTGCAAAATTGCATGCCAATCATGAAAGCACACAAAACAAGTCTCCTTAGATTTGAAATCTTTCTCCTGAAATGAATAAATATTGGGGTTATCAGTCATGGATTTTTGATCCATTCAGTTGAAACATCCATTCTGAACACTCAGGAGGATTTGAGGCTCTCGACACACCAAGTTTAATATTTCAACTGAGTAAACCGGCTCTATGGTTCTCTTGACAAATCAGATGCCCTGCCCTGCAAAGGAAAGATTTGCCCATCTCATATTTCCAGTTGTGTTAGGATACAGGCTCTCAGAATTCTTACTGAATTCCTAATTCCTATAGAGATAAAGCTGGAAGTCAGAAAGACTGGGGGATTTTAAAGGTTAAAATGCCAAACATGGAGAGAATCAGGCTGGTGATGGATACCCTAGAGCTTAAAAAGAAAAGACAGGATTAAGAATGAATGTAGATGGAATAAATGTCAGCTGAATACAAAAGTGAGAGACCAGTACAAAAGAAGAACTTTGAGATACTTTGGTCATATAAAGCAAAGGAATAAGGCTTAAAGTTCAGAAGAGGAACAAAATGAAAAAATTTGTAGTCAGACGGACTACAGGAGATCCTCAAAATGGAAAGAAGTGAGATATTTGAAGAATAAAAGGCAAGGCATTAAATGATATAGAGACATAGCTGAAGCAAGAATGGTTTGGAAGGATAGATATAGAAAGGTAACTGGAGTGAAGCAAGAAAAAGAACTATCACTAAATCTAATTTGCATCAACATGGTGTTGATTCATATTAGATTTAGTGACAGTTCTTTTTCTTGCTTCTTTCTTCCTTTTACCTTTTCTGTGTTTTACATAATGATGTTTACCCTCAAAGTGAGAGCATTAAGGGCAGGTCTGTATGTCAGGATGATATAACTTCCTGTCTGATACAGGAATCTGAATTAAAACATTCCAGAGGGATGAATCTATCTGATCTGATCCAGTAGAGGGGTGCAGGATATCTCTCTACTCAAGTTCCAAAGTATTCAAAAATATTACTATTTTTTTTTCTGCATTCAGCTGAAATCTACAGTACTTTACTGTAATTAAAACCATTATTCTGGGTCCTGCACTTTGGGAAAACAGAGAAAGTCTTGGCCTTGTGAAAAAACTCTTTAGATACTTGAAACGTTTTGCTATACTTTCGCCGGTTCCTTTTTTTTCAGTGTTAAATATATCCAACTTCTTCTCCTATGACTTTGTTTCTAGTCCCATGACTACTTCATTACTCTTCTTGGCACTTGTCCCTGTTTCCCTGAGGTCCTTTTTTAAACTGAGATGCTCATAATTGGGAAACTAATCACATGGCTTTCCAAGCCTTAGTAACAGCAGTAACACAGCTCTGTTTCATTTGGGAACGGAATCAAGAGTGGGTTTCTATGTCCCTGCAAGGTTGAATCTTTCAACAAAAGGCTACAAGATAAGTTTTTAGGGTTGTATCAAATGTTGGGGAGAAACAATGGGAGATGTCTCCTGAAGTCATGAGCTTCTGGAAAACTTTTTCTTTTCTTTCAGACATAAGAGATGTTGGTTTCCTCCAGTGAATCCATACGTACATTCTAATGAAGCCCTAGACTTGTGACTTGTGGCTGAAGTATTTCAGAATCTGAAAGGCTTTGCTTTCAGGCTTTAAGAATTCCAATAGATTGGGCTGATCAGATAGATTTTAGACCTGCCACAGAGTAAAGAAGCTCTTTAGCTATCTCCTGCGGTACCCACAGCATGGAAAATATTGAAGTTGAAGGCTACTGTGAAAACTATCCTTGCTCTGAGCATCCATCCAATTGTTACAGTTTGGCAAAAGACATGATAGCAACAGCTGGTGCAGAAGTTAAAATTAGACAGATGCTTAGAAACACCTTGTGAAAATAATGGAAGAGAACAGAACTGTCTTTTTTTTCTCATTTCTGCTTCACTTGCCCATACAGAGAGAGAAATTTAGCAGCATGCAATCAATGAAAACACTTCTGCTCAAGAAAATATTCAGGCATCAACTCCAGTGACTTGGACACTGGATCATCCTAACCTCCACAGCAGTTTACCCGAAAGGCAAGGCAACTATCTGAGTACAAAAGAAGCATAACAGCTGTGAAAATAAGCACAATTACCATCAAGATCACTCTCTGGAGTTTCTGCAGTATACCAGTCTGAAGAAGGTCCCGTTCCATTGGCTGTCATAGCTGCAACCTGGAAACTATACTGGCTTCCTTTGTCAAGACCTATTTGCAATGCAAATCAAACAGAAAACATTCAGTTCATACTACAAGTCAAATTAATGCAATCATTTCTATCATAGCAGTATGTCTCCAAACCTAGTTTTCCTCTCCCCATGTCAATATGTCTATGTGTGTATGCATCAGCAGGATGAAGTTTTCTTCACTGAAAGTTATAAACCATGATCTGTCCTACTGGCCCAGTGTAGGCAGATTGGTAGATTTTCTTTTTAATTTTTTTACTTTGCAGTCTAACATTTAAAGAGAGTGAATAGCCCAAGCTTATATGCATAAGGGAGGACTAAAACAGGCTTTCCCAGCTGCAGTCTGTTCCCCTGGCAGCAGTCCATATAGTTGCAAAGTTTCTCTTCTCTTCTCTTCTCTTCTCTTCTCTTCTCTTCTCTTCTCTTCTCTTCTCTTCTCTGCTCTGCTCTGCTCTGCTCTGCTCTGCTCTCCTCCCACTCCTCTTCTCTCTTCTCTTCTCTTCTCTTCTCTTCTCTTCTCTTCTCTTCTCTTCTCTTCTCTTCTCTTCTCTTCTCATCTCTTCCTGCCCTCTGGGAAATGGAGAATTATTCAGTTCCCTATTTAATGGGACAACTTTTCAGATATAGGTGATATATGACAATGGAGTCTGTCCATTATAGGTTCTGACAGTTGTAAAGCAGGTCAGATCATCCAGTTGACCAACCTGACTTTATAAAAATTTTTGCAGCATTCATCATTTGACTGTTGCACTCCTAAAGCAACTATGGCAATTGTAAAGCAACTGCCACAATCATAAGGTGAATGCCCTGGTCTTTAAGCAATCACCTTTTTGCTATGGGCCAGTTTTGCCAAAAACCAGAAGTAAATGTCCTTTTTTTTTTTTAGCAAAAACCTAAATGCAGGCCAATTGCCAAGCACCCAAAATGCAGTCACATGACCACAGGAGTGGGGAAGCTGGTGGAACTGCAGAACTGAGTCATAAGTATTCCTGGGAAAGTCTGTCATAACTTTCAATGGTCAATAAGCAACTGGTCATAAGTTGAGGACTACCAAGATAGCTATTGTATCTCTAGTCAACCTTGTCTTCTGTGGGCTAATTCACATCCAGATCCTTTAATATTTCTCACAGAGGGTAGTATCTTGAACCCTCACCACCTTGCTTCCCCTCCTCTGAGCTCAATCCAATTTATTCCTTTCTATGGAAGAACAGAAAGCCTGAGCAGGTGATACGTATCTGTGCTCCTTTCTCCATATCCCTTCTTCACCCTCTCCCATTGCCAATCAAACAGCAGTGTTGGGCAAGAAGTAAAGAGGGAAGGCAAAATAGTTGCCTGAGAATTCTGCCAGCACTGTTATCATGAGGAAAATGTTCAGTAAACTGAGTTATACTGCACAGCTTTTCCCACTCATATGTTCTAATTTATAATACCTCTGAAAAAGTATAACCATTTTTTTTTCTTTAAAGAAGATACTATAGTAGATACAACAAGCTATCCCAAAGGTGCTTTTTCAAAAGGCAAGTGAACTTTGTTTTGTTTGAAGACGTTTCTCTTCTCATCCAAGAAGCTTCTTCAATTCTGACTGAAGAACTGAAAAAGCACCTTTGGGACAACCATGACCTGGATGACTGAGAATCTGCATAGACATACAACAAACTAAGCTCCCATCTCAAATTTTAATAATGCATTCAATCCAGTTTGAATCCTGAAGCAGCTATTTTGTTCTGACAATTGTTACATTCCAACACAGAAGTGCCTTGAAATTATTTTGTACCAGATTTCTCTTCCATTTGACAGCATTACATGTATACACACTGTGTATACACATACAATGAAGTTTATTATTATTATTATCATTTCGTGCATCTTATACTAACCATGAAGCATAACAATAAGCAGGCACATTTAATTGCAGAGATCCCCTGGGGAAGGATTTTGATACTCGAAAGAGCCATATTTTCCTTTAAATTCTAGCTGGTGCTCAATCTAACTATAAAATCAACAATAGTGATTTAAAGTCATTGTTGCAATTCTGAATTACTTGGGTATTGCAGCTGTCCTCATTAGTGGGCAAAAACACCTGCCTTTACCAGCAGATGCTTTTAAGGAAACAGTCTTGCTGCTTGAATATTTAAATAATCTCTTTAAAAGCTGCAAGATTCCCAGTTCCTTTGGAAAATACTGTAATATGGAAGCAAAATTGTGGCATTGGGGTTTGCATTTGTTTATATTCCATTCAGCTTGCAGTATTTAACAGCCTTTCTTGAAACTGATTAACATTATCTATCTATCTATCTATCTATCTATCTATCTATCTATCTATCTATCTACCTACCTACCTACCTACCTACCTACCTACCTACCTACCTACCTACCTACCTACCTACCTATCTATCAGAGAGACTTGCCAAAGTCACCTAGCCTAGTTTCCATGTCTATGGTGGAACTAGAACTCACTGCCTCCTGGTTTCTAGCCTGGTGCATTAAGACCAAACTAGTCTATCAACAGTTAGTTTCATATCTTTATATACTTACTGAAAGGGATTCAGCATACAGTTGAATTTACTTGGGCTAGCTGAGACATGAAAAGAAGTTGATAATTCTGACAAGAAATGGATGTGACTGAACAGCTCTGAAAGTATATCTTGCCTTAAAAGTTTCCTCCAAGGATGCACATCTTACAGAACACTTCTGAGCAAGTGCAAAAAGGTAAGCATGAAACTGCAGGTGGAATCAAATACCTATGGAGAGTTCGTCTGCATTCACCTATCAAAACGAATGGCCATTTTTTTTTTTTTTTTTTTTTTGCTTAGAACTAATGACCACAACGTCTTATTTCTGGGTGACAGGCTTTGTTTTTGCTTTGGAGTTGTCATTTGTAGAACCTAATTTAAGATAAAACCTGCAAGACAGCATGGGGAATTGTATTGCAAACTCATTAAGGCATGGAATATAGGGAGGCACAAATAGATGATAAAACCATTAAATAGGAAACAAAGTAAAAATGCATGAAGGCTGTTGTTGTAGAGTCCAATAAATGTCAGCAGAATGCAAGGCAACCAACATTCGTTTGAAGTAAAATCTCATTTTATTCCCCTAGTATTTCATTCCTCCTCTGTTTTATAAGTCTAATGTCATGTAAACACTTACCTGTAAACAGATACCAGAGGTTATTTGGCTCCAATGTTTCTACCTCACCCCTGCGAGCTGTCTTTCTGTGCCGTATTTTATAGCCAGTGATAAATCCATTTTGCATGCTGGATGGTGGGGGTAGCCAACTCACTTTGATGCTCTGTAAAGCAAACACATTAAACTGGATGTTGCTGTGTTAATTTTCTGATTCCCTAAGACTCAAGCATGCCAGCCTATTCAAAAGGCTTGCTAAATCATGTCCCATTGATTTGAAGGGGTAAATCTAGAAATAATTCCTTGTATGTTGTAAGGGTGTACAAATTGCTTTTCTTGATTAGATAAAGATTGAGCTATCCTTCCCAAATGATCACTAGATGGCAGCAAGCAATTAGAGGTTTTGTGTTCTCTGCTGCCATCTAGAGGTTACCCATCTTAGACTGGATAACAATTGGTTTCTTACAGTGGCCAATCAGAAGTCTCTATAGGACTTAAAAGCAGGGAAAAAAATAGAAAGAGAAATTATCTTCTCCTGCCATTGTTCACTTGCAATGTTATTTGAAGATATGCTGCTCTCAACCTGGAGGTCGCATTGAATCTTAAAGACCAATAACCCTCGGAGACATATCCTTTATGAATTGAGTTAGAGATAGTCCTCAACGTACAACTATTCATTTAGCAATTGTTTGAAGTTACACTGGCACTGAAAAAAAGTGACTAACAACTGGACCTCACACGTATGATCATAGCAGCATCCCCATGGTCATATGATCAACATTTGGGCACTTGGTAACCAGCTTGTACTTATGACTGCATGATTCACTTAACATCTGCAGTGATTCACTTAACAACTGCACTGATTCACTTAACAACCATGGCAAACAAGGTCATCAAATCCGATGTGACTCAACAATCGCCTTGCTTAGCAATGGTAATTCTGGTCCCGACTGGGATTGTAAGTTGAAAACTACCTGTAGTGGCTATCAACATGTCCTGTGATCAGGAATTGTACAGGGGGCAGTGCGAGTCCATAAAATACTCCTTCGTGCATACTGGCAATCTTATTTCAATATGCCAAACGATCATTTTTATGCAGTAAATATTCAATTTCAGAACACACCATAATGGCATGCAACCATTCTACCTTACTGCCCTTTATGTTGAAATGATTGCACACCAAACCCAACAGCTTTCCAGAAAACATATTTTACCAGATCATTTCTAGACCTAGCAGCTACACTGAGGTAATACGTAAAGTTTTGTTTTTATTTTTTTTCTTGTTCAGCATTTGTGTATTTGTTTATTTATTTATGCCAATGATATGTGCAAAAGCATTCTGAGACACTATTTTCAGCAGGACAGGAAGAAGCTTTCTTATTTGTTCCTTTCTGCTTCTCTCTTTGCATAAAAAAAAGAGAGAAATCTTTCAGTGGACCCTGGGCCCACTCTTTCATTAAAATAAATGACTATACTGTGGCTCCAAACAAAGCAGCAACAACTGCCAATAAAGCAGCAGATAATATAAAGAAAGTAGGTAGATGTTATTATTTTGCTGTAGGAAATTTTAAGTCTTTTATTTTCTATTGCATTACAACTCCTGGGAACAATATGAATGTAAAGGGGGGGGTTCATAAAATGTCTTAATTGAGTAATAATAATAATAATAATAATAATAATAATAATAAAGTTGGAAGGGACCTTGGAGGTCATCTAGTCCAACCCCCTGCTCAGGCAGGAAACCCTATACCATTTCGGACAAATGGCTGTCCAGTCTCTTAAAAACTTCCAGTGTTGGCGCATTCACTGCTTCTGGAGGCAGGTTGTTCCACTGGTTAATTGTAAAACCACAGGGGGGGGGAATCAGTAAAAGAAAGAAAAAAAACAGCTAAAGGCATTATTTTTGTCTTTAAGCAAAGACATATGAAGATAATCTTAAAGGCCATCATAAAACAAAAGAGTTATTTTGCCAACTGCGTTACTGTATGTGAAACATTTTCACTTAAAGTGAGTCCTATCAAAATGGATTCCTTTAAGCACAAATCACTCATGTCAACCAAGAGCTGATAATCAGGTTCCTTCTGAATGTGGGTTTAGTGCTATTCCAGAAAATGCTAAAACTATTATAGCAAGAGATGGCAGAGACCTGTGCTATGAACCAGGACCGAGGGAGGATGTTCCCCCATGCTTCCAACCCATATGACTGATCAGATTCTATTTAGATTGATCTAGGTCAGACATGGCAAACAGAAGGCCCACAGGCTGGAGGAGCTGGCGAGATGCGGAGGCCAATGGTGTCCCGCAGTAGCTGCAGCCCACCAGCCCCAGCTCTGCAGCCTACTGCAACCACTGGGCCAGCCCTTCAAGCAGCAGGCACAGCAGTGACACCAGCAGGAGGTGAAGGCAGAGGCATGAGGGGTGGGAGGCATGTGATCCGGCCCACCAGATGCACCTCCTCCATCCCACCTTCTGTCTTTGCACGGCCTCCATGGCTGTGCACTCTCCAGGAGCACGAGGCAAAGTAAGGCAAATGGCAGGGCAGGGGTGACGCTGCGCCATGGCCCCTGGGCACTTGGCCCCTGCCATCCAACCTTATCCTCCAGTTCTGCTGGACACACCTCCTGCTCGCCGCCCCACCTACGACGGCCCCAGCAAATGGGAAGGGCAGGAAGCTCCTATCCCCGAGAGGTAGCTGGTGGATCAGGCCCCTGGCGTCCACCTGGTCCCATTCCCATTCCACACCCATCCAGTCATCTGTGACCACTCTGGCCATGCCCACCCCCACCTCCCAAGGGCAAGCAGAATGCTGATGCGGCTCTCAATGAAATTGAGTATGACACCTCTGATCTAGGTCTTCTTCTCAAGACAGACCGGCCATATATCTTCTACGGTAGGTGCATGCGGAGATCCCAGATGGAAAATAGAATAACAGAATAGCAGAGTTGTAAGAGACCTTGGAGGTCTTGTAGTCCAACCCTGTGTTCAAGCAGGACACCCTACACCATTTCAGACAAATGGCTGTCCAATCTGTTCTTAAAACCTCCAGTTCACAACTTCATGTTTTAATTCTTCTCCTCCAAAAGAGCCATGTACACTGGTGGGATTCAGCCAGTTCGCACCACTTCGGCAGAGCCGATAGCTAATTTTTTGTTGCCCAGGCCCAGAATGGACTTTCGAAAGCGACATCCTCACAGAGAACCGGTTGTTCACATATTTGAATCCCACCAGTGGCCATGTACATTACTTCAGTTCTGCAGCTTGATCTCTCTCTTTTCCTGCTCCTGCCTTTTCTAATTGAGAGCTGGTTATACTTTTCAGATACGGAAGAGCAAGGAGCATCTGTCCATTCCTCCATGAAGATTTTGCCAACATCTGGAAGGCTAGAGAATGCTTACCCCTACATTAGAACAAACAACCTCTTTGCCAACTTTAAGATGCACAAGTATAGACATATTCTCAGCATGTATAGGTTTGCATTTGGAAATCCACTTAAAGCATAGCCCCTGCCAATGAAAATTAAATCACTTGGCTTCCACTGCGGTGATGCTAAATGCATTTATGTAAAGGAAAAGATCACTGTGCTTTCAGAAGATATAACTTTAAAGGAAAATAATAAAGCAAGCACCTGCAGATATGAACATGTTTGGCCAACCACCGTCTCTCTAGAAAGTATCTTTTAAAAATATATGTGAAGAAATAATGCAGAGCAGTATGGCTGTGCAGTGTTTTGGATACAGAGTTAAAAGGGGGCTTTAGAATGTGTGAAGGTTCACATCTAGCATCTGTAGCAACTCCTTAAATGTCAGATATCTTTTTCTGTGCTGAAGCTGTAATTTTAAGAAAAGACACAGTTGCTTTGAGGATTTGCCGCTATATTCCAAACATTTGAAGACTTCATTGCTGTAACGAGCTATCTATCATTGATGTATTCTAGGATGTTTGAATTTTGAGGCTACCACAGAAATTATTGGTCTGAATTTATAAATGAGCTGCAGAACTAGGTGTTTGGTTCCAAAATCTAGCCACAACTGCATTTCCAGAGCTCCTATTTTTAAGGGTTTCGTAGTGATGCTCTCTGACACTAAGGAAAACTGTGTTTACATCAAGATCACCAATTTAAAAAAGAATTTATTAGCATTTCTGAATGACTGTCCAGAATTAGCTATGTGAGGTCTAGATGTTCCTTTCAAACAAAGCCGGAAATCCAGCCAATTAATAGCAGCAGATGTTGACAAATCTTTTGCAAAATATCCAGATTTGCAGCAGGGAGTTTATTAATTCATAGAAAAATTTAAAGCATTGATACACAAGAAGGTTTATAATACAATATGATTTTCAATTTCTGCATGTGTATGTCAAAATCCTTTTCTATACCATCTTAAATGCATTTTGTGCTGTATGATATAAAATGTCCATATGGATTAACAGACTGCTTTTATCCATTCTGGAAATAGGTTTGTTAAATGTGAGTTTGGTAGCCAAGATTGGAAAGAAAGCTTTAGGCATGTAACGGTAATATGAAAATGAAGATGCACAGACATAGTTTTAAAATGTACTTTATAAACCCAAGAGCAAACCTATAAAGTATTTTGAAAACAATTCTATTTCTAGAAATTAAGAAGCATCCGGCAGTGTAGGATTTAATTGTAATCATATAAAATAGGATGAGAAGAAAGATTTTATTTAGTAGTATGAATTCACCAAAATCAATATATGTCTCAGTTCTGCAATAGATGAGCAGCTATCACTTTATGAGTTCAATAGAAATGTTCAGGTTTGGACAGATCAAAGCTCAAAAAGAGAGACGTAAGTTATTTCCATAATATAATATAGCCATCTATTCCAATTCTCTCACCAGAATATCTCACTGCAATTTTCCCCAGCATTATGGAACTCTGGAAAATGGATTGATTATACAAAAATCCATTTTCCAGAGTTCCATAATGCTGGGGAAAATTCAAAGAAAGAAAAAAAGAGGACAACCAGTAGCTTGATTATACTGGCAATGGATGTGTTGCTGAAGACTTTAAAGGGCCAGACTGAAAACATTATAACTTGTGGACTTCAACTCTCAGAATTCCTGAGCCAGTCATGCCCAGAAATTCTGGGAATTGAAGTCCACAAGTCATAAAGGGTCCATAGTTCCCCACCTCTAGCTTAATCCATCCTGCTATCTAACAATTGTTGCAAATTTATGCTTTATCTTATTAAAAAACACCCTAGTAATGTGATCTTTGTGGTATCTATATTTTACAGCCTATTTTTCCAGTTTATTTGAATGTTTAGCTATTATACACTTTTAATTTTGTTTTTTAAAAAATGCACATCTCTTTGTTAGAGGGAAAGGTATTTAAGATGGACCAGCCTTAAGGGCATTCTTAGAGCTGGTCCATTTCTATCATGCATTATCTTGAAAGGAGACTTAAACAAACCAATTCTTCAGTCAATAAAAAAGGACTGTCTCAGCTTTGTTCAGCTCATTTGTTCCTTCCCTAATGGAGAAGTTGATGGATTTTTGTTTCCTTTTTTATTGTTTTGACCAGTGAGCAGCTTTGCAGCTGGCATAACTGGAAAGAGATTTATTTCAGTAGGAAATGGAGCATCCTGAGGAGAAATGAGCAGAACATAATGTAGTGACACCCTACCAGGAATGAACTGCTCTACCTTCAAAAAGGAAAATCTATCCTCAGAAATGTCTATTATAGCAGCTGTGAATGTTCTGCAGATACCAACTATTGAGAGATCACTATGAATACAATACACAACATCTGTTCACTTTGCTCAGTTCACAAAAGGCTTGGGAGACTTCAGATAATGCTTAGCAGGAAACCAGACAATTGTTTAGGCTTGTTAGATTTCCAGTTATCTTCTTCTTCCTCCTGTCTGGACTGATACATCAAACTGAACCACAAAGGAGGATTTATCATTTGAAGTGGTTGGATTTACAGAACACACTACGTTTCAGTCTTAGAATATGTAGTTACATGTCTATGTGTTATCCCTTACTTAACCACTTACATAAGAACAGGCCATGGTAGGAAGAACTACAACAGTTACATTTATACACTTGTAAATGTATGCAATCTAATACATATAGCCACTTAAAAATCTAATATACTTATATGAACCTAACTGGTCATAGATGTGGCAGAATGTAGTACAGAGTTGCAGGGGAGAGAGGGTCTTTCCCAAGGAGCAAAGAAGCAGATTAGCTTGGAATATTTGATATGCAAGAAGAGGAACAAGGCAAACCCTCCCTAACCTTTCACGCAGCATATCTAATAATTATGCAGATTTGTACTTTACTTTGGCAAGATACCTGTCTACAGGCAAGCAACAATAAAGAAACTACTCTGAAATAACTCCCATGTTGTTCTTGGTTCCTTGCACCTGGCATCATGAACGTTACTAATAGGTTCTTATACAGCAGGGGTGTCAAGCTGCTGGCCCATGGGGCAGATGCATCATAGCGAAACCACACCCATCCCATTGCTGGCAATGGCAAAAAAGTCATGATACATTGCAACACGTCACGTGACATTGCGAGTTTGACACCCCTGTTGTAGAGCAGTGATATGATTTTAACTTTTAATTGAGATGTCTTATACGTGGCATTTATGCAAAGAATAGCATTATAAGGAAGAGGTAGGCTTTTCTTTAAGTGCACATATGTTAACCAAAGAGTTTTGTTGCGGTCAAGGACCTAAAAGTATAGAGGTCACTAAACATGTTAGATACACACTAAGAATAGTTTGAATGATAAGCCAAATACAGACATTATGCACCAAGCGAGTTATGGACAAAGTTTGTTGATAAAGCAATGCTAACAACTGTGCACACATGGTGGAGTTTAAAGAATATTAATATGGTTCACTGAAGAATAACATGGAGAGTAGGGGAAGTTGAGCTAACATGTGCACAGTATCATAAGAAGTGTAAAAGATTGTAAAAGATTTCCATCCTAAGAAAGAGGAAAGGATTTAGGATACGATTTAGGATAAGAGAGTGCGGAGATTTTGGGGGGAGAAGTTAGAAGTTTGTTATTATGGTTGGTTGCATAGTCAGCCAGATGTTTAGACTGTATTTGCCATTTTTATACACCTATCAAGTCCTTTCCTGTGATAGGCAGATGCTGTTCTTTGATGGTGTTAAAGTAGTGGCGTAGGATGTAAGCTGTTCCAATTGCTGCCTTTTGCAATTGACTGATGGGGATTTTGTCAATGTTGATAGTGTTCAAGTGATGCTCCAGATATTTTGGGATTGCAACGAAAGCATCTATTAACATTGGTACTAGTTTTGCTTCCTTTTGCCACAGTTGCTCTCTTTCTCTTTGCAGGATTTTATGTTTTATATTTTTTCCAGTTCATTTCTATTTGGCTATCTCCAGATTCTGCAACACCCATTATCCAGATTTTTTTTTTAATCTTTCTTATCAATACTGCTGTGTTATGTGGCAGGTGATTGTCTATTTGAATTCTAAGTTCCCAGAGCACTTAAGTTTCTTCATTTTGTATTACTTTGTCTATTTTGTGGCTCCACCACTTCTTGCTTGCAGGCAAGTGGTATTTCTTACAGGTTATTATTATTAATAATAATGAAAGGTGGGTATTTTTGGCAGAATGATTTTTTTTTAAAAATTGTTCCTGTTTATCTTGACTATTGTGTTCTTCTTTCCACATGCACAGCCTGAGGTTATATTAGTTAGTTAACAGAATTCATATGTTTGGAGCCTTGTAATTTTATGTTTCACTTTAAGGAATGTATTATTTTATTTTAATTGTGCTTAAAACCAATTCATATAAAGGACAGATGCATAACGTTCTCTAAATACTATACATTATAACCTGTGGGAATTAGGGAAATTTTATTTTCCTAAATTCTTCTTCAGTACACTCCAGCTGTAGGTGTGGTCCAATCACCATCCAGCCAGGAAGATCAACAATAAGGATAATGGGAAATGAAATTCTACAAAATCTTGAGTAAAAATTTCCCATCAATTTGTAACAGCTAATACACATTAAGTAGTAACAGAAGGATTAATTGGCAATGGGATTTAACATCTGTGAAATCATAACAAGCATCTTGATGCCCTGTATTAACATATCACAACATGCTTCATAAAATAGCAGTGTTTAGAAATCCATAATTATACCAGTTTTTTTTCCTTAAAGAAAAAAATTTTTGAGTTAAGCTGAACTCAACTGACTTTCATGGACTCCCATTATATTTTTGGCAGTAGTGTGGAAGTGGTCTGCCAGTGTCCTTTCAAGAATGAATTTTTATTTTCCCACTATGTGCTATAACACTTGGCTATCCAAGTTCATATTTAACCTGCAGAATTCAGGCAAACAGATCAGTTTAGATGGGTGATTCCTTCCTTCTGTGTCTGAATTAGCATTCACTGATTAGGTGTCTACCAAGTGTTTCTTACAAAACTGTTTAGCATTAAATGACTCATAGAATCAGTCTTGGATATGGATTCAGTTAGATTTTGATCTGAATTTATCTTGGCTTTTCTCAATATATTTGTCAGGCCCAAAGAACCAAGAACATGTGCAGTTACTTCAGAGTAATTCTTTAATTGTTGCTCAGCTAAAAACAGAATCTTGCCAGACTAAAGCAATTATTTGTATAACTAGAGGTAGTTCTTGAATTACGACCACAATTGAGACCAAAATTTCCATTGTTAAGTGAGACATTTGTTAAGTGAGTTTTGCTCCCTTTTATAACCTTTCTTGCCACAGTTGTTAAATGAATCACTGCAGTTGATAAGTTAGTAACCCAGTTGTTAAGTGAATCTGGCTTCCCCATTGTCTTTGCTTGTCAGAAGGTTGCAAATGGTGATCATGTGACCTTGGGACACAGCGATGGTCATAAATATGAACCAGTTGCCAAGCATCTGAATTTTGATCACGTGATTATGGGGATGCTGCAAAGGTCGTAACTGTGAAAAATGGTCATGTCACATTTTGCAACAGCGTTGTAACTTTGAACGGTCACTAAATGAACTGTTGTAAGTCGAGGACTCCCTGGGAATAGCTAGGGAGTGTGCATCCTTGCTCTCTTCCTGTCTACCAGAAATTCCAAATTCTGCTGTCTCTTTACCTCCTGGGAAAGAGATCTTTGATTTTAGACTACATTCCAGTGCAATATTCTTTTTAAGAGGAATGGTCAGGCAAGTAGGGAGGAAAATTTGAATCTCTCTGAATATCACCTCCACGCATATATCTGTCACACTCTCAGATACACATTTTCACATACACACACACACACACACACACACACACACACACACACACAAACCCAGTTTCTCAATGTACTTGATTGCTCATGAACATGTCCAACCTACAGCAGTGGCAACAGGGTATACTATAGAAGCCACTTCTCAAATGAATTAAAAACAATCATTTAATTAGAAGATGAGAGGCATGGTAAAGTGGGCACAGTCAATTGGTGAGATTTTTTGGCATAGAAGGGGGAAAGTCCACCAGCCTGAATGCCAGCATGGATGCTGGAAATTAAATTACTCACACTTCTTGGGATTGCCAGCAATTGTCCTGGCTAAAGGCAATTTCACATTTTGAAATCATGTTGCTGAGAATTGTTGTGGTTCTTTGGTAAAAAAAAAAAAAAACATTTTTTTCGGTTTTCAGCCCCCATCTTCTCTTTCTTAATCAACAAAAAGAAAATAATTATATTTGCCTGTAGTTTTTAAAACATTAAGGCCTTCTGGCAACATCAAACCCAGAGCACACAAACTAATTTTCATGTTGCAGTGGTTATCTTGCACAATTATTTCCATAAATGGCTTTTATGTGAAATAACACTTTAGCACTGTCAAATTCTCCCAACATTAAAGATATTTGGGGCGGGGAAGGGGGAAGAGCTAATGTTCTACTACGTGTATCTGTGATTACCCCTAAAAAGAAAGAGAAGTCATTGACCTAATATGCATTCAGAAATTTCCTTCTCATTTCCAATCACCTGAATGTCTAAACTGCCTTTAAGACTTAGTATCTTGCTTGTAATCTGACTGCTGTAGAAATTCCTTTTGATGCTTAACCCCCATTTGCATTGGCAAATCACCACTGGATGCTATAGTTATAAATTGCATGCCTTATCTGTTCTAATGTGCATTACATGCTAAACTGTCATCTCTTTCACACCAGCTATGAATGGTGGTTAGTAGCAATCAACCTTAGGAGCGAGGAATGTAACATTATCAGTTACTGGCCCATAAAAGGTGCAGTTTATGATTTGATTCTCCAGTGATATCCATACTGAAATCCATTTGAATTTCAGTGCACTTGATCCATCCATTTCCTTTACAAAGAGGTGATTTTTACATTCTTGCTTCACTAAAGCAATCTTTGAACAAAAAGAGATGTGAGTTTTGTGATAGGCTTCTACTGGGAATCAGAGGCTTCAGAGAGAATCCAATCCTGCTCAAATTTCACAATATGGGGGTGTCTTGGAAATCAAATGGGCTAGCCATATTGATCTATATGCTATTACTACTAAATGAAAATGCCCAGATACCTTGGTGTAAATACTGTGCAGACCTTCAAAGGAATTATTTGCTTTGTTCAAATGTACGTTTTTATATATAAAAGGAAATGTGGGAAGTCAGCCCCCCCTCCAGAGAAGGAAATATTAAAAGGGCAGAAAAATATATTTCCTCAAAAGGATTTTAAAAGCAGAAATCAACCTGGCCCCCAAGTCTCTCTCTCTCCCAGGCAGAAGCCAGCTCTGTACAAATGCAGATGTAAAGCATCAGAAAGGCCCCAGCTAGGAGATCAAGAAGACAAAGACACCTAAAATCTGCATATCCCACCCAAACTCTAGGAGTCATTAACCCCAGCACCAGGAAAGCAGTATATGACCTTTAGGACATAATAGGACTAATGCGTCACCATCAATACCAGAAAGGCACACCCAGACTCAGGTCAGAATATGTGACATAGAAAGTACAAAGCCTAAAACAGGAATAGAAAACTATTTCAAACAAAAGGCTAGAGACGGTATAAAAACCTACTACCCACATGTGCTCAGCCCTTTTTTTCCTCTCCTCTTTCCTGCCAGAACCATCTTTCGGTCTGGCTCTTCAATAAACTGCAACCTTCTTTCTAAAGCACTCGCCATGTTGTTTATTTATCCCCGGCTTGGATGAACCAGGATGAAGACTTTTCTTTTCACAGGAGGAAAAAATAGGAGGAAAAATAGAAAAAAAAAGAAAAAAAGGGACATATTTCATTATTTTATCCTCCTGCGGAAGGTTATATTTCCTTCCTTTCTATTGCTTGTTCTGAAGTCATATTAATCATAAAGGGGTTATATAGTGGAGGGAGAAAGGGAGGGAGGGAGGGAAGGAAGGAAGGAAGGAAGGAAGGAAGGAAGGAAGGAAGGAAGGAAGGAAGGAAGGAAGGAAGAAAGAAAGGAAGGAAATCAAAACTCTGAAGAATCAGAACTCAGGCCATTTTAACTTCATTCTGATTGTGATAGATTTTAAAGCAATCTTTTACACTTCACATTTTCCAAACCTTTCCTGATCTATATGTGAATTAAAATGCTCTGATATATAAATATCACACTTTTCTGAACTTTGCAATGCTACTTAATATATTTTTTAAGATGAGAATGTATTTAGAGTGGTAAAGTGTGTGAAAAACTATTGTATTAGGCGAAGTATCAGCAAAATGTACTACAAAGGAAAATTGCTTGCAAAGGGAGAAAAAAATGCATATATTATGTTCACAAAGATGAATATGTATGGTTATGTAGGCTTGTTTAAACAATTTTATAAGCTGATAAAAATGTATAAATCAAACTTAAGGCTAGGAGTTTTTTTTTTTTTTTTTTTTTAAAAAGATTGAAATCAAGGATTCAGCAGAGCAGTTCTCTGGGGCTTCGGTGGGAGAATTCATAACAGAAGAGCAATCGCATCTAAATGCTACTGGGTTCATAATATTCAAAGCAGAAAAGGTTGTGACTTTTTGCTAGGCCAACTCCAAGATTATTCTCCCCCTACTAAAATGCATTTGGGAAAATGTCAGATGAACAACCTTCCTCTTTCTGTACCCTTCTTAGATTACTAATGAGACAAGGAAAGGGGACGATGGTTTCTTCCAAGGTCATTCCTTCTCCTCTGCTCTGCTTAGGCCCCTTCTCCAAGAAGCAAACAAAATCCTCATTTAGACAATTTATAGCCAGTTTGGTCTAGTGGTTAAAGCATCAGGCTAAAATCATGAGTTCTACTCCTGCTATAGGTATGAAAGCTGATTGGGTGACTTTGAACCAATCACCAAGAGTGTCAACATCCAGCTCGAGAATCGAAATAAAACTCCAGATTAATCCCATTTCTGAAAATCTTAAAGTTTATTGAATACACTGCATGGTTGTGCCAAAGCAAAACTAACTCTGAGGTTCACATACCAGTTAATAGACTTAAACAATTGTTTCTCCAGTCAAACCCCCAATGTCTTATGTAATCCATATCAACAATCCATATCCCTTTGTTATGGAAACCATCTGCTTCAAATCTACACCTGTTCTGGTGTCCTTGACAAGGCTTCAGTCTCACATAGTCTGCAGCTGAATTGAAGAAGCTTCGTTTCTCCATCGACCCACTTGAAAATAACACTTCCCACCCTCTTTATCTAAATGCAAGTTGAAATGCAGAGGCACGTAGCTGCCAAAGTTTCTTACTTGACACATGTGAGTTTTAGTCCCAACCTAGGCATAAAAGCTGGGTGGGTGATACTGGGCCAGTATCTCTCTCTCTCGGCCAAACCCACCTCACAGGATTAATGTTGTGGGGAAAATAGGAGGAGGAAGGAGTATAAGGTATGTTTTCCACCTTGAGTTATTTATAAAAAATAATAGTGGGAAATCTATATAAATAAAAATGTAAATGTTTGTTTGTTTAAAATCTTAAATCTCCAAAAGTTCTTCACTGATTGCTTTGAAATTTTGACACAACGTTGCATTCAAATATGTGCATGCTTTTATATACCTATATTATATAGATATCATACCTGTGACAGGTAAAAACATGCTTTTTTTAAAAAAGTGCCATCTGTTGGACGTAATCTCTATATCTGCACACACAATGGAACAACAAAAAATATTGTATATCCACAAGCATTATGAAATTAAACATATTACAAACGTACGCTTTCTCTTTTCTTTCTTTTCCATTTAACCACACTGAGCCACAGCAACGTGTGGGTGGGTACAGCTAGTAAATGAATGAATGAATGAATTTTACTTCTCAAACATAGCTTTGTCTTCACCCCTATACTTTCACATATTCAGCCTAAAGATTAATAAGAGCTGTGATGGCTCAGTGCTTAGAATGCAGTATTGCAAGCTAACTCTGCCCACTGTTAGAAGTTTGATACTGACCAGCTCAAGCTTGACTCAGCCTTCCATCCTTCCAAAGTTGGTAAAATGAGGACCCAGATTGTGGGGGCAATATGCTGATATTGTAAACTGCCCAGCGAGTTCTATAAAGTATTGTGGGGTAGTATATAAGTCTAAGTGCTATTGCTATTAGGTATTTTCTATATGCTAGTGTATGCTACACTGCATGCTAACGATTAGGTGTTCACTGTATGCTACTCCAAAGGGTAACTAAAATATGGACTAGCTAACCTTTTTAAGGCTGAGTTGCAGATTGACCCCAATCCTAACCACAGTCCTTTGCAAGAGAATGATTCTTTTTGTTGTTTAAGTCCTGTCATATTGCCTCTGTAATAGGCTTGGCATTTACCAATTGCAGCTGTTCCTGGAACAGTGAAACCACATGTGGAATGCTGCCTATTAACATGCAAATAAATCTATTAAAATTCACATTTGCAGTGCGGTTCTGATCTAGCGTATTGGTTTTACTTTGCCATTGTAGAAGAATGTAGAGAGCATAACAATGAAGGTGGAAGAAAATTTATATTTATATCAGGTTCTCTCTCTTAGGTGACCAAGTGTGTGTTTTAAGGAACTTCATGTGGTTCTTTCCTCTTTCAAAAAACAAAATTGGAAATTAATTCAGTTTTCAATTAAAGACAAGGTCATTATATATTTTAAATGGTCTACAATCAATGGCACCTCTAACTGACTACCATTTTAATTACTGGTTGCACCTGCTATAGCTATTGATATAATACTTATACCAAGTCTAATAATTAAGAGTTTATTTATCAAAAGGCAAAATATTAAGATAATTGACATATTAATATTCAGATGAGAACTTAATCTGTAAAGGGAGTTCTACTTTTAAAAGGAATAATATACTAGTCCTACAATCCAAAATAACTAATAGGAACAGGATAGCAATTATTAATATTTCACAAAGCAATTGATTTTTCTATAATAATTTGAAAAAAGCCTATTAGTAAAAATAAAGAATTTGAAAAAAGCCTATTAGTAAAAATAAAGAAAGCACACTCCCAGAAAATAACTTTAGTTTCTCATTGGTTTCATTAAATCTGGATGTTTAGTCTGTGATATAGATGATAGCTGTGTTGTAAAACTGACCATGGTTTCCTTAAAGGGGTATTCATAGAACCATCACAGTTGCTTCAACTTGATGGTACCCCCATGGAAAATACACTTTATCTCCATGTGTCAAAGACTTCAGGACCATGTCAGCTGTGCACTATTATATTATTGACATAGAGCAAGTAGACATGGGATAGCAGTCAACTGGTAGACTGCTGGATATGTATATACTTTACTGGGTCTAGGACAACTCTCCTTGGTCAACTCACCAGGGCCAACTCACTGCAGGCCAACTCACCGGGGCCAACTCACTGCAGGCCAACTCACCGGAGCCAACTCACCTCAGCCAACTCACCCCAAGTTAGCTAAGTTAAATGTACTGTTATCCACCACTGTTTCTTTGACATTATTTTCAGGTTTGTCATTCACATTTCACATTCACAGTTTTGTCCCTCCTTCATCATTCTTTCTTTAATGATACTATTCCATTATTTTTTCAATATTAATGTAACTTTTGTATTTCTTGATTCACTTAGTTTCTTTTACCCACACATTAAGGCACACAAGAGCCATTTTTGTGTGTGGCAGGACATGAAGATGAGCCCTCACCCTTGTTTGCTGTTGCTGATCTAAGGGATTACTCTTACCTTTCCCTAGAAGCAAATGGTTTGCTAGGAATTCTTGAAAGTTTGAAGCAAATAATGTAAAGTGAAGATAGCACCTAGCTGTCTGAGTTTTTTTCTTCTTTTTTTAATCTGTTCTCTTCCTGGTACTTAATTTGCAAAAAATCATGATGGCAGGGTTCAGGAGAACTGTTTCATTTGCTCTGTTGAAACACTGCTTAAAGAAAATTTCTACTGAAATGTTTTAATATGTATAGATGTCTCACACTGTGGAATGGGCAAATTTGATTCATACACCATAAATCAGTCTGTCGGTCTGTCTGTCTGTCTGTCTGTCTGTCTGTCTGTCTGTCTGTCTATCTGTCTATCTATCTATCTATCTATCTATCTATCTATCTATCTATCTATCTATCTATCTATTTATCTATCTATCTGAATCTCTGTCTATCTATCATCTCTCTCTCTCTTGTCTGTCTGTCTCAATGTTTGAATTGCATCTAGTGAAGTCCTTTGATTTTAATTTTTTTTATTACTTTAATGTGCCTTGTATTATGGGAAAGTGGCTTTTTTTTCTCTAGGGTGGAGAACTCTGTTCTTGAAATTTCATAGGAGTCAATAATACGTTGATTATTTAATACATGTTTCCTAGTTTGGTTAACTGAAAATCCCTGCAATTGCTTTATAGAGTGTATAAATGCATGGTCTTTGATCTGAAGCAGTGGGTTAATATTATTTCCAGACAAAGCAATTGTCTCCTAATAGCAATAATGTTTTAGAGATGCAAACATGAGCTTTCTCTCTTGATTTAAATTTTATCACCATCATATTTTATTTATTGCAGTCCTCTATATGTTACCTACTCCAAATTATTCTTTTTGCTCAGTGATTCTGACTGAACTCTATTAGTTCTTAAACCCTGAGGATTCCCTCCTCAACATTATGCATGATCTAAATCATCATGGCTGCAGCTGTCCCTGAAAATACAAAATCTTAACTAATGGTTTGTCCTTTGATCTCTCTAGTTTTCTCTTTAGTCTTGTTAAATTCTCAGTTGCCAGACATTTAGTAAGTGTCATGAGAGTCGGCTATCATACACATGTATAGCAGTATGACCAGACATCACCAATGAAGATAGTACATTACACAGATTTTTATGGGATTAGTGACCGGGGTCATTTAAACAAAGATTTCTAGTTGTGCTCTGATGGCATCTTTTAATTAAGCTACTTTTTTTTTATTCTATGACCTTCAGAGGCATTCAATAGAATATTTTAAAAAGTTCTTCAAACTGTCAATCTTGCCATAAAAGAATACCACTACAGCCAGATTTTTAGGTTTTATTTTAGATGTATTTTTTAATCTGTATTACACAGGAAAAAAAACCCTCTCTTTCCCTATGACAGTTGGAAAATTCTCTCTGTTATAAATGTACCGCAAAAGAAGCTGAATTTGAACATAGGTTTTAGAGAATTTTAGAGAATTTGAACTTTCTAAGTGGAGCTTGAAATTATTTCTATCATTGCTACCATCAGAATTATTGATCATCCATCTTGGCTCCCCACGTTCCATTAAATCCAGGATAGATGAGACATGCAGGTAGGTTCAACTTATGACCAGTCACTTAGCGACCGTTCACATTTACAGCAGACCCCCTCGAAGGTACATATGACCCTGTGCCAAACTTCCAATGATTGCATCCCAAAAGTCACATGACCGCATGATGGATGCTCCCCAGTTGGCCTGCATTTATGGCCGTTTGCAGTGTCCCTCAGTCGTGTGACTGCATTTTATAACATGTTTGCCAAAAAGCAATGATGTTTTCTCAACTTCAACTTCTGATCTGAAACTTTGGCATTCCGGACATGAACCACTAATAAAACAGAAAGAGGTCATGTGCAGCTATCAATGGCCTTTGGTTAACAGCAACATTCTTCAAGCTGTTTTCAGGGGCATTCTGGTGCTCTCTGGATTTTAATCTGAGCAGATGTCATGCCCCAAATTGATAATAACTCATGGGAATTCTTCCAAGCTGAGTTCTTTAGGGCTTCACAGGTATAGACAAAATCTTGTAAGACTGAGGACTCCACTATCTGCATCCACAATATACATTTGACAGTGAACATTAGGGAGGGACTATCTTCACCCTCCTTTTCTCACACATAATGTCTGGGCTAAGTTGCCTCTTGTTCCTCTGGACTGCAGCCCTTCTCTCCTGGGGACCCACCTCCTCACTACATTCCATCACATCAGCATATTCAGGATTCATTTGCCCCAAATAGAATCAGGACAGGCCCTGCTAGAAGGATGACAAAGTTCTTTAAGTTGGGAATGGCTGAGAACCCACAAAGTGACTGTGGTGCCTCAGAACAAACAATAACATACATACCGTATTTTCCGGTGTATAAGACGACTTTCTAATCCCTGAAAATCTTCTCAAAAGTCAGGGGTCGTCTTATACTCAGGAATATACGGTAGCTGTTCTCTGAATTTAAAACCAATCTGCCCCCTAGTGGCCAGCCCTATTTTTTTTATAGAAAAAAGCACTAACAAGACAAAGCTTTCTAGCAGCAAAGGAGCTCCTATTGTGCTCATCTATAAACAGAAATTCAATATTGTACTGTATTTTCTGGCGTATAAGATGACTTTCTAAACCCTGAAAATCTTCTCAAAAGTTGGGGGTCGTCTTATACGCCTAGTCGCCTTATATGCCGGAATATACGGGTAGTTCATGAATGTCGCCTTAGAAAATTTCAAGGCATCTGGGATGATCCCAACACAGCCATACCAGAAGCAGTTAGATGGCTAGCTTCCTTAGATATCAAATTATAACATCTATCCTATTGTGACTCTTAGGTGCCATATTATGGTGATTTTAGCATGGTTTTACCTTAATTTAACATTATATCTCATATATTGTAATGTCCACTTATTTCTTTCTTTCTTTCTTTGTTTATTTATTTAAGATAGATAGATAGATTAGATATCCATATCCATATCCCCACTAATGTTCTACTTTGTGTTTGTATGTATAATTTGTTTTATTAGTGTTGTATATCAGTGATTGCATGACTTCTGCAGATGCCATGCGCTGAACAAATAAATAAAAAAACAGCAGCAGATCAAGCTGGTGGATAACCTGATGTGAATGTTGACATGAGTTTTCATATGACACCCCCTCCCCTCTGCAAAACTATATCAGAATGAAACTGAGTTGAAATGTCATAAATGAAAAATAAAATATCATAGATCTGGGAACTGCATACACAAACTTAAGGTTGCATTTGTGGTTGTTCCTACTGCTTGTAGTTACCTATAAAGGCAACTCCACAAAAAAAAAACCCGTGTATATGGAAAAATAGATGGCTATGCACCATTGCAGAACAAAGACTATTTCAAGAGGGAGTTAACAAAAACATTTATCTAATGAAGTAGTTTTATTTCCAAGATTTATTGGGGACTAATTGGAGATTTTAAAATATCTACATAAGCAACCTGGGTAGAGGAGCAGGTAACACTTCAGCTAAATATGTGAGTACAGTTTTACTGTGCAAAAATGCTACTTCAGATGTACATTTTAATATTATATATATATTCATTCCTTCTTGCCACTGGTTCTCAGAGACATTTACCAAAAGGTTAAGAGCATATTAAAATTATGTGCTGTGAAACATGAAACAGAATAGGCAAGCGGTAAAGATAAAGTGAATGAAAGCAACTGAGAAAATCAAGACTTCATCAAATAAAGAAACGGTAATATTTTTAAAAAGTTAATTTTAGCCAATATCCCCCCCCCAATTAAAAAATACAGGTTGGATGACTGCATTTGGGCAGCACATTTCATAGGAAATATAGCGCTACTCTTGAAAGAATCTTTCCTTATTCATTTGGGAAACACAAAGAGGGTTACAGAATTATAATATTCTTATAGTAGACCAGGGATGGGGAACAATGACCCTTTTATGGCTTGTGGATTTCAACTTCCAGAATTCCTGAGCCAGCCTCAAATTTTATAAACTTTAAATTTTATAAAATGTTATAAATCAAAAGTTGAGTCAATAGAATATAGGGCAAGAAAATGAACAGACTGAATTCAGTTCATTGGAATGAGGGAAATCCATTTATCTCTATTTATAATAATAGAGTAAATAAAACAATCAAGAGAAATGATTGATAAACCTCTGATAATCAGTGGGTTTTGGATAAAGTATAGAGGAAAGCAGAGAATGTAATGCATACGAATTACAGTTTACCGTAACAAGCAGCTGCCTAGCAATAAGTTAAAACTGGAAGTGAAATAAAAATCTAATATGAAGAAAACAGTATAAACGGCTGTGCATTAAAGCTGCTATTCCAGTACTGAATAAATAAAGTTTGGTTTTCAGTGTATGTAGCCATTAGATGCCAGCTCATGCTCCTTCAATTGCACAGTTTGTCAATTTTGTGGTGACAGTGATTTCCTAGATTCCATGCACGGTACTTTTCATATGAACTCATTACTTTGCTAACGTTTTAACTCAGAGTTGCATTTATTTCAGCCGACCTGGAAACACAGAAAGGAAAGGAAAAAGAGTATGGAAAAAGAGATTTCTGATGTTGAGGAGTGAGAAATGTAAGGATTGGAAAGGAAATAGGTGGGTTGACAAGCAAAGGTGTCCATGAAGAACTCTTAAGTTGGAAGCAGAGGGACATAATTTCATATTACGGATGTAAGGAGTGCATGAGATTTTCACATTTCACACACAGAAATGAAAATACATGCTCCAGATTGCTCTGATGTTGGATTAACAAAGCATGCTCAGCCAAACCACTTTATAGTCTTGCACAGTGCAAGAATTCACAACTGTCTCAACAGTGTTTTTTCAAAGGCAACTGGGAAGAAGAAGAAGAAAGAAGAAGGAGGAGGAGGAGGGGAGGGGGAGGAGGAGGAGGAGGAGGAGGAGGGGGAGGAAGAGGAGGAGAAGGAGAAGAAGAAAGGAAGGAAGGAAGGAAGGAAGGAAGGAAGGAAGGAAGGAAGGAAGGAAGGAAGGAAGGAAGGATCGTATTTCTTTGCAGTCATCTGGTTGTTGGACTCTCCCTGAGTGAGAGCTTTTCAGGCCCAGAACCAATGAAGCTTCTTGGATGAGAAGCAAAACGTTTTCTTCTTCCTCAAGGGAAAGAACAGTCCAGTTGCCTTTTGAAAAAGCACCTTTGAGACAACTATGACCTGGATGACTGAGAACTGTATTTTTTGTTGTGCTGGTGGTTGTAGTTAGAAGGTTGGAAATATGAGGGTAAGAACAATTTCATGACAGAATGGAATTTTGGCACTATAAATTCTTTGCATCTGGACATATACTTACATTCATACATTCTCTAAATTCGAGAGTTATAATACTATACCTGAAATGTCAGCCTTTCAACAAATAGCAGTGTTCATGTGGAATGTAAGTACATTTTAGAATGGGCTATGAGTTACTAATATCTTTTATCCCCTAACAAACATGCTTTCCAATAAATATATGTTGCTCTTTTCCACAAAAATTCTTCCAGATTATGTATTAAACATAAGTTTAATTTATAACTTAGATATTCAAATAATATATTTCTGGGTTCTCCCAGAAACACAACATTACTTAAATTACAATGCCAGTAATTTAATTTTAAAGCAATCCATGATTTGTTCTTTTATTTAACATACCCCAGGCAAACTAAAAAGGTGTGAATCACCAAATCTACCATTCATTTAGTTTAACAGCCAAAGATAGTAGATAGCATTTACTTGGATATTTTACAGATTAAGATATACTGTATTTAACAATCTACCTTTTGGCTTGCTTTAATTAATTCTGTGTCATCATAGGAATAACCATGAAATCTAATTTTCATAGAGAATGAAGTATTGTAAACCTTTAAGCCAGTTGTAAACTGACATTGTGAACTGGCTTTAAAAAAACACAAATCCTTTAAGATATTTGTGGTACTTTTCTGCTGTTGGAAATCCCCTTTTTAATGATTTTTACTGTTTAATCTGAAAATAAGAATTACATACTGTGTGAAAAGTATGCCTCATGGCCATTCCTAAAAACTCATGTTAGTCTGAGGCCAGTGGTGGGATTCAGCCAGTACGCACCACTTCAGCAGAACCGGTAGCTATTTTTTTGTTGCCCAGGCCCAGAACGGACTTCCAGAAGTGGCATCCACACAGAGAACTGGTTGTTCACATACCTGAATCCCACCACTGTCTGAGACCCTAAATTCAATATTATAGAACACCATTCCTACAATTCTGATAGTCCCATCAATTTTTGTACCTATTTATTTTCTAGGTCTGCTTCCTACTTCTGATCCTACAACAGTGGAACCATCTAAACCAGGGGTGTCAAATTCAATTTCATTGATGGCCGCATCAGCATTGCGGTTGCCCTCAGGGGGCCGGGTGGGTGTGGCCAAGATGGATGTGGCCTAATGGGTGGGCATGGATGGAGTAGGTGTGGCCTACTGGGTGGGTGTGGCCAGCTCTACATCGTTCACATCAAGGGTGCCTGTGGGGGCCTGGGCAGGAGTGGGACATATCTTAGGGTCTCTGGCAGAAGTGGATGGGACCAGGGCAAGTGCCAAAGCATGGTCCACTGGAGGAGCCTCACTGTTCCTCTCAGGCCATGTGGGAGGGGGCTTATGGAGGTAAGACTGAATGCGTTTCAGCATAGATGGCCACCACAAAATTGTACATTGGGTCCCGGCTGGCCTGGGCCAGGGCCAAGGCAGTGGGGACCGTTCCCTCACTGTTTCCAGGATGGCTTCGCGGGCTGCATCTGGCCCCCAGGCCTTGTATTTGACATATCTGATCTAAAGAGATTATGGAGTCTACATAACCCAAAGTTATGTAGAGCTGGACTTAAGAAGAGAGTAAGGATAGACACTTTCTAGAATCTTCCAGAGTGTACCTATTATGGTGAGAATAATAAGGGTTTAGTCTGGCAAGATTCTGTCTATTGTGTGTAAGCAAATAAAGAACTGAACTCTGGCTGCTCTTCATCATTGTTGGGCATATTGCAGAGGATGAGGTTGTATAGGTTGCAGTTGCTTCCAATTCTACATTGCTATGATTTTGAAAACATGAAATGTCAGCAAATTGAGAAGCCAATGTCCAAATCGAGCCAGAGATACTGAGAGGAACTTGTAGTTTTATATAAATAAATATATTTTACAACTGTATATACTGTAAACTATATAGTCAGGCAAACAGGAGCAACATGAGTGAATCACAAAACATACAGGGTGCACAGAAGAAAAAAAAGGGGGGAAGGGGAAACTCCCCCTCCACACCCACAGCAACCAATCATAGTGCAGATTGCCTCAGGCAGGAGCCAGCACTCTTCAACCAATTAACCACAGCTGTGTGTTTGGACTCATTGCACAAGCTTGCTGCTTCAGTTACTAAATTTAAATATCATAACATGGAAGGTAGATAACAAGGGCAAGGGAAAGTGGGCACCGTATTCCCTCCTGCAAAATAGAATGAACAGAAGAAGGGACTCTCCAGGAAGAAAAGGAGAACAAATGGAAGTTCACCGCACTTCAAGGTCAGGGGAAAAAACAACCATATCATTGCTTGTAGATTTCTAGTTTGCCTTGGATGCCTTGTGCAACAACAATGCTATAAAAAGTATATTTTGTTTACTTGTCACAGAACCAGCCCTTCTCCCTTCCTTCTCCAGCAGCCCACCTTTTAATAGCCATAGGCTGTTCTTAATGTTAATCTAGTTCAGCGGTTCTCAACCTATGGGTCGCGACCCCATTTGGGGTCGATTGACCATTTTACGGGGGTCGCCAAACAATGCGATCTGCCATTTCCCCCCCTCAGGGGGCGCCGCCGCGCATGCGCGCCATGCATGGGGGCGCTGCCGCACATGTGTGCTGCGCATGGGGGCGCCGGTGCGCATGCGCGATGCACCACGCATGCGCGGCACGTTCGTGTGACGGGGTCACCGTCACACAAACTTTGAGAAACGCTGATCTAGTTCCTGGATGACTTTATCACAGAGGTCTCATAAGCTATGTTTCCATTGCTTGAGTTCAGGTTCAAATCAAATACTGCAGGTACAAAGGAAATTCCTGAGCTATAGGAAAACAATAACAGTGCCACATAACTTCCTTGCGGGGGAATCTGGTGCAGCAACTACTTACATTTTATGGCTTCAAAATAATCACACATCTTGTATTAGAACACAGAAGCACTGTTGATGGAAGAATCAAATCTATAGCAGGTTTGTATTTTATTACTAGTTGCCCCTTGAAAAAGGAGAAAGGGACAATCAATCCATTTTAGGTTGCCTCTTTACTGGTGGAGAAGCACAAGCTATTCACACCAAAGGTCCTTTTGTCTTTTTTAAAAAATATGTGATTTGCTTTAGATAGATAGGTAGGTAGATAGATAGATAGATAGATAGATAGATAGATAGATAGATAGATAGATAGATAGATAGATAGATAGATACCGGTAGATAGATAGATAGATAGATAGATAGATAGATAGATAGAGATATAGATAGATAGATATAGAAATATAAAGATGATAGATAGATAGATAGATAGATAGATAGATAGATAGATAGATAGATAGATAGATAGATGTGTGTGTGTGTGTGTGTGTGTGTGTTTGAAGGAAAGGGTTGTCAAATTGTGATATGGAACCTACCATATCGCAATGGTTGTCACCAGGGGTTTGGGGTTTTATATTTGGTTTTATTTCTGTAAGCTTCTCCAAGTCACCATGAGTGAGTTGCGTAGCTATCTAAATTTTCTTCATAAATAAAGAAAATAAATACAATAAATAGTAATGGAGCTTAATTGTAGCTCAGTTACCACTTTCATATATTACTGATCAGGATTTTAAATTGTCAAAAGTTGCCCTTCAGAGATTAAAGGGAGGCAATCATAAAATCATAGAACAGCGATGGTATAAAACTACTCTACAGAAACGAATAAATACGTTTGTTTTTTCTATGCTTTGTTGCTGTTTCAAAGCATAGAAAGAATTTTTCAACAGGAGAAGCAGATTTGATACACACATACAAACACACACAGAGACACACAGCAATCTAATCTTATTTATGTTGGAAGTAGGCTATTTCTTCCCTCCTCACCCCCTCTAAACATATAACATAATAAATATGAATATAAATAAATATAACATTTGCAAATCAAAAAATATTGAGTTGCTTTTGTGAATCACATCTAGAATTGTCTATATAGCTAATCCTTGTCTTACAACTATTCATTTAATGACTGTTCAAAGTTACAATGGCATGGGGAAAAAATGACCAATTTTCACATGGTCACTGCAATATTCCCATGGTCACGTGATCAAAATTCAGACACTTGGCAATTGTGTGTATTTATGATGGCTGCAGTGTCCTGGGCTCATGAGATCAGCTTTTGCAACCTTCTGACAAACAAAGTCAATGGGGAAGCCAGATTCACTTAACAAACATGCAGTGATTTATTGAAGAACTGTGGCAAAAAAAGGTCATAAAATGGGGCAAAACTCACTTAATAACTATCTTGCTTAGCAAGTGAAATTTTGAGCTCAGTTGCGGTCGTAGGTTGAGGACCATCTGTACTACTTTTAGGAGAGAGTATAGCTTTCATTATTATCATTCAGAGGTGGAGAGATTCCCATTCCTAACTGACTATGACAGCTATTGGCCATGAGGGAGGGGGAAAGTGATGTCATGAAACAGTATTTATGCACGTGGTGTTAATTTTGCAGTTTGTGCAATGACCTCATGATATGTCTGACACCTAAGATGACAGCAAGGATGATGACTTACACAGAAGTAGCTCACTGGCCGACATTTAAAATGGCAATATCTGGAAGTCCATAAGATTAGAAGTTGCTCATGGGTGGCCATTAAATTCTACAGCCATGTAATAGATCTTTGTCCCCTTCTCCAGAAGGCTTTAATATACCAGTATCACTTCTTGCACATTAGGAAAAAAATGCTTAATTCATTCTATGAAGCAAATATTGAGCTGTTAGCAGTTCTGTTTGAAACTGGGTTTGAAAAGCATCTTGTTATGCATCTCCTCTATACAAATGCAATTTTTTTAAAATCCAAATAGTCAGAATTACATTTCTCCTTAGGATGTTCCCACTTCCTAGAAACTGTAAGAACAGCACATGCTAGTAATACTATGCAGTCAATCATACCAGTGCAGAATTAATTACTCATGGGATCAAGAAACAAACATCATCATTTTGCTTTCAACACTAAATAAGCTCATTTGAAGTAATTGTGGGAGATTGTATTGTTATTTAGTGATCATGGGGAATTACAACACAAGAAATGGAGGTACATTTTGTTGAGAACTGTTAACCATAATAGAAAGATGGAATGCATTTCACATTCTGGTGAAAACTCATGTTTAACATAATCATTCATAGCAACATGTAGCTCTGGTTTTTGATTGCTACCATCTTCCCTGATATTTCTACCAAAACACTGCTACACAATTTTATTCAGATTTTTATTTTTCTGCTGAGAAGAGGTACTGCTCAGACAGAACTCAAAAACTCCTTGAAAATATTCCATTCTTTGTTCCATTTATATCTCAATGATTCTGAAAAGATACTAAATGAAATCTGATGGACATTTGCCAAACTAGATAAGAAAATCCAATATTTTATGTATAATACATAAATGAGGGGATTTTGTTTCTGTCCAGGGCTTAAGCATTTGCTATTACAATTTTATTTATTTATTTATTTATCTATCAAAAACACTCATTTACTCAGAGAGGGAATTTTCCTCTTATTTTGGAGGAAGTTTTTATCACCTATATACTAAATCAAAGTGTTCACTTTTAGAACTCCATGTAAGCAGTAACATAAGTGAAATTGAACAATGAAGAGATTAAAAGTTTCCCAAAGTTATATATTTTATTTTTATCACTTCCTTCCATCATTAAAGGCTTAACCTCATCAGAAAGTATTGGTGATTCAAATTCTGCTTCAGATCTTTTATAATAAAAGTGACTGTATTCCCATAATTAGTAAAATATTCCAGGTGACCTTTCTCCCTCTCCCTCCCTCCCTCTCTCTCTTTTTCCACCTCCACCTCTCTCTCTCTCTCTCTCTCTCTCTCTCTCTCTCTCTCTCTCTCTCTCGGAACTATTTTTTTTTAGATCAAGGAGTTGTCTTCAAATTTAAGTAGTACTCAACTTAGATTCATACAAGTTCTTCTCTATGAAATGTGTTCCCCATGTAATCATTCTACTTGGAAACAGGACAGGACATATTGTACAAAGATAAGAACATGACTGCTTGCCCTGAATCTTTGGCTGAGAGAATAGATCAACCAAAACAAACTCAGAACTATTGTTTTTCTGCAGATGGCCACAAATACTCAGGCACATTAGTAGCCCCAAGACTTCATTAAATGGGATAAAATTCTGCAGTTGCACTAACTAAACAAAGACTTGGCAAGACTTCCCCTTCAAGATCTTTCTATTTAAACTTGCTCAAATGTTCACTAAATCATTTGGGCATTTTATTTGAAACAGCATTCTGGCCAGCTGCTTATCTTGGAAGCTTTCTGAAACAATCAAGCTGTTTTTGGTTGAGAAGACTCAGCATGCATTTCACTTGGGAAGACCCTGCAGGAGTTCTGCAGGGAAGACATAGTGGGGTGCCCCCACTCTTGAGATTTTGTTCTTGAAGACAGAAACCTCTGAATAGGTTTTTCTGTTCTGCAACTTGTAAATTTGCATTTTGCCAGCAAATGATTAAGCCTATGGTGATGGCACTGCCAGGTAGACGTACTCAATTTAATATCAAATAATAGTTGGAAGATAATTTTCCAGTGTTTATTCGGTTAGTGGCTAAGACTGACAATGGCTATTACAATGAGGAAGCAATGTGTTGCTAGAAGGAAGGACTATCTGATGAGTCAGGAATTATTTAGGGTCAACGTGTTGCAGTTATGTACTATTGATTCTTGCAGCCATACATTCTGTTGTATTTTGTTCTTAGCACTGGGCTATAGATTGTAATAAAACTTTAATTATTAATCATCTAATCTCTGGGGAACTAATCTCTGTTCTCTTTATTTTCATTGCTCCTATGTTAGAGTACTCAACTGTTTCCATTCACCAATGGAAAAGCTGGCACAAACAGAATGGGTTTGATTCACTTACTTTCTCCAAAATTTGCTCTTGAAGGTTGGGGTCTTTTTACAACCAATTTGTGCTGTACATAGAACAAGCAATGAGGAAGAGAGTAACATAAAATCTCAGTCTTTTATTGGCATCCTGGAGACAAAATTGGAGTGGACAGAATGTTGGTTTGATCAAGCATAATCCCTCTATCCACTTAGAATCTCTTATTTTGCCAAATTTAATACAATAACAGAGTTGGAAGGGACCTTGGAAGTCTTCTAGTGCAACCCCCTACTCAAGCAGGAAAATCTATACCATTTCAGACAAATGGTTGTCCAATCTCTCCTTTAAAACTTCCAGGATTGGAGCATCCACAACTTCTAGAGGCAAGTCGTTTTTCCTTGCCCACTCACTAAGACCTCAATTGCTTCTCTCTGCTTTAATTCTTACAACTGTTATAATCATTCAGTTATTTAAATTAAGTGATTTTCACAAAATATTTGCTATATTGTATAAGGGAAAGTATGACTTTAACCCTCCTCTTGATTTTAGGATCTGAGATTAGGTAGTAATTCCTCAGAGTTTAGCTTCCAGTAACCAAAATTAGTGTTCCAGATAATGGACAGATGGATAAATGTCAGCACACACAATTACACTGATTCCAGGAACATAATTCTTGGTTTCTAATTTCCACAAACTGGGGAGTAGATTTGCCATTCAATTTTGCCCACAGGCAAATTTGGCAGTATCTATTCAGAAACAATTCCAAAGAATTGAAAGAGATATTAAAATTAATTTATAAATGAAACAAGTAAGACTTCCTATCCTTAAATGGCCTCTGCCATTTCTCCTCAAAGGGACAGTTTAAAGATAGCTCTGGAATTTTTGGCTGGGCTGGTTTTTTCTAGGGGTTTCACATAGCGTTAAATTGGTTTTGATATTTTCCCAAGCAAGTGAGCACAGCCAATGAAACAGATGGTCTGATTTCTACTTGTCCAAAATCATTCTGTACTTTGTAATCTGGTTGGTTAGTTTCTATCCTTCTGAAAAGAGATAAAACAATCTATGACTATGGTGTGCATCTGAAATTTTATACAGTAAATGGGAACCATTGTGGTGTTGGAAGTCAGTCCCCCAGAGAAGAAAATATTAAAAGGGCAGGAAAATATATTACCTCAAAGGATCTTAAAAAGGCAGAAAAGCATGCCCAGTTTTTCTTAATAGCTCCAAGTCTCCCTTCCCCAAGCAGAAACTAGCTCTATAGAAATGCAGATGTAAACCATCAGGAAGGTTGAAGCTAGAAGCCTAGGAAGACAAAGACACCCAAAATCTACATACCCTACCCAAACTCTAAGACAGGACATAATAGGATTAACCCGCCAGCATCAGAATACCAGAAAGGTACACTCAGACTCAGGTCAAAGTTCATGCCACAGGAACAACTCCAAACAAAAGGCTCCAGAGGGTATAAAAACCCACTCCCTACATGTGTTCACTCTCTCTTTTCTGCCAGAGCCATCTTTCTGTCTGGCTCTCCTCTTCAATAAACTGCAACCTTCTTTCTAAAGCAGTAGCCATGTTTATTCCCAGCTTGGACTGAACCACAATGAAGACTTTTCTTTCAACAGTGGGAAATAGACAATGCTCATAATGATGGTCTTTTTTAACTAAATAATTTAGCAACAAATAATCCAATCAAGAAACTTTGCAGGTGATACAAGAAACTTTGCAGGTGATACATTCTAACTCATAAAGAACCATGGGGGAGGCAAAGGAGAAAGATTTATGTAAGTGCTAAAGGAAGAAATTACTAATATGTTGTTTTGAGGCTATTTCAAAAATGCAAGAAGCATTTGATAGCAAGCTGTATTAAATCATTCCAGTTTTTGTCAAGTTCACATCATTGACTTAATGAATGAACAAATGACCACTATTAATAAAGCTATACTCGGCAGCCTAAAGGAGATACTGTACATTATATTATACAGATTTTTATGATCCTCATCAACTTCTTGATTAGAAATATATTAAAAAATGAATTCACATTGAACACCAGTGCTTAGCAGATGCATGTGTACTTTCCATGTCTTCCTGCTTGTTCTTTGTTCTTTAGAAATGAAGGACTACAGCTCATCCTTGCTATTAGTCCATTTCACGTTTTGATTTTTTAAATGCTTTCTCACCATTTTTCATTTTTTTCTTATAAAGCAAAACTTGTACAAATATGAACAGAGGCATACAATCAAAATCGCATGAAGTATTAGTACCACTTTAAAACCTTAGTAAGATGATATCTGGAATGCTGCATCCAGTTTTGGTCACATTACAAAAAAGATGTTGAGACTTTGGAAAAAGTGCAAAGAGCAATCAAGATGATTAAAGGTCTGGAGACTAAAACATATGAAAAATAAATGCAATTCCTGAGAAAAGAAATACTAGGAGTGACATGATAGCAGTATTCCAATATTTGAGGGGCTGCCACAAAGAAGAGTGGGTCAACCACATTTTTCAAAGCCCCAAAAGACAAGACCAGAAACAAAGGAGGAAACTAATTAAGGAGAGAAGCAAGCTGGAATTAAGGAGAAACTTTCTAACAGTGCAAACAATGAATCAGTAGAAAGACTTGCTTTCAGAAGTTGTGGGTGCTTCATCAATGGAGGTTTTTAAGAAAAGACTGGACAGCCACCTATCTGAAATGGTATAGGATCTCCTGTTTGAGCAGGGGCTTGCATTAGAAGACTTCCAAGGTCCTTTCCAGATCTATTCTATCTGACTGATTGATTAACTGATAGATGAAACAATAACTGTCCTCGCATTTTGAACTGTTGCAGCATCCTTGCAGTCACATGATCAAAATTTTGGTGCCATAATGGATTGTGTGGATGCCCTTTGGAGAGATGCTGCTTAGGAAACAATCAGACAAGAGAAGGGGGAGCTTCCAAGGGCTTAATGATAAGAGAAAGTATATTAGGAAGACCCCCTCCTAATTTATGAGACAGTTAAGTGAAAATAGGAAGTTTGTATCTTCAGATTTGCAAGATTCTGTTAATGTAGCCCTACAATCAAGAGAGTTTAGCTCATCCAGTCATGTTTCCTGTCTGGTATACTTAAAAGGGCTGACATCAATCTAGTGATTCACTTAATGACCACAGCAAAAAAAGCTCTCAAAATTGGGCATGTCTCACTTAACAATCACACTGCTTAGTGCCTGAAGGTCTGTTACAATTATGGTTGTAAGCAATACCTTGTATCTACATTAATTAGGGGAGTTGGGTGCAAATGTATATATAGTCCTCATGGGACTATTTTGTATGATTCTTTACAAAAATATCCAAGCCTTAAATCATGGATTGGGGAAAAAAATCTGCAAGTGTTTTTTGAAATAAATGTAGATTTTAAAGATTATAAATGCAGAGTAGGTGGGATCACCAGGCTGAGTAAATCACCGATCAAACAAGCATATGTTCATTTTCTTCACTGATCTTCATATAAATGCCTCCAAAGTCTTACAAGGGGTCCATAGATGTAGACTCATATTCCCACAACTTTTTTAGTCTACCTCTGTACAGGGAACTATTGTGTATATGTGTGTGTTGTGTATGCATATACAAGTGCACTTGTACTAAATCTGCTCTGACTTCAGCACTTCTTCCCACTCTGCAAAATATGAATCACAGGAGGTCCTGAACAAGCGGTTTACTTTGCTAGCACCCCTTTTAAAATGTTGAAAGACTTGAGAAATTTTGAAAATGCAAACATGTTTACTGAGCTGTGAATCCCACGATTGGATATGCATCAAGCCACGATCATTCAGTCTATTCCTACTGTACAGCCTCCTGAACAAGGAATGGGATCCAAATAGGATACCAAAAAAGGTTTAAAAGATGGCGGAAAAATTACTTTCTTTGCCTTCAAACCATGCTATCTTAGACTTTTGGCTATGCAGTGAATGTAGAGAGCAGCCATAATGGGGTCTGGCCTTGCAAAGGGTCATGTGATTGTTGTTGGTAATTCTTATGGCAGGGAGAACAACAGAAATAGAAATAGCAAAAACACTTAGATTTATATACTGCTTCATAGTGCTTTACAGCCCTCTCTAAGCGTACTGCAGAGTCAGTGTATTGCCCCCAACCATCTGGCTCCTTATTTTACCAAACTTGGAAGAATGAGGGGCTGAGTCAACCTTGAGCTGGCCAGGATTGATCTCCTGGCAGTGGGCAGAGTTAGCTTGCAATACTGCATTCTAACCACTGTGCCAACAGGGTTTTGACCAGCATTTCTAAGCCTTTGTCAAGTTTGAGATATTTGGGCTTCAATTCCCAGAATTGCTGGCTGGGGAATCCTGGGAGTTGAAGTCCACACATCTTAAAGTTACCATGGTTGAAAAATGCTGCCTTTGACAAACTAGTAACCACAGGGTATTTTTTTCTCTTTAAATCATTTCCCTTCCATCTGGGGCTTATAACAACAATTCTGCCCTCTTTAAATTACACAATTCCTTAAATTTTATTGCTTTTTGCTTCATTCTTGCTGCCTTTTTCTTTCCTTATCTTTTTGCTTGCAACAAATTTGTCATAATTATCCCTATCTGGGTGTGCATGTAATTTCTATCACTGTTTAAAATGGCTTTTGAAAAAATAATTCTGTCTCTTTAGAGTTCAGGAAAGAAATAAATTACAAAAGAGGTTTCTTGTTTTTATCTTTGTACTCGAGATATATTTTAATATTAATGCATTTGCACTCTGGTCAATTTTAAAATATTCAACTTGTAGTGCCATTTTTTTAAAAAAAATGAATGAGGGAAAAAAAACTCAAATCACAGTCCAAACATTTGCTTCTTATTCTTATTATTTTTTAAAGAAGAGAATAGCTCAAAAGGAAAATAATTCATAATCCAGTAATAGTTTAAACCAAGATTTCTTGTATTTTATTATGAGTTTTATCATACTAAAATTCTCATCAAAGCTCTTCCTAATGAGCATATATTCCTTTAATCTCCCATGGCTGTCTGTGAGTTTAATATGAGAAGAAAAGGAAGACATATTCTCTCCTCTGGACATACAGTCTTCTAGATTATATTACTGAAATGTGAAAGAAGTAAAAAAAAATACCTTAACTTTTCTCGCTGAAGATCTGCTATGAAACAATCTTTCATTTCTGATGAATCAGACGGAACAGCTATAGAGAGAGCCATAGGGTCTGTATCATACCACTATCTGTCAAGGCAATTCTAACATTAGATAAATTCTATGAACCACTTTATTGTTTAGAGTGTCAAATATGTAACTAACTGCCTGTTGGGCATTCATTGTAAGTAGCTCAGTTGCAGATGACTGGAAGGTAGTCAACAAGTCACAAATTTTCCAAAAGAGACTCAGAGGAGAAGTGGGAAATTATAGGCCAGTTGACTTAACGGCTGTTCCTGGCCATTGGTGGAAAATGTAATAATAATAAAAAATAATAACCCAGCACATAGAGAAATAATACCACTGTCAGAAAATCCATGTGAATTCTGCAAAGGTAAATCCTACTTCAAATATTTTTTTTGTTTCGTATTAAGAGTGCCAATGGTCGTGTTGATGGAAGTGACCTTGGTAACCTTGTATACATGGATTTTGGAAAGGAAGGAAGGAAGGAAGGAAGGAAGGAAGGAAGGAAAGAAAGAAAGAAAGAAAGAAAGAAAGAAAGAAAGAAAGAAAGAAAGAAAGAAAGAAAGAGGGAGGGAGGGAGGGAGGACAAAATACCTCATCAAAAGCTATGTATGTTTTGAAAATGATTCATAAGAAACATTCTGAAGTACATAGATGTAAAACCCAGCACTTCTTTAAAGAGAGCTATGTATTTTTTAAGATTTTGGTGGGAGCCTCCAAATGGACACAGCTGCTTTAATGAGATTAACCCCTTAAAGCAGCCATTTGTTTATTTATTTTTATCAGAAAATAATGACAACATTGAGAAGAATGCTATCTCCCTCAGAACAGATCAAGAGAAATTGAACATGAGAAAAAAAGACCCCAAAATAATGGGATAAATAATGAGCATCCTGAACATAAGAAATCCATATCATAATATTTAGTTGCAGGTTTTGCTTGCAATCATTCCTGTGTGCAAATGATTTAAGAATACATCACCTTCATCCAATCTGAGAAACCAAACTCCTAGATCAGAGACTCTTGCTGAATTGGGTGGAGAAGCATCTATAGTACAGTACAGGTCAATGTGGTGTTCATAAGGGATCACCTCTGACACATTCAGTTTTCTATCCATTTTTTAAAATTATTTTAAGAGATTTTTTTTTCTTAATCAGCATCCCTTAAATTAAGGTAGCAAGATGTGAAATGAAATTTCTCCACCATCACTTTTATTTATACTGTAGAAGAAAACCTCTGGCCTAAAACAGATCCCCAAGTGATTTGAAATTAAAAGTGATGGGTGGTTTTCTTTGAAAGAGAGTCTGTCTGTCCAGGAGGGGAAAAAAGCAAAACTAAGCTAGAAAAGGAATTTCCTGGGGAGAAAGGGTTGAGTGATGATAGAAATGTCAACTTCAGCAGTGATTTATGGTGGCCCATGTTCATCATTACAACCATATAATGAACAGGCAAGTTCCTTTGGATAAGGTCCCTGTTAAGAACCTCTAAGAAGCCTCTTAAAATTCCAGATGTGTTTACCAGTCTGAAAAGGTTAGTTTTCTCTCCCAAAAGTCTGTGTCTTCACTAACTATAAAAAAAGTTCACAAGGGGAACATATTCCACAGCTTCATCTGCAGCATTGTGATACTGAAGCAAGAATGGCACCTTAATTGAACAACCAATGTACAATCTCTCGCTTGCTCACTTTCTCTCATTTGGGCTATATCCTCATAACAATTTTGCACTTCCGTGGCAACTGTTGTAGCAGGCTGCAATGCTCTTTCTTTATTATTTCTGGTTAATGGTCAGGCTTTTTAATAGAAAGCAGAAGAATGTGGAAACATTTTCACCTAGCATCTTATGTTTGAAATGTCTTGCTATATAAAAGAATGTTTTAATGTGTGCAAAGAACAGAGGCATATAACAAAGTAATTTGCAACTTGAGAACAGTCTCAACTATCGGAATGGCCTCCACACAGCTCTTAGACTTCTAGCTCCATCTAAAACTGAGTTGAGGAAGAACTTAGCCAAGAAGGGGAAAATGTCACAAATAGCTCTTCTGTGTGCTTTGCCAGATATGACTGCATTTGCTTTGCCAGATATGACTGCATTTACCTTAAAAATTAGTTGCTTTTTTACTTTAAAAAGCTGGTAGGAGAGAATATGGATTATGCCGCTGTGAAGTATACAGTAGTTCTCATTTAATGACTGCTCTGTTTAGCAACTACTTGGAATTACAACAGAGCTGAAAAAGTAAGTCCTTGCACTTACAACTGCTGCAGCATCATATGGTTACGATATGGGTACTTCTCAGCTAGCTTCCAACAAGCAGAGTCAATAGAGAAGACAGCGGTACAAATGCAAGTCGCAGTTATGTGATATCTTGCATAATGACTATGGGTCAATTGCTTAATGACTATGGCAGAAGTGATATTGTAAGTCAGGGGTGTCAAACTGTCGGCCTGTGGGCCAGATGCGTCATGCCGAAACCGCACCCACCCCATTGCCGGCAATGGAAAAAAAGTTGCGATACGTCACAACACGTCACCTGATGTTGTGAGTTTAACACTCCTATTGTAAGTCCTTCATGGTTATATGATTCTCAATCATTATGTCACTTAGTGACAGAGTTTCCAGTCCCAACTGTGGTTGTTAAGCAAGAACTATCTGTACATGTAACAATACAATTCAAAGTTTTTGAGAATTAAACATTCGGAGAACATATACTACATCTGCAAATCTATTCACTTTATGTTCTCCCATTATTATTATCCCATTCATGAAAAATGTGAAAATCTGAGAGGCTGTTGCAAACAGGTACAAACATCTTCCCTATTTTAGTCCTGGTTAGCCAAAAAAGGGTAATAAAAACAAAGCAAGATAATGAGAGAGAGAGAGAGAGAGAGAGAGAGAGAGAGAGAGAGAGAGAGAGAGAACGTGTGTGTATGTGAGTGAGAGAGAGAGAGCACACTTGTTTTTCTCATAATAACTTCATATTTTTATGTACTTCTATAACCATTTTAATGGCTGATAATTTATCTAAGACACTCAGAGGTCATTGGTTACTGATATAATTAGTGTCCACGTTCCTGCTGAGCTGAAATTCTAACTTTCATGTTGCTCGTTCATCTGTAAGCTTTTTAATTAAATTCAGAACATAGCCCATGACTTGGCTTTAGCATAAGAGGTCACAAAATGGTTGTCAATTATTTTTAATCAGGCCAAATAGCAGAAATGCTTTTCTACACTTTTTTGGGAAGAAGGCATAAAACTTCATTGCTCAATTTTTCCTCCATAAATCAGATTTATCAATGTGATATTTCTGATCTGTGGAAATAAATAATATAAATGGCTATCTTTATGTACTGTTATTTAGCCAGAAACATGATGTATGGTTTGGATAAGGGATCATAAAATGTGTGTTCGTTTGACTGTATTACAATAATTTACTGACCCAAATACTTTTTTTCCTTGAGAAATTATTTTCATAAACTTGGCAGACTGATGGACACCTGATGGACCCTATGTAGTTTCAGAGGAAACTGGCATGAAGTTTGACAGATTTCCTTCTCTTTGGGGAGAAGGTTGTTGAGAGGCCCAAGGAACCAAGAATGACACAAGGAATTACTTCAGAGTAGTTTCTTTATTATTGCTCACCTATAGACAAGAATCTTGCCAGATTAAACTAAACTACTTGAACCATTAAATATGTATTATGAGAACACTAAGAGAGGAGCTCTTAACTCTCTTTTTCCCCACACACACTTTGCTTCTCTTGCTCCTCTAGAACAGTGGTTCTCAACCTGTGGGTCGGGACCCCATTTGGGGTCGAACGACCATTTCACGGGGGTCGCCAAACAATGCAGTCCGCCATTTTTCCCCCTTTTCCTTAGCTGTGCTACTCCCTTTCATTCTATTGGCTTTTGAAAGCCAATAGAATAGACTCTCTTGAATAGAGTCTAATTCTATTGGCTTTCAAAAGCCAATAGGAATTGTCCAGGCTGTCTCTGCCCTGCTGAGACTGCCAAAAGTCCCATTCTGCAAACGGTGCTGCACCAGTTGAGTAGTCCTCGACTTACGACCGGTTGAGTAGTCCTCGACTTACGACCGGTTGGGGGTCGCGGCATTAAAAAGGTTGAGAACCACTGCTGTAGAATGTGTTCCCTCTCTCCAGGGAATCCAGACTACGTTCCACTACAGCCCTGGATGAAGTGCATTATTTGGACCCTTTTCAGGCTGGATTCAGGCTGGGGCACAACACTGAAATGTCATTGGTTTCACCTTTGGAGGGTTTGGGATGAGGATGCTGGCCCTCCTGAACTTCTCTGTCTTTCCTGGATCTCTCAATGGCTTTTGATATCATTGTCCATGGTATCCTTCTAGACTGGCTTCGGGGGATGGGAGCACTGTGTTATTGGTTCTCCTCCTTCTTCCATGTCTGGCTCTAGTTGATGTTGGTAGGAGAGATGAGGTCAAGCCCTTTCCAACGTGGGGTGCCTCAGGGCTTGAGTCTTTTACATCTCCTTTTAAAAAGTGAGTGAAATTGCTAGGGGAGGTCATATATCAGTTTGGGGTGGTGTATCATCAGTATGTAATGTGTTGCTGCAATGTGTTTTACATGGGGCTGCCCTTGAAGACCACTCAGAACTGACAACTTGTCTAGAATGCAGTGGCCTGCATAGTATTGGGTGCCCATAGGTTCACCCATGTTTCATCATTATGGAGGGAACTGTACTGGCTCCCATTGTTACTCAAGGTGCTGATTATCACCTTTAAAGCCTTACATGGCACAGGATGTGGTTATTTGTGGGACCACCTTTCCCTAAGAATATTTGCCCATCCTATTAGATCTGCTAGTTTGAGCAAAGTCTTGGACTCCTCCCTGTTCACTTCCCTGAAATCATGCTATCTGTGAGACCTTGAAAACATGCCCTTTCCATGGCTGCCGTACCTTGAGGGACACCTTCCCATTAGCAATTTGAGAGGCACCGACCTTTCTAGCCTTTCAGAATGCCTTAAAGCCTGACTGTTTACTGAGAAACTGGGATATGATTATATAGACAGATTGTATGGAAGGAGAGCAACTGAGCCTGCTGCAGGCTTCCCACAGTGTTTTTGCTGGTTGCTATTCTGTTTTTACTGTTTTATTTCTTGGTTTCATTGTTGTGAATCGCCCAAAATTGCTTAAGATGGATAGCCATATAAGTCTTTTAAATAAATAAATGGACTGTGCTTGTGATTGAATTGCAAAAAGTAGGACTTTCAGACAAAGGCTTACAAATGCTGGTCTTGAAAAGGAGCTTATATAAACTGTAAATTTTGCAAACCTGCAGAGTGGTTATTTCAGGATTCCAAATAAATCTGGAGCAAGATGTATTTCTTGCTGGGCAGATGGAGAATCTAGGGACAAGTACAAGCATATGGAAGAAAATGTTAGGGAATGAGCATAAGGAACTCAGAACAGCCTGCTAGATCAGGCCAACAAGCACCAGTTCCATCCAGGAACACATACAGGAGACCAGCATTCCTCTTGTTTACTCCCTAGGAAATGGATTCAAGGCCAGCAGTCTGTGATTCATGAAATAAAAATTTGCTGCCAAAACCAGTATCTGTTCATAGCCCAATCCTCCAGCAATCCTTTCTGTCCTTTTTTGAAGCCATTTAAATTTGTAGCTCACTCTACATCTCAGCTCTGCAGATTCTGCAGTAGAATTCTGTGCTCTGTGAAGCTCCTTATAGCCCTCTTGTAATTTCTTGCATTTAGTTTCGGCATTTAGTTTGGATGCAATGGCTCAGTGGTTAAAGATGCTGAGTTTATCAGCTGGAAAGCTGACAGACCCAAATGCTTGGCAATGGGGTGAACTCCTATTATTTGCCCCAGCTCCTGCCCACCTAGCAGTTTGAAAGCAGGCAAATGCAAGTAGATAAATAGGTAATATCTTATCTTTGGTGGGAAGGTAACAGTGTTCCGTGCACCTCCGCACATAGTCATGCTGGCCATATGACCAGGGAAGCATCTTTGGAGAATTCTGGTATCCTTGGTTAGGAAACAGAAATTAACACTGCCTCCTAGAGTTGAACAGGATTGGACGGGGAAACCTTTACATTTAGTTTTGGTAGAAGATCCTAAAGCCAGGCAAAATTTCAGAAGCCAAGGAGGTGTGCTCAGTACAGTGGTCACTGGAACTGTAGAGCATTATGACTCAATCTGTCCCTTGACTGTCCCTCCTGTTCCATGCAAAATGTTACAGAAGAAATAAGTTCTAAACCTAGTCTATATGGAAACACTATTGTTTAATTTGAATTTTAGGTAAGTCTTGTTTAGTTTTCCTCTGGACTCTGCCTATGTCTGCTTTTAGTCTACCTACATTCTTTTTCACAAATTTCTTTCTTTCTATTGGCTAGACTTATATCCTGCCTTTGTTAGAGCAGTTCAAGCTGGCATATACAATGCTCTCTCCTCCCATTCTCTCCCATAACAACTTTGTGAGAAAGGTTAGAGATAAGAGATAAAGTGGCTGGACCAAAGTCACACACTGAGTATGTGTGGCTAAGGGTAAATTAAAGCATAGGTACTCCTGGAATTGGTCCAGCTCCTTAATCACTGCACCAAGCTGGCTTTCTCCTGAAATGCATGCTCAGCATATTATTCAAAGGCCAGTTTTGGCCTCCTGCCAGAAGGGAGCTCTTCCCTGCTATAAAGCTAGGCTTCAATAATTTGCAAGTGCATCATGCATCTCCCTTCTCCATGATTAAGGAACAGCACATTGTTATTTATGTTTAGGAAGAAGGAACTCTTCTAGGGCACATCTACTGCAAACTCAATCCCTAGCACCTCATTTAAAGCTACCAGCTAATGAGGATAAAATTAACTTTCTGCTTTCATTTAAAAAAGAAAAAAAAAGCACTAGCCCAGGGGTAATCATCTTTTGCCCTGGGTGATCAGGAGGGAAAATGTTGAAAGAAGTGTTCACTGACAGAAGTTCAGAAGGTATTTGCATCTGCTCATTATAACACATTTTACATTCACCAGAGGGACTCTGTCCAAAATTGCCTTCTCTGGATAGGTAACTCCCATCCTGGCATCAACTTATAGGAAGAATTACTTAGAATATTGTACTTTCTATGACTTTCTATTGAGATTCTTAGTCATTCAGTCATGGTTGTCCCAAAGGTGCTTTTTGAAAAGGCAACTGGATTTTCTTTGTTTTTCCTGGAAAACTTGGATGAGAAGTGAAATGTCTTCAAGGAAAAACAGAAAGTCCAACTGCCACTTGGAACAGCACTTTTGGGACTCCTACAACTTGCTACCCTCTAGATCAGCTGCAACTTCCAGAACCTCCTGTTTTCATATCCAATGGGATGATTCTGCAGTTTGTTGTCCAATCTTGCACCACTAAGAGACTAGTTGAGAATGGTTACTACTTACAGCTAATGAGGCATCATGTCACCATTCCATATACTTAATACAGACATGGAGAGTTTGAAGTCTTCCAGATGCTCTTGAACTACATTTCCCAACACATCAAGACAGCATGACCCATAGCATTCAGCTGCAATGCTGAACACTACAGTTCAACAATATCTGGCAGATCACAAACTCCTATCTTCTGTCCAAGAGCTACTAGTAGAGATATCAAAGAGATGCTGAAAAGACAGGTTAAGGGACCAAGAGAAATTGTTCAGTTAACCCAGGGGTCTTCAAACGTCAGGCATTCTGGCTGAGGAATTCTGGGAGTTGAAGTCCACAGGTCATAAAAGAGCCAAGTTTGAAGACCCCTGGGTTAACCTGTTGCTTTTTGGAGCATTCAACAATCCACAGTAAGGCACAGTTTTAACATTTGCACTGATGTTTCATTTTTTTAAAAAAAATACACAATTGGAATATATGGGATTATATTTTCTAAAATGTATGCTTAAAAAGGTCGGTGATCTTATAGAAGTTCTGGAATCTGTGACGAAAACATACTTTGTCCTTGGACCTTCTTGCAATAGTTATGTGACCCACATAACATTGTGGATATTTTTCTAAGGAAAAAAATAAAAACCTTTGCTCCTACTTGCTTTCATCCCATCAGAGATCCACTGGGAATAAAACATTTAAATTCATTTCATGATGGGATATTTTAATCTCTAGCTTGCACTTATGGAGGAAGTAATTGTTCCTTGCAAATGACCAGCATAGTGAATCAATATATGATATCCCTCAAGTTGATGTAATACAGACCTAGAGAAAAAGCCATTTTGGCCTAACCAGTTTTTTCACTAGGAAAAATTGCTCTATCTGCTAGCGATGAGACATCCTGTTACTAATGAGATTCCCCTGTTCCCTGTTTATGTAATGGCTGTAATTCAAAGAAAGCTCTAAGGGGCTGTTTTACAGTAACAGGAGATATGAAATTGCTCAGATAATATACTTATGTCAGGTACAGAAAAGGGATACTGAGAGCAACATCTATCATATTAGGATCTCTAAACAACAGGAATAATGAAATAATGCAGAGAAAATAAGGGCAGAGAGACAAAAGCTGAAGCTTCTTCATAAAAAAAACCTAATAAGTAACTCTGATGGGCAAAGTCAATATATCTTAGTAATAAAGCTCTTGTACTTTATAGATGGCTTCTGAATGGGTTACGAACAGCAGAAGATGGAAGCCAAAGCTATTTTCTCTGAACATTTTAGGTCACTTATGTTCCATTTTGAAACTACCAAGCTTGTTTTTTCAAAGAACTGAATGAATCTCCTTTGAGCCTCTAAGGAAAGATACATGGATATTATTATTATTATTATTATTATTATTATTATTATTATTATTATTATTATTATTATTATTATTTTGCTCATAAGAGATGGCCAGCATGGTATAGCAGTTGACATTCTGGTTTAGAACCAATGATTTATTTTCTGGATGTTTTAATAACCAAATAACGGAGTTGGAAGGAACCTTGGAGGTCTTCTAATCCAATCCCCTGCTCAGGCAGGAAACCATATACTATTTCGGGCAAATGGTTGTCCAGTCCCTTCTTAAAAACTTCCAGTGTTGGAGCATTCATAAGTTCTGAAAGCATGTTGTTCCACTGAGTAATAGTTCTAACTGTCAGAAAATTTCTCCTTAGTTCTAGGTTGCTTCTCTCCTTGATTAGTTTCCATCCATTGCTTCTTGTCCTGCCTTCAGGTGCTTTGGAGAATAGCTTGACCCCTCTCTTCTTTGTGGCAACCCCTGAGATATAGGAACACTGCTATCATGTCACCCAGATCCTTCTTTTCATTAAACTAGAACATGCCCAATTCTAGCAACCATTATTTTTTATGTTTTAGCCTCCAGTCCCCTAATTATCTTTGTTGCTCTTCTCTGCATTCTTTCTAGAGTTTCAACATCTTGTTTACATCATAGCAACCAAAACTGGATGCAGTACTCCAAATGTTTTTAATTGTTTGAATTTGTAATATTTTTAGAATTGTAAACTGCCCAGAGTGTCTTGGTTGAATTGGGCAGCTATAGAAAATGAATGAATGAATGAATAAATGAGTGAATGAATGAATGAATCTGAATTTAAGTCCATTCTCAGCCATTAAAACTCACTGAGAGACTTGGGATTAGTCAATATGTCTCAGCTATTTAGCTTTACAGAGCTGTTGCTGTGGGAAAAAAAATGCAGACCACCTTTTTTCCTGACTGGAAAATGGAATAAATATATAATAAATAAATAGACAAATACATATACATATACTTACTGGCCCTCCAAACCAGCCTTTAATTAGTTGAAAAAGGCCAATATTCATCAAATATAGTCTTTCCAACATTGTGTGCATTTACTTATTTATTTGTTTATTTATTTATTTTATTAAATGTATTGGCTGTCCATTTTATCACAGGGCAACTCTGTATGTGTACTTATTCAAGTCAGTCTTGCATGGATAACTCCATGGAGTGTTCTTGTTTTGTTTTTTTTTTAAGTAGTTTGTTACTGCTTTCTTCCTAGGGCTAAGAAAATGATTGGACCAAAGTCCCACAGTTGAATTCATGCCTATGACAGAACAAGAAGTAGTCTCTCAGTTTCTAGGCCAATGCAATTAACCACCATACCAAACTGGTTTTTACTACAATCTTACCAAGAGACATTTCCAATCTCTGTGCTAATGGCTAACCTTGAGACTTTCTGCATACAAAACAGAGTTCTACTTCTAGTCTTTAAGGCTATTTAAAATAGTACTGAGCACCAAAGAATTGAGGCCTTTGAACTATGGTGCTGGAGAAGACTCCTGTGAGTCCCCTAGACTGCAAGGCGATCAAACTGGTCAGTCCTAGAAGAGATCAACCCTGACTGCTCTTTAGAAGGCCAGATCATGAGGTTGAAACTCAAATATTTTGACCACCTAATGAGAAGGAAGGACTCACTGGAGAAGAGCCTAATGCTGGGAAGGATTGAGGACAATAGAAGAAGGGGACGACAGAGAATGAGGTGGCTGGATGGAGTCACTGAAGCAGTAGGCGTGAGCTTAAATGGACTCCAGAAGATGGTAGAGGACAGGAAGGTCTGGAGGAACGTTGTCCATGGGGTCGCAATGGGTCAGACACGACTTCGCAACTAACAACAGCAAAAAAATAGTACCACTTATTGATATATTATTCTGTATATCAATGTGCAAAATGAGGCGGAGGGGAACAGGGAAAATTTGAGGCTCCCTAAGGGGGGAGCAAATATAACCTTAGTGGTTATACATGATGGGATGCAACTCAGGATTGGAATATAGTACTGGAAGGACATCATTTTCACAAAAGAAAATATGTGCATGTGTATCCCATTAGACATAAAGAACTATTACCCCACTATGGAAATTTGCAAAACCAAGGGTGAAAATCCTGCCAAAATTGTATGGGTGAATATTAAGTGGAAAAGAAGTAATAGTGACAATGGTTAAAAGAATAGGATATGTTTAACCTTAAGAAGACAAGGCTAAGGGGAAACAAAGTAGCAGGTATCTAATGCTTTAAGAGCTATCCCAGTGTGATTTATTCTCCATAGTGCCCAAGGATAGGACAGGAACTGTTGAGTGGCTGTTGAGTGGAAAGAAATCCAAAGTCAAAACAAAGGAGGTTTCCTGACCATGAGAGAGAAAAATCATTTTTTGTTATTATGGCTATAGATCAGCATAAACCTATGGAATGGTGGAATAGTCTTAGCATGAAACTCTATTTGCAGAAGTGGCATGTGCATGTATGAAACCATCCCCCCTGCTGGTATGTGGAGCCGGTAAGGTTGGGAACCTCTGACTTAATGCACTAGTTTTTATTTGCAACATTTGCAAAACACATTCTGATTTTATATAAAAGTTTCTTGAATCTCCATTGTCTTATGAAGAGGGAATAGCAAACTCTGTGCATTGCTGTATCTGGGCTGGAACAGAATGTCTTTGACAGATTAGACCATTTTACATTGAAAGAAATCTTTTATTATCCTGATCTCCATTTATATTGGGAAGTTTGTAAGTCATGGTTTTGATCACCTGTCATTTCACATTCAGAAACTACAAAATTTAAATTTTGGAAGAATTAGAGCTGACAAAATCACGGCTAAATAAGATAAATAACTTGGCACTTGGGTATGCTACAATTACAGCAAATGCCACATTTTCTTCTCTCCATATTTGCTCAGCCTCTACAGTGCAATAATTAAACAAACAAACAAACAAACAAACAATGGCAGGAAAAGACTATGGCAACAAATACTGCTGATGGGTAACAATAATTAACATTTCAGCAGGAAACCACAAAGACTGGAAATTAACTTCATTGTTTCTTTTTCCCGCACAAACATCTCCCATGATTTGTTTGAGTTGGTAGCAGGAAGCAAATAGCTATTCGGTAAACAAAGATGTTCATTTGGGTGTCTGCAAGCAGACATTTCTGATAATGCTTAGATGCGTTCATCCTTCATGACCTGAAACTGAGCTGCTAGGATGTAAGAGGCTCAACCAGATGAACAATGATTAAGGAAGTTCTTTATTGCCTATCTCGAATACAACTCTGTCATTTTAATTAAATATCACTATCTTATTCTTCAGGTTTGACCTACAAGAGAGAGCCTTTGATGCAACATGAAGAAAACCAAGAGAGCTGTTTTTAGAATTCTAAAATTGCTCTGCAACAGTGCTTCTTAAATTATTTGAACCAATTGCCCCCTTTCCAAGTCTAGAATAATACAATTTACCCATCCCTCCCACACATACACTCACTCACTCACAGAGACCGCAAATCCCAAATGAATTCTATTGGTTTATAGAAATGTCTCAGCTGCAGCAGCCCCAAACTGGATCCTCAACTCAATACAAATTGTTGCAGGATATACCCAGATTACTCTCAGTTTAAGAATCAGTGTTCTAGATCATGCATAGCTATTTAAATACAATGTTAGAACTTCTTTGTGCATAACACATATTTAAGTACTTGGCTATCACCATGGTGGTTTGAATTAGAACTAGGAAGACTATGGATCAAATCCTTGATGTCAAGCCCCGTGGGCCCGGTCAGCCATTGCCGTGGACCGTCAACTTGATCAGTAAATCTGATCTGGATTAAATCTGTGCAGATGGAACAAGATCCACTTGTGTTTTCATTTTAAGAACTGGAGTGAAGAACTCTGTCAAAGCAAAGTGTCGGATGACTATATCTTATTACATAATAAAACATAAAGAAAAAGTAGCTTTTTCATGATACATAGAAGACTACTGAACAGTTAGAAAAACGATTAAAGGAAAATGGATACAGAGCTCTGTTTTGGAATACTTTTCTCTTTTTTTCTTTCTTTCTTCTTCAAAACTAAAGTATATTCCCTTTAGCCAATGGATACATTTAAAGTTTCTAATGCTTTTGCTACCACAATCAAACTCGCTCCTGATTTGGAAATTCATTTGATGTTTCTCTACTAATTCTCTCCCTTTTTCTCAATGTAAGGTACAGGTGGCCCTCAACATATAACAGTTTATTTAGTGACTGTTTGAAGTTACAACGGCATTGTAATGACTGTTTTTCCCAGTTATGACTGTTGCACTATGACCAAATTTAGGACACTTGGCAACTGACTCATATTTATGATGATTGCAGTGTCCCGGCATCATGTGATCACCATTTGTGACCTTCTCACAAGCAAAGTCAATGGGAAAGTTGGATTCACTTAACAACCATAATAGTAACTTAACAACTAGTGATTCATTTGACAACTGTGGCAAGAAAGGTCATAAAATGGAACAAAACTCACTTAACAACTGTCTCACTTAGCAACAGAAATTTTATGCTCATTCATAGTCATAAGTAAAGGACTACCTGCCTAGGATTTGGAGAGCACTGTCATTTTATTGACATTTAAAATAGGAATCAAACTTTTACAAACTAACTTAAAATTGTTGTAAGCAGATCTCCTTAATAGGACAATTTTTCTATGGATTATACTTGCTTTCTTTGACATTAAATTCATAAATATTTTACCTCACAGATGGAAGCTTTTCTAAGACTTTTATTTATTTATTCGTTCATTTAATTTCGTTAGCTGCTCAGCTCAACCAAATCATTTTGGGTGGTTTACAATTCTAAAATTATAGAACAATTAAAACAATTAATTGTAAAGTAAAGCAGCAAAAAAAAAAAAAAAACACCACCACCCTATAATAAATACAACAGCAGCCAAGATAATTAATCATCCAAGAGTAAAGTTAAGAAATAGGCCCTTAATGCATTCCAAGCCCAGGCCTGAGAACATAGCCAGATTGTAAAAGCCTTGTGAAAAGCCGAAAGGATTGGAGCCATTCTAATCTCCAATGGGAGAATTGTCCACAAAGCAGGAGCTACATACAGCAGAGAAGTTCCCAACAGTCAACATTCTTTGGCTGACAGGATCTGCAACTTGCCCAATCTGCTGGATTGCACTGCACAAGTGAAAAATACAGTCCCTTGGGTAACCTATTCCCATTTGGAGCTTCCCTCAGACCTATTCTTCTATCTTCACCTCCAAAATCTTTCTCTCCTTAGGTCCCACTCTCTATGAACTGGGAGATGGTGTCCCTCAATTATTATACTTTGACAGTCCTCATTCCCAACTATCACAACATCCTCAGTGATTCAGCTCAGTCAGTTTTGAATCAAATCACTCCATCAAAGTTTTGCTTTGTTCTGATCAATTATGAAGCACACTGGGTTATTTTGCCCAACTTACTTGCAGAAGTCACTTTCAGGGTTAATTTATAAAGAGAACATGGCAGATAACGCTTCTTTATCAAGCCAAATAAGACGACCACAATTCTTCCTTTCTAGCATATTTCACCCACCCATTATTCAGCTCTAGCTGACTCCACACAAGCTCAAAACACATACCAGGACTTCCCCAAGTGCTCTCGTTCAAGACAGATCTGCAAATGTCTTCACTGAGGGCATTTATGCCCTTGAGTGAAGGATTTCAGCTAAGCTGATAGTGTCACAGTGGCACTTTCAATTTACTGATCAGTGAATTAAATATTCTGTAAACCTCAGCAAATGCAGATGGTCTAGCTAAGCAAATGCTAGTGAGGGGCCAAATGGATAATTTGCCCCTAGGCCAGTTTCAGTCTTGATGCATTCCAGCCACTTTGTGAGTAGCAAGAACTTGGTAGCATTGCATTTCCTTTGTGTTGTAAGCAGGCAAGTTCAGATTTTATCTCTGGTATCTGCAATGAAAAATAAACCCGAGAGCAAGGATGGGGAGCAAATATCTCAACCACAACCCTAGAATACAGCCCAAAGTCATGGAGCACATTTCTTAGCTAGATGAATCAAGAATAATGTCCACAAAGTAATTTTAAATATTTATGATCACAATATTTATTGAACCACTAAAATAACATACTAAACACTCAGTGCATACAATCACACAATGCTGGGACTAGGATATGTGATTAAGGTAATGTTACTTTACCTATGTTCATTTTTGTGTAGCTCTTTGGTTGTATTATTATTATTTTCTCATAGAAAACAGTTTTAATGCTGGTGCACTAAAACAAGGCATTGTTGAAATGTCAGTTGAAAGATATAAAATATCTCCAATAAAATGAGAAATGTTTGAAGTATTTATTAAAATGTTTACTAAAATTAAATTCTATTTAATTTCTATTGCTCCCCCTCCTTTTGCTTATATCACTGTTCTTTAACATGCCTTAGGGGTGCCAGATTGGAGATTGTTGGTTTACACTGCATCTCCTTTCTGTCAAAAATATAAGATAACTACAGTATATTTTATAGCTTGCTTCAGGATGCAAAGAAATTAGTAACAGACTGTACACTGTCGGTACACAGTGAAAACAAAAATACCAGGAAGATTGTTACTGAAAAACAACTAAACCAAATAATAATGACCATTGAACCATAAAGTTCATAGTTAAACCCTGCCATCCTCTTCCCATTAAATAACAGAACGGTGAATGAGAAGAAATGCAGATTCAATCACAGAGTACATTAGAAAAATGCCAAAATGTATCTTGTGTGGAACTTGATAATACTTGGAAGAAGATAATACAAGCCACAGATAACACAAAATCATCATGTTTCTGAATCAACACAATTGTTTTCCTCATAAAACAATCACTTCAGCAGAAAAGTACAGCCAAGCTGTCAAAAAATGAAAGATGCTGGCAAATTCTCAGGCTTGTTGACATTGTCTCTCTCTTTCTCTCACTTTTTTTTTCTTTTCCTGGGGCAAAATGTATACATTATTCAGCCATTGTACTGAATGTTTGCTTTGATATGTGCACATTCAAATGGGCTTATTAATAGTGGGTTTTTTTTCCCCCATAGTAGCTATATAGACACAATGGGTGTGAATTACACCAACAGAGGAATTTATTTAATCTTGGTCAGGGATTCCAATTTCTAAGATGGAAATTGGCACTGAGTTCAATTAAAAGATGCAATTTCCTCTGTTCTCATCTATTTTGTCTATTTCTGCTTCTGAAATTCTTTGGAAACTCCTGCTTTCCTGGGAAAGAAACAAAAAAAAGAAGGAAAAGGATTTTTTTTTTTTAAAAAAAAAACAGCTTCTAAGTTGTATCAATGCCAGAATTATTGACTTTTCAAAACCTCTGAATTATTTCTAACATGCCTGCAAATATTTACTTGCTTACCTGTAGTGAATTGCACTTGTTCTCAGGTATGTATTCCACCATGCCATTGCTATGGTGATGCCTTAGCACATATTTCGTCTATAGACATTGAATTCGCATCTTTCATTAGGACAGTAAGATGGTAGCATGTTAACACTAACTGGTTAGTGTTAACTGGTTAGGGTACTATAAGACATACAAATCAAAGGGAAAATAGAATTGTCTTATCTTGATTAAACTGAGTAAACAATGGAGATAAATATGTCTGCAGGATCCAGTCTGGGTCAGTCACTGGGACAAGAGGTTTAGTCTTCTGAGCTTTTAGACTCATGCCGGAGCCCATCCTCAGGGAACGTTTCTCTATCAGAATGCAACATTATCCTGGGAAATGTATATTTGCCTTCATTCATGCCAAATATGACTGGTTCAATATTTCCAGTGACAAAGTTTTCTCACATAAGAAACACAATTGTATGGACTCACAGGTTTAAAGTGCATCAGCATAGTTGCCATCTGGACTATACCTGGAGGACATCCCTACCATGCTTGCTTAGTCCAAGGGTCAAGAAAATGGGTTATTATTCTGCTATCTATGTCTCTTTACACATTCATCTCACAGATAATACAACTATGAAACTTTGTCTGATTTGGAAAGCTAAATAGGATCAACTTTGATTAGTAAATGACTGAGGGACCATCTAGAATAGGGGTAGGCAACCTTGGCTCTTTTATGACTCGTGGACTTCAACTCCCAGAATTCTATTCTATTCTGGGAGGTGAAGTCCACGAGTCATAAAAGAGCCAAGGTTGCCTACCCTGATCTAGAACTTCCATGGCTAAAACAGGAAGTTGGGGGAAAAATATCATGCCAAAGAAGTGGCATAATTGTGCCTGTGATGCCACCAGGAGTCAAGCTTGCCTCAGTGTAAACTTCATCTTATTGCATAGCTCAATACCAGTCCAGACTTGTGTGCTTTAATTATGCATGTGTGTGATAAGTGTGTATTTGAATATAATTACATAGTTTCTGTGTAGTATGACACATACACACACATAAAATTCTGGCTATGAGTTCCTTCTATTCAGGAATATCATACCAGATTTGCTTGCTTTTTTTCTGCAAACCTCATTTCTCGGGGAGGGGAGGCGAGGGGATGGGAGAGGAGACTAGAGGAGACGAGAGGAGGAGGGGGGAGGGGAGAGGATTTTAAAGTGACATTATGCTACCATCACAAAAAATATTCTTCTTTGCTACAGCCTAATCTTAGTAAATCCAAAATTGTTCATATAGTGATAAATTTTAAGTCATTGCTAGATAACTAGACATCATATTAATGCCATTTCTATAACAAAATAACCACAACTGGCACCATAATCCTATATCTGTCTATTGAGAAGTGGGTCTTGCACTCATATACAGTTTATGGGACTGTGACCTTATTTAATTAACAAATCTTACCCAATACAATCAGAGCTGCTCAAAAGTCTGTTAGGAGTTACTTTAATTGGCAATTCAGCCTTTGAGAACTTTGGTATTAAAACCAATGCAATCATCTCATTAGATAGAAAATAGTATGGGATTGGTACACTTCTGTATAGCCAAGGGACACATTCTTTACAAGTGCTATCTATTTCAGGTAGAAGCTAAATTAAAAAAAAACAAACAAACATTGATATAAATGCAAGTAAGCTAGGTGGATATTTTATTAACTCTGTCAAAGGAATCAAAACATTATTTGGAAGGTTTTGATGTTACATTTTTCACACTTTTGAAAGGAGGAATGGATTTTACTTGCTATGAAGAGACATCTAAGGATTTCACACATATATTTTCTTTGACGGATACTGGACCTTATTTGATACAACTTAAATTTTGAGGTAATTTCCCACAAATGTTTATTTCTTCATGGTAGAGATTCACCTTGCCAAATGCCATTTGGAAATGTTTAGCTGCCATCTCAACCAAATCATATCTAGCTGTCAGACAGTAGGCTAAAACTTCTTCAACAAGTCCAAAAAGTCCCATTTCTTTAAAATAAATCTTCCTTCCTTCCTTCCTTCCTTCCTTCCTTCCTTCCTTCCTTCCTTCCTTCCTTCCTTCCTTCCTTCCTTCCCTTTTTTGGAAAACATTAGAAGTCAGCTCCTGTGGAAACAAGCACTAAGAATTTTGCCTTTCCAAAGGAACTGCTAATATAATTTTACTTTATTCAGCTGAGAAATGAGATCAGGCGGTTTGGTCACTCTATTCCAATGTTCCTTAATCTGTGCAGGTTGCTGGCTGAGGAATTCTGGGAATGGGGCCCCACAAATTTTCAAGTTGTCAAGGCTGAGAAACTCTGCTCTAGTCACTGCCAGACAGTATTGCAGACAACACTGAGTTAGGTAATCTCTATGGTATAAGAGACTACTTCTACTGTTAAAAATTAAAGTCTGCTATTCCATCTGCCCTTTCTCTCTATCCTAAGATTGTAGTTTAGAGCCATCATGGGACTGTAATTTAATGACAAAAGATGGCATGTCCTTGTATGGCTGAGAATGACTCTATCTAGATTTTTCTCACGTAGTGTAGCAGATTGTACTGATCTAAATGAAGCAGGATGACTCAGGATAAAGAGCACCCACATCTATAGGGGTTCACCCAGGGTGTGCCTTTGCAACAAGATATTGTAGGAGATGAATAGGCTGAGCCTGAGAGAGTGGCCAAACACATCATAAGTCATGAGTCCCTGCATACCCACAATAGATCTAAGTCTAGCTCATCTTGAATTCCTTTTTATCTCCTTGACCATTGGTCAGATTCTTGTAGAGATCTTAAGCTTGCAATAAATCGTTGTACTCATTTGAACTGCCTGAATCTCCTGATTTCTCAGGCACTTGACATACATCTTGTTACAGATATCTTGAGTATTCCAGGGTGGAGCACTTGAATGGTCTACAAGCTTTCAATTATTTTAGCTCAACATAAAATGGCAGCAGATCAAGTGTTCCAATTACAGGTAGTCCTCGACTTACAATCATTCTTTTAATATCCATTCAAAGATATAAGAGCATTGGAAAAAAATGGCTTACAACCAACTCTCACACTTAGAACTGTCGCAGCATCCCCATCGCCATATGCTCAAAATTTGGACATTTGGCAATGGGCATACATTTACAGTGGCTGCAGCATTCTGGATCATGCCATTTCCTTCCTAGCTGGTTTCTAATGAGTAAAGTCAATGGAGAAGCTGGAGTCACCTAACAACCACATGATTCACTTAACAATGGGGCTGGACTAGAAGACCTCCAAGGTCTAGTCCTATTCTATTCCTATTCCTATTCCTATTCCTATTCTATTCTATTCTATTCTATTCTATTCTATTCTATTCTATTCTATTCCTATTCCTATTCCTATTCCTATTTTATTCTATTCATATTTAAAACTTAAGGACTGTACAATTAATTGTACAGAGGAAAAGAAAAAGAAATGCAAAATTACATACAAATACTGTAATGGCAAAAGGGATTGTAAAAGCAGGCATGACTCATTTAACAACCACCTTGCTTAGCAACAGAAATTCTGGTCCCAATTGAGGTCATGAGTCAATATTTAACCTGTATTATCTGGATTCATATTTAAGTAAGAAGAGGCAGAGTTAATCTCCTTGACTACAAGTTTTGAGCTGAAACCATCATGAGTTTGATCCCATCATCTTTTTTTAAAGAAATTTCAGGGAACAAGATGAAAAAATCTGAAAAAAAGCAGCCAAAGTTAATACAGCTAATTACTGTTGACTGCAGTTTGGGGGATTGGCGGACACATTTGGAATCTTGATAGCCCATTGGAGAGCTTTCACAAAATGGCTGAGCTGAGTCATTTGACAAAAGATAAACAGATGAGTGCATTTTTCACCCTACCTTTTAGTCAATTTGCTCTTTACTAGCCTCTTTACATTTATTTTTTTTCCTTTGGGCAGTTAAGTCCACTTGTGAGCACAGAACTAAATACTAGCTACCTCCATTGTGGTTTTTTTTTTTTTCATTTCTATGAATATGGATAGGGTATAAATACAGCCAAGAAAAAAAAGCAATACCAGTGAGTCTGTGCTTTTATTTTTGCTGAATCAAAAATATCCAAACTCTAAAAATGAGAGGAAACAAAAAATTGGTAGTTATCAAGGAGGCAACTGAAGGTGATCATGGGTCTCATGTTGGTAACCACAATAGTGGAGAAAACTAAACTAGAGGTACAAATATCATTTCAAGATAAACAATAGATATAGAGGTATATATTGCATAAGTTTTCTGGCAGACATTTCAATCAAGGAACCACTAAGACCACTCCCACCAACACTGACAGGACAAACTACTAGGTTAAACAATGACAGCAAACACCACTACCTATTAGCACTGATGTTGTTACCTAACTGGGTAATGAAATGTCTGCAAGAAAACAACCAAGCTCATACAGTACCAAGGGTCTCACAGTTCAACCCTGACCTACAATATTCCATTAATCATTTAAATGCAATAAGGGCATATAATTTAAAGTAATTAATTCTTCTTGATAGAATACCCATGATGTCTCCAAGCCACAATATCTGCTACCCTTTGCAGATACTTCAAACCATCAGACTAAGTCTAATATCTAGCTGTCCATAACTATAGGCAAGTTCTCAATAGGTTCATTGTCCACCCTATTCCCCCAGAGATCCATTTGCTTCTGTGTTTTTGAGACTAAGTGATAGTCCACCTACTGTACCATCTGAACTATGAAATTATTTGCTCCTTGATGGGTCTACCTTCAACAGTCCCACAATATAGAGGGCAATTCATCACTGTCAAGATTTGTTTTAAGAATAAGCAATCTCTTTCCTTGATCTTTCAGTCTCTGATGACTCTGATCATGGCATCCAGCACACAAATGAGTTGCTTTATGGGGACAAGGAACCTTTAATATCTATGCCAGAAATCTGGCTTTAGCTCATAAAATCCAGATTGCACCATTAAGTGTGCCACAAGAGCAAAGCCTCATTAAAAGCATCAGAAGCAGCCATCCTCTCTTTCTTAGAGTCAGCAAATACCTTGCAAGTCTTGTTTACCCACAATTAATAACTAACCACATCTGCCCAAATTCTAACAAAGCAGAGTAGTTTTCTTAATTAAACATGGCTCTCTAATACCCAGGATACCTTGACTTATGCAATGTGAAAAAGAGGGAAATGGTCCCCCAGCTGCCTTTCTTGTACAAACTTTCTTTCTACAGAATGGCAACAGGATGGCTGGCACAGCTAATGAGATAGGGTAGTGGATACTAAACAAAAAAGAGTAGCAATGCACATTTAACTACTTTAAAAAGTGTATGTATATAAAACAGTCACAGACACACAACATACATTTATATGTGAACCTTTGACTTCAATTTTAAGGATGCAATAGGAACAAAAATCAGCTTGCTGAGAGGGACAGAAGGAATTGTTACTTCCCAACCCTATACGTCAGAGTTTTCCAAACTTGGCCACCTTAAGATGTATGAACGTCAACTCCCAGAATTCCTCAGCCAGCATGAAGGCTAGGGAATTCTGGGAGTTGAAGTTCACACATTTTTAGTTGGCCAAGTTTGGAAAACACTGTTCTAGGGACAACCCTGAGCTACAAATATTCTATTGGTACTGTTCTAGATCAATAACAAATGACAGGCTTTGGACAGGAAATTACATTTCCATTTTCTTTTCCTCATACCTAGAAACTTCTGTTCAGAAACAAGAATTGGGGCCTTTAGAGAGGGAAGATCTAAAATGAATAGTTGGGCTATAAGCCTCACCTAATGAAAGCATAAATTCGTTTATCCAAAGGAAGTGGGAAATTCAGGAACGAAAGACATTTTTATCAGTCCTGGAAAATATTAATTTTCTTCTACAGACTTTGACTATTACAGCATAATCTGGATATTCTAAATGTAGCCCCTTTAAGATGTTCTGAATAGTAGGAAACCTAATTCTCTCAACCTCAAAAGGGGTTATTTCTTTCTCTGAACATTGCCTGCAAAAGGAAGAAATGAAACTGCATCTTAATGAAATCACATCCATGAAAAGCTGAAACATGACGCAGGTAGATCCTAAATTGCCTAGAGAACAACATAGACTTCCATGGCACCCTCACCATTAAGATTTAGAATTCAGATAATTTATGTTACCACTGGAAAAGTTGAAAGCCCATTACACACACACACACACACACACACACACACACACACACACCTCCAATGTCTTGATTATGAAAAACAAATTACAAAGGGGACATTTTGTACATCAATGCTTTCAAAGGAAAGGAAACACAAATAAACATAGCTGTTTTAACCTAGAATGTTGGTAGCTGGTCAACTCTAAATTCCATCAAAACAGAAAAGCATCATAAACATAATGAGTTGGACATGTACATACTTCCATGCAATACAAAAAAAGGTTAAATAGCAATAGCACTTATATATACAATTCATAGTGCTTTACAGCCCTCTCCAAGTGGTTTACAGAGTCAGCATATTGTCACCAACAATATGGGTCCTCATTTTACCAACCTTGGAAGGATGAAAAACTGAGTCAACCTTGATCTGGTCAAGATCAAACTCCTGGCAGTGAGCAGAGTAGGTCTGCAATAGTGCATTCTAACCACTGTGCCACCATGGCTCTTATTTATTTATACACACATAATCCATGAGAGACTGTAAATTGAAGAGTATGAAAATGGGACCCAGTGTTATCTATCTGAGCAGTTTCTCCCTTCTTAATGCCTTCAAACATCTATGTGTTGGGGGCCAACTCCTCCATTCTTCTGCATACAGAGGTGAACTCCACACCAGACAAACTACACCAGAATAATAGTTCAGGACAATGACACATGAAGCCCATAAATGAACAGGCACACAACCATTGTGATTTCAGGTAAAAAGACAGTGTGTTGGCTTACCTTTGAGTTCACTACTTCCAAAGAGATATTCTGAGGCGAAGCGCTTGGCACTGCAATGCAAAGGGATGGGGGAGAAAAATGGATGAAAGTGGCAAAGCTGTAATTAGAGTAATAAAAGATAATGATAACTCTCCCCCCCCTTCCAAAGTTCCATCTATATGACTTTTTTTTCACTTTAATAATGAGAAAGCAATTGGGAGAACATTGCCAGCTGGCACCTCGAAACTTCCCCGCTGAGGTGAAAACTAAACACATCTGCACAATTTCCTCCCATTTCCAATAATCTTTAGCCACATTATTCAAAAATTAGCTTTCTGTAACTCAATTTTCCGAAAAAGCACAGATGTATAAGTTGGCTGAGCAATGTTAGTAGAACCCTGTACTGTACTGCTTTTTTTCTATACTGCTTTTTTTTCTTCTAGAGTAACTTGATAGCGAGATGAGTGTCATATAAATTTGATAAAACAATAAATAAACAGGAGACTTTTTGCTTACAGGTAGTCCTTGACTTACAACAATGCATTTAGTGACTGAAGTCACATCGACACTGAAAAAAAGTCTAATGATCATGTTTCACACTTATGACTGTTGCAGCACCCCCCATGGTCATGTGATTTACTTTCAGATGCTTGACAATTGGTTCATATTTATAATGGTTGCAGTGTCCTGGGCTCATTTGATCATCTTTTGCAACTTTCTGACAAGCAAAGTCAATGGGGAAGCCAGATTCACTTAACAACCTTAACAAGTGCTGTGATTTACTTAACAAATGTGAAAAGAAACATTATAAAATGGGACAAAACTGACTTAACAAATTTCTCACTTAGCAACAAAAATTCTGGGCTCAGTTGTGTTCAGAAGTCAAGGACTACCTGTACTGAAACTCTGCGTCTCATATTCACTCTTCTACTAAAATGGACTTAAGTAATTTTGGCTTTGGAAATTAGTTGGAGATACAGTGATTTTGTCAAATGAAGCTTACTTCTTGCATCTGAAGTGAACAATGTTGGGCAATAAGAGTACCAGGTCTCTTTAAAAAAAGGTCTGATCTCTAACCTTAAACATTTGTCTAAGTCCACTCTTGTAGGTCTTCCACAATGCCTCTGCAGTTCTGACAAAGCAGTGCTCCAAAGTGATGCAATGTTAGATGTCCTACATCAGACACGTCAAACTCAAGGCCGAGGGGCCAGATCTGGCTGGTAATGTGATTAGATCTGGCCTGCAAGCAAACTAGTAGGAGGTGGTGGTTGAGTATGTAGCAGGGGGGTGAGCTGAAGCAGCAGCAGTGCCAGAGAGGCCTGGGGGAGAGTCAGCTGGCACTGTGGGGCTGCGGAGACTTGGCAGGGACCCCAGAATCAGTGCACACAGCTCCAGCTGATGAATGCTGTGTGAAAAGGCCAGCCAGGTAATAAATGAACACATGGGTGAGAAGAGGACAGGATATTAAAGGAGGGTTTTTGGGGGGAAGGAGGAGGAGTGATGGGGGAGGGAAGGTGATAGGGATGAGAGGAGAGATATTGGCGGGGCATGCCTGAGGGAGAGAAGGGGATAGGAGAGGAGAGGATTTTGTGGGGCAAGCCTGAGGGAAAGAAGGGGACAGCAACTGTCCCTTGGAAGGCAACCGTAATGCTGATGCAGCCTTCAATGAAATTGAGTTTGACACCTCTGTCTTACATAGTAATGGGATTCATCCCAGAAGATCACCTCTTATATTGAATTAGGCTTGTTGTTTTGCACTGCAAGCATGTGTTGGTGGGGAAGAGGGGTGAATACTGACTTGACCAAATGGTCAGCTCTTTGTCAGTGTTGACAGTGTTCTACATTTGGTCCCAGTGCTTGTAGACTGCTTGTGGACTGCCCAGCCAATACTTACGATGCTAGTCTTTAGGTACCAAATTCAAACAAAGTAATACACCAAACTTTTAAATTGATGTTTTAATGGTATTATTGTTGTTTATAGATGATTATTATTTTTACTACCTCTGACTGTTTCATGGCTTCTCTTTTGCTGATGCTTCTTGATTTCTTTGTTTCGATTATTTCATTTGAAGTTTTGATTGCTGTTAATTAGTGTTTTGGAAATTTATACCTCCGCTGAAAATCAGATTAGCAGTCTACATGGAGACTCTTCCAGAGAAGAGATGCCAAGCACCAGCTTTTACAAATCAACAGAGTGTATAATTCCATTGGATAAGTAAGTCTGGAAAGAATTTGATCCTTTGTCCATATCAGTCAACACAACTTCTGACCTGCTGAAATTGAAGAACCATTTTTGTCTTGCTCTAAAAACATGGACAATCTCTGTGCATGGACCTAGAAGATCTTAAGGTCCATAGTGAGCAAGGTCAGAGGTGGAATGTTTGTTTTTATATTCCTTGGTTTGAGAGAAGATTTTTAAGCTCTTCCTCTGAAGCTCATTTTAGGACTTAAGTAAAGTTTTTCGTATATTCTTTCTCATCAACAGCAGAAAACTCACACTACAGTATTAGCACTCAGAATTATGATCAAAAATGTTCTTGGAACTGCAAAACCTGAGGGCCTCACACAGTCCTAAAATGCCCCTGCTCTTCAGGAATCTCCACATATTCCATAACCAAGTTTTGATAGACTCCATTTGATTGGAAAATCATGTGGACGAGAACAAAAACTCTGTTTCTCCTTCCAGCATGTTATCACTAAGTGAGCAAATGGCCTGGTTTGGAAAAAGGCTCCATCCTATGTTCTCACAATCTTGCTATCCTCTTGGTTTATCACTGGCTTTTATCATTATTCATTGTGCATGAAATCTCCAAACGATGAGCAAGTTGTCAAAGCCACGAATGCCAGTTGTAGAGGAAAGTATTTTATTTCATGGAATAAAGTATTTATTAGACCACATATAATTCTTTCTGTTTGTAAATTTTCACTAAGAAGAAGTAAAGCTGTTTTTGCTTTCTAATGACTTTTTCTCTCCATGGGAATTAACCATCCCCTAAAGTGAAATAGGGACCAGAGTCCATTTGGTCCCACTGTGAGTTTCTACCCTGAAGCATATTGCCTCCTCCTGATCTTCACTAATCTGATTTTCAGTAATATTGTTCAAGTGAAGACTGAGGAGGGGTTTATTATTAGACCTTAACCTAACAGGTAGACCTGTTTTGTTAAATTTCTCCACCACCCAACTCTCATTGCAAAAGCTGGTCAATATATTTGCATCTTAAACACATCCATTTGATGCCTGGAACAAATTGAAGAAAGTAATAAAAACTTAGAGGTCTTTTTCCTCAAATGGTCAGCTGTGTGGGGCACAGGAGGGGGGTATTAACTGTGGAATGGGATGACTCAAAGTGGCCAGGTGAGCGTGGCCAGGTAGGCATGGCTGGGTGGTTGTAACCAGATCACCTTTACTAGGTGGCTTTTCCTGTCTAGGTATAAAACCTTGCTTTTCTCCACATTAAATTTCATTTTGTTGGATATGGCCCATTGTTTAATTCTGTCAAGATCTTTTTGGATCCCGAGTTTGTCTTCTGGGGTGTTGTCTATTCCTGCCAGTTTAGTGTCATCTGCAAATCTGATGACTTCCTCTTCTATCCCCTCATCAAAATCATAAGTGTTGTTCTTGGTTTCCCATCTCTGACACAAGTTGACTAAAGGTAAGGAGATTCGAAAATGAAAACTTCACCTTTCCAATAGATGTTTTAGACTAGTTCATTTCTTTTGCTTTCTGGGGCAATGGTTCTGCTTTGGTTCCACTACCTTTAGTGATTGCTTTATCTTAGGAGATACTCTGAGAGCCGTGTAAAAATCCTTTTAATTCAGTATAAAATTAGACCTATTCATTTGTTCTGACAGATATCAATTATTGTATTTGAACAGCTGTCAAGGTGTCATACAATAAAGACACTGCTTAAGTGATGAAGAAAATGTTTAAGTAATTAAAATGGGAGGACAATTTTTCAAAATTTATCCAGAGGGAAAAGATATTTACTTGGACTAATTAGCTCCTCAGAATTTCATGGAAACCTTGGAAAATGAGTGATTGATTGTTGAAGAGACAATAGTACAATTAAGGACACAACTATCACACATACCTTTGGCATATATGTTTCCATAAATAAGAACAAGAAAATTAAAATTCATTATTTAGAATTTCACCAAAATCCCTTTTTGCTTTGGAATAAATTTCAAAAGCAAATTCTCTTTAAGGAAAATGAATAAAAATGATGGAAAAATATGCAAAATTGTGGTGTTATATCCTGAGTAAAATACCCAATTCAAGGTAATGGAAATTTCTTTTAAAAACTGGATATAAAATTAGATAAAGCATTATATTGGAGTGGAAATGTTGAGCGTTAATACTAAAACAGAATAATAGGCTAACAGAGTGGGAAAGGACCTTGGAGGTCATCTAGTCCATCCCCTTGCTCAAGCAGGAAACCCTATACTATTCTGTACAAATGGCTATCCAATCTCTTCTTAAAAACCTCTAGTGTTGGAGCACCCACAACTTCTGGAGACAGATCATTCCACTGATTAATTGATCTGACTGTCAGGAAATTTCTCCTTACTTCTAGGTTTGTTCTCTCCTTGATTAGTTTCCATCCATTGCCTCTTATAAAGGATGTTAAAGAAAAGGAGGTTTATCCAGATATATACTCTCTGGAAAAGGCAGTCCAAACTGATGAATGAATCACAGAGGAATTATCCTTTAGCATGTGAAGATCTCTTGTGGAACCTAGAAGCACAGGGTCCACCTCTCTCAAATGATAACATTTCATTCTCTGCAACAGATTCACTGTGACTGCAAATCTTGTAACTTTAACCAATTTAAATTAGTTACTTTATCTAATTTGCTTGTAGATAAGGTTACTACCTCGATATAGGAGCTATAAGATACTAAGCACTTGGCATCAACAAACATTCATTGATTAAAAAGTAAGATCCAGGGGATAATAGAACAGCCTCCAAATTACAAGTAATGAATTGTATCTGGTTAGGCTCATAAGAAAGTTAGGGAGGTCTATGTAGTATTGCTGAATATTAAAAAGAGAGAAGATTTACAAGGTTTTAGCAAGTTTGCTTTTCTTCCTAAAAACTCATTCCCAGTAATTAAACATTCTATTTACAAGCCAAGAACTTTAGCATTGGGCTAGATCCTCAAGATTTTTTTTTAAAAAGGAAAAGTACTGAAGACATGGAAACAGAATAAGTAAACCATAAAGTCTGAATGTCCTTTAAGGCTATCTGAAATGCTGACTGCATCCAGAACTCTTGGTTTCTAAATTTGGGCTTGCTACCTTTTTCACCACCCGGTTTGCATTACCCTACATAATGGCATGATCACCAAAAGAGAGAGGAAAGCAAAGTTAAAGCTTTTGAAGTTTCACATGGTTTTTTTTTTGTGAGATCTAATAACATTTTGTTTCTCCCTCCTTAATTCCAGGTTGCTCCTCTCTTTGGTCAGTTTCCAACCATTGTTTCTTGTCCTGCCCTTTGGTGCTTTGGAGAATAGTTTGACACCCTTTTCTTTGTGGCAGCCCCTCAAATATTGGAATACTTCTATCATGTTGCCTGTTTTTTCTTTTCTTTAAACTAGCCAAACCCAAGTCCCACAGCCATTCTTCATATGTTTTAGTCTCCAGGCTTTTGATCATTTTAGTTGATCTTCTCTGAACTTTTTCCAAGGTCTTTTGTAGTATGGTGTTTTTTGTAGTATGATAATCAAAATTGGCTGCAGTATTCCAGGTGTGGTCTTACTAAGGTTTTATAAAGTGATACTAATACTTCGCGTGATCTTGATTCTATGCCTCTATTTATACAACCCAGGATTGTATTAGCTTTTTTGGGTGCTGCTGAACATTGTTGACTCATAGTCAAGTGATCATCTACTAGGACTCCAAGATCCCTCTCACAGTTACTGTTTTTGAGCCAGGTCTCATCTAATCTGTACCTGTACCTTTGATTTTTCCTGCCTAAATATAAAACTAGGACTCCAAGATCCTTCTCACAGTTACTGTTTTTAAAAGTAGTTACATTATAACATGCTAGTAATGTAGTTACTTGTAATCTTTAGTTACTTGATTAAATCCATCAGCATTCTGCAGGAATTTTCTAATGGGAGAGGTTACAAAATTAAAAAAAAGTTTTTAGGGCAAAATTAATATGGAAATCAACAGTAAGAGTTTAGGGACATGAGGAATTGATCACATTAAATGTGCACAATTATCATATGCAATTTGCACAGTTAATATTTTTCTTGACTGAATTAATTTACAAAGTCTGGTTTCATACTTTCTGGAACTTATAGTGAAACTATAATTTCTGTGTTTGAAATTAATGTTTGAAAAAAATCTCAGTCATATATCTCTACATTGCAAAATTTTCAGAAAAGAAGAAACAGCCTACTATATGAAATAACTGGAAACATATATGTTATATATGTGACTGAATCTGGATGTTCTGCTTCGGATACCATGAAGCATCCTCCCAGAAGGTAATAAAGAAAACAGGTCATGAAGAGGATGTGTAGTATCCCAGACAATCCTGTGGACCCTGCTCATGCATCGTTTATATGCTATGTCCTGGATGGAAGGGAGGGAATTGCCAATAATCTTTTCTGCCATCCTCACCACTTTCTGCACCACTTTCCTGTCTGAAGCAGTAATGCTTCCAAATAGACAGTAATGCAATAAGACAGGATGCTCTCGATCATCCCTCTATAAAAAGTGGTAAGGACAGGGGAAGGAAGATGTATTTTTCTCATGCAACACAGAAATTGCAGGCGCTTCTCTGCCCACTTCACCAGTGTCTCACTATTGAGTGACCAAGCTAGTCTTTTTGTTAGCTGCACACCCAGAAACTTGATGCTGCTAACCACCTTCACAGGTGAATCATTAATAAACATAGGTGTGTGACTATGACTACCTTTTCTGAAATCGACAATGATCTCTTTAGTTTTTTCTACATTTAAAATTAGACTGTTTTTGTTATATCAGTTTACCAAACCCTCTACTTCCTTGTGGTAAGCACCCTCATTGTCATCTTGAATAAGGCCCACTACTGTTGTATCATCTACATACTTCACAATATGGTTGACTGCAAACCTAGCACAACAGTCATGAATCAACAGGGTGAACAATAGTGGAGAACCTGTGTTCAAGAAAACGGTGTTAGAAACATTAGTCCCACCATGGACATACTGGAGCCCATCCATAAGAAAATCAAAAATCTAGTTGCACAAAGGAGTATTAAAGCCTAAAAGGCCCAGTTTGTCTACTAGATGCTGAGGAATGATTGTATTAAATGTCAAACTGAAATCGACAAACATCATTCACACATGGTATCTTGTGTCTTTGTTGTCCACAAGCAAATTTAAGATTTTCTACTCTTTATTACCAATCCTTTGATTTCCAGTTGGGTAAAGTAAACCATCATTTGGAGGGTCACTAAAAGCACTCAACTGTATGTGTGAATATATATGTGAGAGAATCGAATGTTGAAAATAATGGAGCTAAAATATCTTGGGAAGGTAACACGAACTTGGTTTGTTTCTATCCTACTCTCTTCCTCATCCCTCTATATATTCATTAATATATATTCTGGGATTCTTGTCTAATAGTGAATTTTTTTTAATAAATCAACTGCTGATGATAGACAGACAGACAGACAGAGATTTCATTCATCAATATTCTCATATCTATATAGGATATCCTAAACTTATCTACCAAAATCCATAATTCCATAAATCTTTTGCTTTCTCTTTCTTTTTTCTCTTTGGCATATATTTAACAACAATTTTCAAAATATAACCAGGGAATAAGTGGATGATCCAATGTACCCATCAGGAAGCTAATCTACCAAGTATTTGATGATGTTCAAAAGTCGTTTCAATTGCCAACGCCTGAACATATGGTAAAGAAAGAGAGTAAGGAGAACTAAACAGCAGTATTTATGACCACGGGAATCCAGTTTGAAAATCTAATTGGAAGGCAGTCTGAGTGAATCAGCAAACCAAAATCATTCTTGGAGCCAGATCAACAAATCACTGATTTAGAAGAGTACAAGTCCAGATATTTTGTTAAATGCAACTGAGTTTCCAAACCATGCTGACCCTTGTTTCAAATTACATTAATCAGATCTGATTAATGTATAACCTAATGTTTCATAGCTCTTACTTACCATCTGAAAGGGTCCTAACTGTCAGGCCTTCAGTCGATACTCCTGGACCATAATGATTGTAAGCCAGAAAGCGGAGAGTGTATTCTGTGAATATCTTCAGACCTTCCAACTTATAGGACTGACCATTAACTTCTATGGTCTAGATGCAGAAAAGAACAAACAAACAAATAAAAATATGACAGCACAAAAATTAGAACATTGAGATAGATAGATAGATAGACAGACAGACAGACAGACAGACAGACAGACAGATAATAGAACAGAGAGAGAATATTAATTATATTTCATTTCACTATGTAAGAATTGGAAGAATGGAGTTATTCATTCCTAGGTTTTCAGAAATTTGGTCCCTCATACAATTTATATTCTAGGAGAGGATTTTAGTTTTTTTTTAAAAAAACAAACATTTTCTAGGATATATTCCTATAACTACTGTTTCTCAGGTTGCAATATATAGAATTGAGATCATGTGATATCCCCACAAGAAATGGCTGAGATTCAATTAAAATATATTAAAATTATATTTACTTAAAATACAACACCTGTTTTAGGTCTATTGAATATAAGGAAGAACCTGTAATGTATGCACACTTTTTGAAATTGTACAGTATGGTTTGCAACGGAAGAGAAGTGCATAAATATACACTGTGCAAATTAGAAACAATAGTATATACCCAAATACAATTGTCTAAGGAAATTAAGGAAAAACTTCCTAACAGTGAGGACAATTAACCAGTGGAACAGCTTGCCTTCAGAAATTGTCACTTGTCTGAGGTGGCATAGGTCAGTGGTGGTGAATCTATGGCATGTGTGCAAGAGGTGGCACTCAGAGCCCTCTCTGTGGGCACCAGCACCATTGCTCCAGCCCCACCTCCCCCCTCTCCTCATAGTAGCCCTCTCCAGAGGAGAGTTACCCCTGAGCGCGGGCCGTGCAGAGCAGGACATCCAAGTACATGGCAACTGGGCAGCAGGGACAAGACTCTACCATCACACCCCTTTGCATGCAGTTGATGTTGCGGGGCGCAGGCAGAGGGGGGGCTGCCATAGTGCTGCTGGGGCACCTGGGTGATCTGCGGCAGGCTGTGGAGGTGGTGGGTGGCCCTGTATGCAGGCGCTGGGTGCAGGGATGGAGCGGGGTGGGCAGGGGGGTGGAATGGGGGCGGGTGTAGTGCCGGGTTTTGGGCACTCGGTCTCTAAAAGCATGGGTTCTCCTGCTTGAGCAGGGGGCTGGACTAGAAGACCTTTAAGGTTCTATTCTATTCTATTCTATTCTATTCTATTCTATTCTATTCTATTCTATTCTATTCTATTCTATTCTATTCTATTCTATCCTATTCTGAAAACGGGATTGAAAATTGAATGTATTAAATGTACACAAAAACAGGTAAAATCCTATTGCACATATAATACTTTTTATATGTCAGAGGTCAGCAGCCTCACATACACTCAAATTCTAAAGACTGAAGCTTAAGAAACAGCAGTGGTAGGAATGTGTCCTAAGTAAGGGAAATTATATTTTTATGTTGCTAAATTCTTTTCCCACAAGATATGATGGACCAAATACCATTTTTCCCATACAAAATATAGAATGGAATTTATATTCAACTGGAAAAAAATGCTCAATAAAGCCAGAGAATCTCCATCTCTGGCAAAGTAACTGGAGACCCATTTGTGCTAAGGAATCTGCTTCTTCCAGCTTGAGTAATGAAACACAGAAAGAGCAATAATTACTCTCTAATGTTGTGGCACTCTCTTCTGCCAAATTTCTGTGATGTCACTGAGTGCCCATATTTTGATAATTCATAGGTTAAAGAATCACACTCCCCTCTTTGAGGGGATGAGGATGTTGATAAACCATACAAGTTAGTAAGGATTACACCTTTCATTCCATTTTTGACCATTTCAATCGCTATAAATTCCTATGTTTCCTCACCTGTTCTTTCCCAGTTGGTCCTTCTGTATAGTACAATCTGTACCCTTGCACTGGGCCATTTGCATATGCAGGTGGTTCCCATGTGATAAGAATTGAAGTAGGTGAGACAGAGACAGCCTGGAGGTTTTCTACTGGTCCAGGAACTTGCACTGTATTGGGAAAAACAAACAGGAACAGTTCAGTTATAAAGTTGAGCTGTGTGGTGACCTAATGATGAGGACACTTGCCTCCTGTTTGGAAGGTTGAGAGTTCAATCCTAGATAGCAGCAAATATTTCTCTCCAAGAAAAGATATCTGCTGAAAACTGCACAAGGTATTAGGAAGGGCATCCAGCCAGTAAATTCTCAGCTCCATACAGTCAGCCCAACTCTATCCCCAATTAAGGGTTACAGGGTCATAAAAAGGGGGTTCAGATATAAAGTTAGGAAAGTATTATTTCAACTATTTCAACTTGCCCAATCCCAATAGCATCTCTGATGACTTCAGGTTTTACTGAGAAATCTTGGACAACAGAATAAATGCTACTTGGAGAAGGATAAATACTGCTCCCATCTTCCAGGGGCAGGGAGGGTGGGCCCAAGTATTTCAGAGCAATCAATCTGATATAAATACTATTCCATTCTACACAGAAGGCTTTAACAAGGATTTAGGCAAATTGGAATATGTTCAGAGTAAGGTAATGAGGATTATCAGGAGACTACAAATTAAACTTTGTGAAGAGCGATTGAAGGAATTGGGAGTATTTAGTCTTATTAGAAGAAGACTGACAAGGGATATTATAGCACATCATGTATCTTGACTTAAAATAGCATTTGCCAAAGTACCCCAGAGCATTCTGATGAGCAACCTAATTAAATATAAGCTGAGGCTGCAAGATGGGTCTACCTCTGGCTTGAAACTTTACTGAAAGAGTGCTTGATCCTGATCGTATTGGAAAGAGGCATCAAATACTGTAGGTGCCAGAAGGTTCAGTCTCGGGATAATTATATTTTCAACAATGACTTGAGTACCTCCCTTAAAGAAGGATTCAGAAGTGTTGAAAAAGGTTCAGAACAAATTCTGTGAAGATGAATGGGGACTTCAGTCTGAATCCTATGAGGAAATTACTGGCATAGGTTAGTTTTAAGAAGAGGGGACTTTAAAAGGCTGCAGTAGCACCTTTTGCCAAGAATATCATACAAAGACCTGTTCTCTACCCTTTGAAAGGATTGGAAATGAAATAATGATTCATTATTATTATTATTATTATTATTATTATTATTATTATTATTATTATTATTATGATCAAAAGTTCACAGCTTAAAAAGCTGACAAGGAAAAACCATGCAAACAATATAATAAATAATAAATGAAACAGCCAAATAAAAGCACAGGTACATTATCAAGTGCAACTGGGGAGACAGACTGCCAGCTGGTATTTGGGATCTCCTCATTATCTGGTGACACAGTCTACAGACCAGTATTTCTCAACCTCAGCAACTTTAAGATGAGCAGCAGGGGAATTCTGGGAGATGAAGTCTGTACACATTAAAAATGATGAGGTTGGGAAACACTGCTGTAGATCATTGGGCAAATTTCTGTTGTGTAACATGTAGTAGCAGATTCTGTACCTTATCAGGAGAGAAGGAATTCATCTAGGTAGCATGAAAAGTTTACTAAAAGGGGCAGAATAAATGTATTGCATACATATAGATTCAGGGGTGTCAAACTCGCAACGTTACGTGACGTGTTGTGACATATCACAACTTTTTTTTTTCCATTGCTGGCAATGGGGTGGGTGCCGTTTCGCTATGATGCATCCAGCCCACGGGCTGGCAGTTTGACACCCTGATATAGATCATGCCAGACAAATCTTATTGCATTCTTTGACCAGGTGACAAAATTAGTGGACCAGAGGAATGCTGTGGATATAATTTACTTGGACTTCAGTAAGGCATTTGATAAAGTAGACTACAACCTACTACTTGATAAGATAGGAAAATGTGGCTTATACAGCATCAGCAACAGATGGATTCATGGCTGGCTGACCAGCCATACTCAGCGTGTGGTCCTCAGGAACCACATCTACATGGAGGGAAGTGTGTTGTGGGGTGCCCCAGGGCTCTGTTTTGGGCCCAGTGCTCTTCAACATCATCAATGAGTTGGATGAGGGGATAGATGGGGAACTCATCAAATTTGAGAGACAACACCAATCTGGCAGGAATAGCCAACACTCCAGAAGATAGGCTTAAGATACAGAAGGATCTTGACAGACTTGAACATTGGGCGCTAACTAACAAAATGAAATTCAATGGTGAAAAAAGTATGGTTCTACATTTAGGCAAGAAAAACCAAATGCACAGGTATAATATAGGTGGTGCCTTGCTCAATAGTAGTAACTGTAAGAAGGATCTTGGAGTCCTAGTGGACAATCACTTCAATATGAGCCAGCAGTGTGCTGCAGCTGCCAAAAAAAGGCAACACAGTGCTAGGTTGCATTAACAGAGGGACAGACTCAAGATCACGTGAAGTGTTAATACCACTTTACAATGCCTAGGTAAGACCACACTTGGAATACTGCATCCAGTTTTGGTTACCATATATAAAAAAGATATTAAGATTCTAGACAGAGTGCAGAAAAGAGTAACAAAGATGATTAGGATCTGGAGGTCGAAAGATATGTTTAATTGTTGCAAGAACTGGGAATGTCTAGTTTAACAAAGAGAAGGACTAAGGGTGACATGATAGTAGCCTTCCAGTATTTGAGAGGCTGGCATAAAGAATAGGAGGACAACTTACTCTCTGAAGCACCTGAGGGCAAGACCAGTAGTAATGGATGTAAAGTTACCAAGAAGAGATCAAATCTAGAGGTTTAGAGAAATTTCCTGACAGTGAGAACAATTAATCAATGGAATGGCTTGCCTTCAGAAGTTGTAAATACTCCAACACTGGAGGTTTTTAAGAAGAGATTGGATGGTCATTTGCTTGCAATGGTATAGGGTCTCCTTGGGAAGGGTTGGGCTAGAAGACCTCCAAGATCCCTTCCAACTTTGTTATTCTGTATTCTGCAATTTGATCCTATAATTCTAAATGCAGAAGCTTTTAATGGCTATTTGTGGGGGCTTTGGTGAAAGGGGTATTTTTAATGTTATTCCAGTATGAGGACCTATTAATCTCCATTAATGTTTTGCTTTCATCCATCCCTTTGAAGATGGGAGAAAATAAATCATAAACTAGATGGACAAAGAAGAAGAACCAAAGAAGTCACATCTTAATGTTCAAGTATTAATTTCAAAGACCCATTTCATATATAGCAAATCAGCCATTATTCAGCTTTTAAATGCAGAAATAGAAATTCAGAAACAGAAATTCAGTTCAGCTTTTAAATGCAGAAATAGAAATTAATAGGAAGCTGACATATGTCACTTTAAAAAAAACCCAAACCAAACAAATGGAGTTTAAAAAGTGCTTCATATTCATTTTTTTTTTCCTGTTTCATCTCCCAAACTTTGTATTTACACTTTTTTCTGTGTGGAAACATTTTCAATAAACTCATGTCTTCTTTCCATTAAGTCTCAGTTTACTGAACGTTAATGCCTAAGGCTATTTTCTTTTTCTCTTTTCATTTCCCTTAAGTTTTCTTCAATTATTGAAAAATAAAACAGACATAATACTGTTATTAACAGCAAAACAGTTGTCTTCTACATATAGTAACTGGATTATTATTTCATTTAGTGTCCTATTTCTATAATCCCATTACTCTCCTAGATTTATTGTCTTTCTAGTGCTGTGCAAAGATTTTTTTCTTTTATTTCTCTCAAACCTTTTAGTACATTAATGTACTAAATTGTGTTTCATGAAATCAACTTAACTAGTTGGGCTGCTGTTTTGTATTTATTGATTTCTGCAATTTTACAATATCATTTTACAGTATCATTAGCTGTCTTGTAATAATTCAGTGCTGAAAGATGGAATTTATTTTTTCCAAAAAGGAAAATAAATAAAGGGACATACAGCATATGTAATGACAGCCAGTTTGTACAATTTGAATTTTTGTTACAAGTAAACTGCACAATAGTTGCATGTCAGGTTCTCATTGACAGATATAGACTATTAAATCCTATATAAATTAATGACTTGTCCCAAAGAGTTAAGTATGTGTTCAAATATACATACGCAAGGATGGTATGATATGGCAGTTTATATTGTAAAATAGCTTTAAATAAATGCTTGACAGACAGAGCTAAATTTCTAATCAAAGGCAGTAGGGAGACATGAACCAATCAGTGCCATCTTAAATTTATTTTAGCTGTGTTTACATTAGTTTGTGGTGTTTTTTTAAAAAAATCTGCACAAACATTTTATGCATTTTCTGTACATTTCTCTTATTCTAGAAACTGTATAAATTTGCATATTTCTGCAAGAAATCTCCCTAAAACAATGCATTTTTGTGCAAGTGTTATTACTTTCCAGTTTGTTATGAAATTTCTAACACAGGAACATGGTTTCTCTTTACAAGCAGGATATAAGCATGTATACCAGACAGCCATTACGCTGCTGACTGCAAACATTTTCCTACACATGCTCCATCATCTGTATTCCCAGGATTTACTATTTGAATCCACAGAGAGGAATAGGAAAATGGGGGGGAGCAGGGGATGATGGTCATTTCCACTGTAGGATATTCCTGAATGGGACATCCATGTGAGGTGCAAAGAATCAAAGCCATGCATAGAATACCAATTAAGATTATTGCTGTTGCCTATACACAAGAATCTGCACAAATAACAGCACTAAATTTGGCACTAGAAAAGAGTCAATGGAATTCAAGAGGGATTGGATTTAGATTGTGGGAACATAAGGACTCTAGGCTAGTGACTTGCTTGACTCCCCTCTAGGTGCTGCCTGCTCTTTTCCTATATCTATTCTCTTTAAATGTCTCACCAAGTTTCAAGATGGCCCTACATGGAAAATGATGGGGCACATCAACATTGTACTGTATCTGAAGGGTATCTTTAAGATCTGAGACAAGTTATTCTCCGAGAATTCCTCTTTTCTGTTTTGTAGACTGATGAAGTCTTAGAAGTCATTCCTCTTTATGTTACCTACTTATGTGGCCCTGATAATGAGAAACAGCAGTCTTTTTATTTACAGCCTGAAGAATACAATTCACTTTGCTTTACACCTCCTAATTTTCTGCAGAAAAAAAAATCCAGCACAAGCTGTTTGTGAAGCCCTTTGCCTATCAACAAATAGGAGCGTGATTTGATTGTCTGTGATTTTTCTTCTTCATCTTCTCTTGTCTTACTGCAGTTAACAGCTTTAATTACATTTCTAGAAAATTTGCTTCTGGGCTCTGTGGGTTGATTCAGCTTCAGAAAGCTTGGAAGCAATGTAATTATTAGCATAATGAAATCCCTGCTACCCTGCTCTGAACAATTTTGGAAGATATGACAGCTATTTGTCAAAAAAAATATATATCTCAGCACATATACACTTTTACTGCTGCTGATCCATAAAAGTTGAAATCTGCATCTCACAAAGAAGTTATTCTATGTTTCATTTAGCCTTAAAATGTTGATCAGTAAATCCTACAGGCTGGACTAGATTAATGGATTTTATTGACTTAGATTTGGTGGAAACCAACAATCAACCCATAATGATAGACAGTGGATCCCAACTTTTTGGGCACTAGGGACTGGTTCCTTAGAAAACATTTTTTTTCCACAGTCTTGGGGGGGGGATGGTTTCACACATTATCTAAATCTTGTGTATGTTCACATGAAACTTCGCACACTTGCATGGTCCAGTTCCTAATGGGCCATGGACCGGTACTGGTCTGCGGCCTAGGGATTGGGGACCCCTGTGTTATAAAAGTTCATCCAAAGAGAAAGGAAAAAATGAGTGCGGTTGTGATGAATGTTAGTGGAAGAAAGATGGATGTTGATAAGTTTTGGGGACAGATGAAAAAATGTACAGACATCACTCTTATTGGACTGAAACAGTAGAATCTAGTTAAGTTTTCCAAGCCCTGAAGTTGTGGGCCAAAAGATTATTATAAGCTTCTCCCAAATGGTAATTTATGATAATCCAACAGTATGTACTATATGATTGCAATTAGTTTGAGAGGCATTACAAATCCTCTTAAGAGATTGGTAGTTTTTTCTTCTTTTTTCCTTTTTTGTAGTCTTGTATAGTATGCTGAAAAGAACACCTTCTAACACATTTCCACATGAATTCACAGAAATACAAATGAAATTCTATCCTTCTCACAAATATGACCCAATTATTATACTCTCCATAAAGAAATCAGCCTAAAGCAAAAGTAAATGTTAATATGGGAAGAGACCATTGTTCACAGAAACAGGATCTGAATATCTAAATGTGTGTATGTGTGTGTGTGTGTGTGTGTACAAACACACACACTTAATATAAAGTATTTTAAGCAAATGGAATACATTTATTTAAGTTACACCTCATTTTTCCTAAGTAGATACCTAAAATGAATATGAATAAAATGAAATTGAAAGCTGCCCTCAATCAAAAACATCTGAAAAGGTCTATGAGAATCAGGGAAAAAAAAAAATAACTGAAATGAGGGAATTTATCAGGGCAGTTTTACACATGCTTTCCTAAAATGACTTTTCTTGATAGCCATTTCTGATGGAGAAGATGTGATGAAAGATCACACCCTTAAATCCTTTGAATTCATTCCTATCCATACAAAGCCGATCAATGTCATTATTATAACAAAAAAAGTGGTGCCATCATATCTTTCTCGAACATCAGAAACATTTAGTTACTAACTGAATCTCAGCAGTGATTATGCCAATTTCACTCTTGGAATTCCATAGATAAAAAATTCATTACCTCCCTGGCAGATTCAGGCTGGTATAGAGAAAGCTGGAAGAAGACAAATAGCTTTTTGTGGTAGATTTCAGACAGCAGTTTCCAAAATAATCTCAAATGCATCTAAAATGATTTGTGTTCTCTCACAAAGAGAAAGATTAGATCAGTTTTACTTTGTAATAATTGTCAAATCCTTTCAGATTATATCAGGCCCAAAAGTGAACAAAATATACTATCGGGCTATTCAAGGAACCATTTAATCACAATTTCCCTCAGTGTAGCTAAAGATGAAGCAGGCAAATTGGTCACAGCCTTTTAGCTATTCTGAAGAATGAAATATTTCATAATGAGAAGAAGATTTGCACCTTGGTCTTTTTTTCCTGAAAAAAAAAAGTGAAAATCTAGAAGCCAAAGCCCTGCATGAAATAATATAGCACAGTGTTTTCTATCTACAGAGGTGCCTTTGTAAATCAAAGTTAACTGCTTTAGAAGTCCAGGTGTCAGATCTATCCTTTGGCATCAAGAGAATCTTTCAAGTTCTCATAATAGATACAGGTAGTCCTCAACTTACGAGCCCAACTAACATTTCCATTGCTAAACAAGGCAGTTGTTAAGTGAGTTTTGCCCCATTTTATGACATCTCTTGCCACATTGGAAAAGACTCTGATGTTGGGAAAGATTGAACACAAAAGGGGAAGGGGATGGCAGAGGATGAGATGGTTAGATAGTGTCATCCACACAATGGACATAGATTTGGGCAGACTCCAGGAAACAGTGGAGGACAGGGAGGCCTGGTGTGCTGTAGTCCATGAGGTCACAAAGAGTTGAACACAACTGAGCAACTAAATAACAACAATAAAAGTTACTAAATATGGAAGCAAATACAAAATTCCTACATTATATGTAGGAACTTTTGTAAGGCCTCTACCTACGTGGAGCTGCCTTGCATAGTGAACTACTGGACTGAACCTGGTAGCCATTTCAGTGAAGAATGCTCTGCTTTAATCTTTTTAGTCACCCATAATGACCCTCAGATTCTTCTTGGAAGAAAGCCAATAGAAAAAACTGGCAGTTGGAGGGGACACTTGCCTGAGCATCAAGTTCTGCCTGAATTCTGATTTGCTCCTCTAGCTTTTGTACTTTGGTTCTCTCTTGATTTGTCCTGTGCTCCACAGTTGCTCTTCAGACTTCTGGTTTATCTGTGGTTCCTGCTTCATAGAATGCCCATCAATCCTGGCTTGTCCTTGACATTGACTATTCTCTTGTTTCATTGCTTATGACTTTATCTTTGTATGCAGTAAATGGACAACCATGTGCTCTTTATGGAAGGAGAGATTATTCCCAAGGGACAGCGTTTGTACTCTTTGACTCCTAAATACCAAATGCATCTGAGGTCAAAGAATTTCTCGTGATACCATAGAACAGGTGAACGTGATCTACCAAGATTTCAAAAATAGAACATTTTTCTTTAACTTGATGTTCTCCATATAAACTGAGGTATGGCTCCCATGATTCTCTGCAGGGCACCCAATAAAGAATAGAATAGAATAGAATAGAATAGAATAGAATAGAATAGAATAGAATAGAATAGAATAGAATAGAACCTTGGAGGTCTTCTCGTCCAGCCCCTGCTCAAGCAGGAAAACCTATACCATTTCAGACAAGTGATTGTCCAGTCTCTTCCTAAAATCCTCCAGTGATGAAGAGCCCATGATTTCTGAAGGCAAGCTGTTCCACTAGCTAATTGTCCTCACTGTTAGGAACTTTCTCCTTAATTTCAGGTTATTTCTCTCTTTGGTCAGTTTCCAACCATTGTTTCTTGTCCTGCCCTCTGGTGCTTTGGAGAATTGACCCCCTCTTCTTTGGGGTAGCCCCCCAAATATTGGAATACTGCTATCATGTCACCTCTGTTTCTTCTTTTCTTTAGACTAGCGAAACCCAAGTCCTGCAGCTGTTCTTCATATGTTTTAGTCTCCAGGCCTTTGATCATTTTAGTTGCTCTTCTCTGAACTTTTCCCAAAGTCTCAGCATCCTTTTTGTAGTATGGTGACCAAAATTTCTTGCAGTATTCTAGGTGTCATCTTATTAGGGTTTTATAAAGTGGTACTAATACTTTGTGTTATCTTGATTCTATGCCTCTGTTTATACAACCAGGATTGTATTAGCTTTTTTGGCTGCTGCTGCACACTGCTGGCTCATAGTCAAGTGAACATCCACTAGGACCCCAAGGTCCCTCTCACAGTTACTGTACTTGAGCCAGGTCTCGTCTAATCTGTACCTGTACCTTTGATTTTTTCTGTCTAAATATAAAACTTTGCTTTTCTCCACATTACAATTCATTTTGTTGGATAGGGCCCATTGTTCAAGTTTTTCAAGATCTTTTTGGATTCTGAGCTTGTCTTCTGGGGTGTTGGCTATTCCTGCCAGTTTAATGTCATCTGCAAATTTGATGAGTTCTCATTCTATTCCCTCATCTAAGTCATTTATGAAGATATTAAAGAGCACTAGGCCTAAGATGGAGCCTTGTGGTACCCCACTGCTTACTTCTCTCCATGTGGATGTAGTACCATTGAGGACTACTCATTGAATACAGTTTGTCAGCCAGCTACAGATCCATTGATGGTGATGTTGTCTATCCCACCTTTTTCTAGCTTACTAAGCAGCAGGTTGTGGTCTACTTTGTCAAATACCTTACTGAAATCTAAGTATACTACGTCCACAGTGTTTTGCTGGTCTACTAATTTGGTCATGAGTTATTGACCTGTACTAATAGGTGTCATCCAACATATTTGTAAGACTTCAAGTTGGAGAAAGTTAAAACAAAATGAGATGCTTCACACAGAGTTTCTGACACAATATATTACAGGAGTTTTTAATGCTCTATGCTACTCCATACAAAGATACCTTAATTTAAACACTGGAAACACATTGCTCTTCACAACTGTCTTTCTAATATTCACTGCAGCTCTTTCCCATACATAATTTCTTTGAGATAAATCAGGAAGGAAATATTGATTTTAAAACTTGACTCAAATGACCAGTACCTTGGCTTTGTATTAAAAGTTATGTTCATTTCCTTGTCTTACATATTGAAGTCTAAAGCTAAAAGCAAGTTGATGGTATTGATCTAATACAGTTATTCAGGATGCAGGATTTTGTCTTCATTTAAAGCTGCTCTCACAAAATAGTATAGTATGATTAACTGCAGAATTTAATCCCAGCTGACTGGCAAGTACATTCTGACACCATGCAGGTGTCTATCACAGGATGATGGGTTTATTTACTTTAGTCATGCACAGTGTACTGATAAATCTAACAAAAAACTGCAAATTCAAAAAGTGAATTAAAAGACTGTCAGCTTTACTTCACCATTTTATTTATTTATTCAATCCCCTAAAATGAAGGCCTCTATTCTGTTACAATCTGTGTGATGGAATCGCATCATAGGCTGAATTCCTTCCAAGGGAAAGATAAGTCTTTTTCCACGCCCATCTTTTTATTCCCAAAATCCTGGCTACAGTTCCACTCCAAATATATATATATATATATATATATATATATATATATATATATATATATATATATATATATATATATATATATATATGACAGACATGTCAAACTCGCGACATCACGTGACATCGCATGACGTATTGGAGCTTTTTCCCTCGGTTTGGCCAGAGTTTCGTCATCACATGTCCAGCCCGTGGGCCAGCAGTTTGACACCCCTGCTACAGAGGAACAGTATTTGGTTCTGAGAAACCATAATAACTGGTAAACATGTTTTTCCTGTCAGACCTATGAGGTAGACCAGGTCAGAAAACTGACTACATGAAGACTTGAATTATACTTGAGGTAGCTACAACAGCAGAATGAAGCAGTCACCAGGAGTTAAAAACTGACTTGAAGGTGCCTATCCACTCATTCACAAACACACACACAAACACAAATACAGAAATTCCACTACAAGATAAAATCAGAATTATTCTCCAAAGCACCTGAAGGCAGGATAGGAAGCAACGGATGGAAACTAATCAAGGAGAGAAGCAACCTAGAACTAAGGAGAAACTTCCTGACAGTTAGAACAATTAACCAGTGGAACAACCTGCCTCCTGAAGCGGTGAATGCTCCAACACTGGAAGTTTTTAAGAAGAGACTGGACAGCCATCTGTCCGAAATGGTGTAGGGTTTCCTGCCTGAGCAGGGGGTTGGACTCGATGACTTCCCAGATCCCTTCCAACTTTATTATTATTATTATTATTATTATTATTATTATTATTATTATTATTATTATTATTATTGCAGATGTCTTTCCAGGAAAAACTGTGGTAAAGAATGCTTCTTTTACTACTGTAGACTGAGAGAATGAGTCATGTTATGCACATAATGTTTGCTAGGATATTCCATTCAGTTCTCAGCAAAAAAAGATGCTGTACTTCTATTGAAAGACCTTCTCTTTTCTATGTCTTTTAGGTCCTTAAAGTAATGAGGAGTGGTGAGCATGTATTGGGTACTCAGTCCAGATGAGAAACAAGTCACGTCTCAATCTTCCTTCTAAATATTGAACAAGGGTTCTTGTTATTAGGCCCACCCACATTTGAGGGTCCACTTCTCTAATGACACCATTGGTTTCTATGGTTTCCTTCCATAGGATGCGTTTAATAGGGGATTGGACTATAAATTGCCTCATCCAACAAGGTTCCACTTTGTCTTTTCCCCATAGTAGCCAAAAAAGCTAATACAATCATTGGTTGTATAAACAGAGGCATAGAATCAAAATCACGTGAAGTATTAGTACCACTTTAGTACTTTAGTAAGACCACACTTGGAATAGTGCATCCAGTTTTGATCACCACATTACAAAAAAGATGTTGAAACTTTGGAAAAGTGTGGAGAAGAGCAACAAAGATGATTAAAGGCCTGGAGACTAAAACATATGAAGAATGGTTGCAGGAACTGGGTTTGGCTATTCTAGAGAAAAGAAGGACTAGGGGTGACATGATAGCAATATTTCAATATTTGAGGGACTGCCACAAAGAAGAGGAGGTCAACTTATTTTCCAAATCACCAGAAGGCAGGACAAGAAACAACAGATGGAAACTAATCAAGGAGAGAAGCAACCTGGAATTAAGGAGAAGTTTCCTAACAGTGAGAAGAATTAAGCAGTGGAATAGCTTCCCTTCAGACGTTGTGGGTGCTTCATTCCTGGAGGTTTTTAAAAGGAGACTAGACAGCCACTTGTCTGAAATGGTATAGGGTCTCCTACTTAAGCAGTAGGTTGGACTAGAAGAACTCCAAGTTCTATTCTATTCTATTCTATTCTATTCTATTCTATTCTATTCTATTCTATTCTATTCTATCACTTCTCTGCAAATCTTTTACTTGCTAACGAATCTGGAATTATTCTTGGCATCTCATCAGTCTCACCATCTATGGAAGACTTTTTTCAATATTGTTTTAATGTTTCTTTTAATTGTTTTATAATTTTAAAAATGTAAGCCACCCAAAGTCACTTGGTTGAGTAGCACAGCTATAGAAAATGAATGAATGAATAATAGTCTAGTGCAATATTCCCTTATTCCAAAAGATCTGGACTAAAGAAGAGAAGAGCAGTCTCTTTGGAATAACCACCACGGTGATAAAACTAACCTTAGGGTGATGGTTTTTTTCCTCATATGTATCAAAATGAATGTAATGTTAATTTGTTTGCATGTTAAATAAATCAAATTTGGATTCTCTGTGCAGAACAACTACCTTTAAAACAAAATATCTTTTTGGGCAATGAAGTCATTCAAATGTGATGTGGTTCCTGACTCCAAATTGTATACAAGCTGAGTATATGAAGAAATAATATAGTGAAGTGTGTCAAATAAAGGTTTTGTTCAAGGACCACACACTGTCAACAGGAGATTTACAAAACCAGTCATTAAGCACTGAAGGCTATGAGCCAAGTGCCACAACATTGACTCCAAACTCCAAGAGTTTGCTTCCCTATCAGTTGTTCTATTCAAATTGCTACCACTATCAATTTCTTAAAGTATTGGTGTTTAAAGAAAGAAAAATAGAATAACATCTCCCACTCCACATTTGAGTTGAATTGTAAAAGGGTGCCCTTTCTTACTTGTCAAATATTTTATTTTATTTCCCCATCACGCTTACTCCTGATGGCCTCATGCTCATCTCCAGCACTGTTAAAAATGAGATATGTCTCTCTTGTCCCAGGAATATTGCAATAAGTCTCAAGGTTGTAAAATATTGCTAACATGTTAAGTTCTATACTGATATATACCTTCTACTTTTCTAGAATTATTTTCATAATAACTCTACTCTGGGCATTCTGCAGACAGTCAGACTTTACCCAAAAGAAACTTCAGCATATGGGACAGAAGCAGTGTTTGGAAATCTTCTATTCTGAAAAATTATCAGACTGCAGAAGACTGAGATATATGCTAGCAATAGCATTTAGACTTATATACCATCCCATAGCACTTTACAGCACTCTCTGACAGTTTACAATGTAGAAGCATTATCTGCATATTACCCTCAACAATATGGGTCCCCATTTTACCAACCTTGGAAGTTTGGAAGGCTGAGTCAACCTTGAGCTCCATCGGGATCAAACTCCAGGTTGTGAACAGAGTTTTACCCGTGATGCTGCACTTTAACCATGGGGCTCATATGAAGGACAGTGAGGTACACAGTAGGAACTGTGAACCTTTGACTTGCTAAAGACTTTGGAATTGTTCTTTGGCTCTCATCAGTCTCATGAACCATGGAAACAATAATTTTGTTTTGCAATAATAAGTAAGGGCAATTCTCCTTGAACCTTCTAAAAATGTTAAGATTCCCACTGGTCTTAACCAATAAGACATCTTTTCTTGCTTTTCCTTTGCTCCATACATAAGCATTTAGGCAGGTCCAGATGGGTATATAGAAATTATATATGGGTATATATAGAGGTAATTCTTGAGCTACAAACATTTGTTTAGCAAGTGTCCAAAGTTACAATGACCCTGGTCACAATTGTCGCAGTATCTCCATTGCCGTGTGATCAAAACTCAGCCACTTGACAACTGGCATGTATTCACAATGGATGCAATATTAGGTGATTGCCATTTGCAAGTTTCCCAGCCAGTTTTTGACAAGCAAAGTCAATGTGGGGGGGGGGGAGGAAATCTGAATCCACTTAATGTCCTCATGATTTACTTTACAACTGCAGTGATTCGCTTAGCAATTATGGCAAAAAATGATTGTAAAATCAGGTGCTGCCTTGCTTAACAGTGAAAATTCTCATCCTAATTGTGTTCAGAAGTCAAGGTCTACCTGAGCTTCCTTTTGGTACAGTCAGTTTGGCATAGTGGTTAAAGCCATCAGGCAAGAAACTGGGAGACTACGGATTCTAATCCTGCCTTAGGCACAAAGCTGGCTGAGTGACTTTGAGACAGCTACTTTCTCTCAGCCCTAAAATGGAGACAAGGGCAAACCACTTAAGTTTGCCAAAACAGCTGCAAGGACTAATCCAGGCAGTCATTGGGAGTCAAAAATTGACTCAAAGGCATACATATGCACATACATAAAAATGCTGGTAGTTCCTTTCCTTAACAGCATTTCAAGCACCAAGGTATGTTTTGTCCTTTAAAAATTCTGTTTGGCGAGGAAAGGGTGTAACAATGAGTGCCATATCATTCTAATAGGACATAGCAATGGCAAACATAGAAATGTTTTACAGACTGTCAGCTGTACAAACTACTAAACTGCAATTTAGTTCAATTACTCTGAGGTATAATTGACAGTTCTTCCTATTAAGCTTACATTAACCAATATTGATATGGAGTACGCAATCATATGCTGTTACCAAAAAGACTATCAGAGCGCCTGTCATTGTGGCATATGTGTAGAAGTCTCTATCCCTAGTCAGGTCCTCTGCCAGGAAGAGCCAGATCATCCAGTACAGTTAGTCCTCGACTTACGATCACAATTGAGCCCTGTTGTTAAGTGAGACATTTGTTAAGTGAGTTTTGCTCCATTTCACAACCTTTCTTGCCACAGTTGCTGAGTGCATCACTGCAGTTGATAAGTTAGTAACCAGTTAAGTTAATCTGGCTTCCCCATTGACTTTGCTTGTCTGAAGGTCACAAAAGGTGATCACATGACCCTGAGATACAGCAATGGTCATAAATAAGAACCAGTTGCCAGGCATCTGAATTTTGATCCCGTGATCATGGGGATGCCTCAAAGGTCGTAAATGTAAAGGACCTGCCATACCATGCCATATCTATGAGGCTACTCTTGAAATGCATTTGGAAGCCTCAACCGGTACAAAAACAGCACAAGCAGTCTTTGGGGCGCATAAAATGACCCATGTTATACCACCGCTTCATTAGCTTTGCTGGCTGCCGGTTTGCTTCTGGGTGCTGTTCAAGGAGTTTGTTAGGACCTTTAAAGCTCTTCATGTAGAGGTCCAGATTACTTGATGAACTGTCTTGTCCTGTTAACCTGTCCTACTCATGCTGGCAGAGGAGGCTGTTGAAGATCCTGCCAGTCAAGGAACTCCGACTGACAGTATCCAGAAAAAGAACCACCCCTCTGGAACATCCTGCCCCCCCCCCAGGCTGAGGCTTGCTCCTATCCTTCCGCAAGGGCCTGAAGATCTGACTCTGCCAGTTGGCCTGAGGATCTAGTAGGAGAGTACATCACTGGAGGTGGCTGCTGGATTAATCAGCTGAGCTCATCTGCCCACCTCTGCTTCCTGCTCCTCCCCATCTTTTTGATTTCATATTATTGTACTTCCACTGTCTATTTTTATTGTTTTATTTCTTTATTTCTTGTTATGCTTATATAAATTTTTTTTTATCATTTTTTATGTTTTACTACTGTAAGCTGCCCAGAGTAGCCCCACAGCGAGATGGGTGGCAAATAAATTTAATAAATAAATAAATACCATATTATAGTGTACCATAACATACCATACAGTACTTTACCATAGAGTACCATACCATACCATACCATACCAAGCATACCATACCATACCATACCATACCAAGCATACCATACCATACCATACCATACCATACCATACCATACCATACCATACCATACCACTTTACATACATAAGCAGACTAAAAATGACTGCAGGAACATCAAAACCCAATTAGAACCCAATTAATGTACTTACACTCAGGTTGTGTTGCCACCTTGATAGGCTGTGAACTTTCTCCCGGTCCCCATTCATTGTATGCCACTACTCGGAATGTATAGGTCTCTTCAGGTTTCAGATTCCCCACTGTAAGCTGCAACAACCCAGATTGGGAGGTATTCAATGCTCTCTCCCTAACCAAAAAAGAGAAATTGCAAGAAACACAAATGTCAAGATGAAAAATGTCCAACTAATGTTCTAGGAGGATTCATCTGATCATAAGAGAGAGCAAATTGAGGAATGTCTGTGATGAACTGTCTAGACTAAACAATAGAAAGAGGACTTCCTATCTTTTTTATGATCATTATCATTTTATACATCTCTTTTTATTAGGTTCTCAATACAGTACCTACCAGCGAATCATCAATATCTTATCACATAACAGAAAAGCAAAATCTAAAGTGATAAAACAAAAATACTGACAAGCATAAATGTTAAAAAATGGATCGGAATAGAAGATTAAAGCATCAGCTAGTACTAAATTTTTTTTAGAACCACTGAAGTGGAAAATAAAGTAAAACAATGAGCATCTTCAATAGTTACAGAAAGAAAAATCCCCTCACCTCAACTCCTTCATGACATCTGTCCAAATTTACTACTTATGACATAGTAGCTATGGCATTCATTGTAACTGTTTGTTGCAGTTACTGTAATTGGTACGAATATTATGCATTATTCAGAAATATATTGTTAAAAATGTCAATCAACCCAACTTTATAATATGGTAGCAATAAACAATTGTTTATCATAAATAATAAACATCTAACCGATTTTAACTTGGTGGAAATCTCTCCATGAAAGAAATTTTATGCTTTGAGCTGTGCTGAGCACTAACAACACAAGTCCATGCAGGATGAGGCTAGAATACCACAGCCAGATTTGTATGGAAGGTTATATTAGACCAGGGGTGTCAAACTGCCAGCCCATGGGCCGGATGCGTCACACCAAAACTGCACCCACCCCATTGCCAGCAATGGGAAAAAAGTCGCGATACGTTGCAACACATCACGTGACATTGCAAGTTTGACACCCGTGTATTAGACCCTTGCTGGGAAGTCCATCCAAAGGGACAGGAGAAATAAGCAGGGGAAATCAGAAACCTGGATAGTAAAGTTGAAGCTTATTAGTAAAGAAAAAAAATAAACACAACAAACTGAAACTATTTCTCAAACAACATTCATAAGCAGCTCTGGTTAGAACAAATGAATCAGCTGTTTAGGAACTGAGTGAAGTTGCACCGAATTTGTGAAGCTGTAAGAGGTTCATCTGTCCATCCTCAAACTGTGTACTTATCCCAGGTCGATGATTTAGAATTTAAGAGCAGGCTGGACAAACTATACAGATGATAGATATCAATCACCAGAAGAGGAGGTAGAAAAGCAAAATGAGACCTGAGACTCTGAAGGATTAGGACCTAGGACCCAAGGTGAAGAACAATCATATCTCACTGCTTCTAGCTCTGCACTTGCTCCAGATCTGACCTCAGTGTACGGTCTGTGCTGCCCAGAGTCACATTTTGTGAGATTAGTGGCTATAGACTAATATAATGGATGGATGGATGGATGGATGGATCTTGATTGTCCAAGAAAACCCTGCAACTGGTGAAGGAGAATGAAGCATCAGGTTACAAGGAATGTTACTTGGGGACTTCCAAATAAATTAGTTCTTGTGGCCACAGCTGAGCTGTGCTCAAATCCAAGCTGGGAATATTTAATTGAAAGTAGAACAAGAAAAAATGGATGGAAACTAATCAAGGAAAGAACCAGTCTAGAAATAAGGAGAAATTTTCTAATAGTTAGAACAATTAAACAAAAGTTGTGGATGCTCCATCACTGTAGGTTTTTAAGAAGAGATTGGACAACCATATGTTTGAAATGGTATAATGTCTCTTGCTTGAGCAAGAGGTTCGACTAGACCAGGGCTTTTCAACCTTTTCACCCATTGTACCATTTTAGATATGGCAATATCTGAGTACCACCAGTCACCTAGCAAGATGTCAAAAACCTGATGACCCCCCCAAAAGGAAAAAAGTGATAAAGTACAGATAATTCTTGACTTACAACAGTTGCTTAGTGACTGTTCCAAGTTACAATGGCACTGAAAAAAGTGCCTCCCAAAGCACAGCCAAGCAAGTCACCTGCCTGCCCACCTGGTGGTGCTCTTCCTCTTGTCCGAGGTTTTCATTGTTGTGAGCATTTCTGTTGAGGATTGGCAGTGGGAGTGGGGTGGGGGGGATGTTTGGTTTTTATTCCTCCCGTCTGCTGGGTAGTTGCAGCAGGTTTTGGTCACTTCACATGACCCTGGGACACTGTGACCGTCATAAATATGAATCAGTTGCCAAGCATCTGAATGTAAATCACAAGACCCTGGAGATGTTGCAACATTCCAGCTGATTGGCACTTCTTCTGGACTCAGCAGAAGCACCAGGATCAGCGCCAAGCTCCAGCTGGAGCCTGGCACTGATTCTGGTGCTTCCGCTGATCCCTGACAGCCCTGCAGCTCCAGTCATCTCTCGCTCAGGCTTGTGGGGTGCTGCCACCGGTTCAGCTCATTCCCCTCCCTTGCTACCACTTTTAGGATGGTCACGTACCACCTGCCAGGTGCCAATGTACCACAGGTGGTACCCATACCACTGGTTGAAAAGCCCTGGACTAGAACACCTTCCAATTTTGTTATTCTGTTATTTAAAAAGGCAGCTGAATATTGCACCAATGTGTGGCAGCCGAACTCTATTTCCATCCTTTAACTCTACATTATAATCACTTTCCTGAAAAACCCACCTCATTATATCAATACCAATCAAAAACTCAGCTGATCTCAAACTATTATTATATAATGCCTCTGCTAATTTTAACCATGGACTCTTTAAGAAACTTGTGCAAGCTATGAGAACAACCTGTAGCCCTCATGAAAATGTGGGTTAATTAAGCCCTCAGATTAATTTCAAAATCTGTCTCCAGGAAATCGGTTCAAGCTATTTAGCATAGTTAATTGGTCTATTTTCTTATCCATGATATAAGGACATTTTTTTTTCTCCCCTTGTTAGTTTCCCTTAAAAAAATCTTTGAAATTCCTATTTTGCAAATAGCAAAATTTTTCATCTGGAAAATTAAGACAATGAGAAAGGATTAAAAACACCATGGATGCCCCTTCCTTGGATAATATTAGTTTGAAATATTTTTTTTTAAAAGTAAACATTAGCATTCAGAGATATTTAATATTCAAAAAGAGCCGAGGTGGCGCAGCAGTTAGAGTGCAGTACTGCAGGCCACTTTAGCTGACTGTGTTCAACAGGTCAGTGGTTCAAATCTCACCGGCTCAAGGTTGACTCAGCCTTCCATCCTTCCGAGGTAGGTAAAATGAGGACCCAGATTGTTGGGGGCAATGTAAATATATATATACATTGCTTACTGGTGTACATCGCTTAGAGAGTGCTTGCACTTAAAACGGTATATAAGTCTCATAAAATAAAAATAAATAAATAATAAATTTAATATTTCATTACATTTGACCTTGTAGGAGATGACCAGACTGTGCCTGAGGGAGGGATCAAGTGGGTCATCAGTCTCAAGTCTCTTTGCATCCACAAGAGATCTAAATCCAGCCCACCTTGAATTCTGTTGAGTCTTATCTACTGTCAATTTGCTTTGACTGTTAGTAGTTCAGATTCTTATAGAGAGCACAAGCTTACAATAAACCTTTATATTCTTTTGAATTTCCTAGACTTCCTGATTTTCTCACACTTGACAGATATTATTTCATTGTACTAAAGTACTTTAGGTGAGTCTCTATTTTGTCAGATAATAGTGTTTTATTTTTTTAACAACTTGTTTTGTTTGTTTTATAAAACAAACAAACAACTTAATTTCATATTGCGTGGAATCCTTGTTATGCCATAGATCACCAATTAAGGGCCCCAAATTAACTAATCTATTATGTGCAAAGGAGAAATGATAACATTTTTCTTTCTTCATTCCTGACTTCCAATATTTATTTCACAGCCACTCTTTAACCTATTGTGATATAAACAAAATTAAATAAGAAATGAAGCATGACAAAAAAATTAAATATTTCAAATTTGCTCAGAGGAATACTGAGTAATGGGTTAAGAACTCAAACAATTACAGACTATTAAATATGTGTCTGGGTGAGAATTTTTCAAAGCAAACATAGATACAAACACGGTTTTCAGCAGTAATTCTGTCCATAATTCTTTTGGTGTGCTCTATTTTCACTGACATCAGATCTGAAACAAATGCAGTGGACCCAGCTTAATCCATCCCCCCAACCCACCTCCAAAGTTAAATCATGCTTTGCTTCATTCTCATTACTCTCATCTTGTGTGCTTACTAGAAATATAGAGATTTTCTACAAGGACTGCAAAATAAAATGGTTCAGCCATAAAAAAATGTTGATAACTGAGTCACTGGAAGGCAGGTTAACAATGCTTAACTCCGAATGTCAATTGCAGCATCTGATCCCATTTGACTACGGCTACAGTCTTTCATATTTATTCACCAAAAATGTTCACTTGCAGTTAATGTTGTGCAAACCAAGTGAATGTTTTATGCTACTCGCTCCCATTTGTTTCACTCATATAGTAGCATAGGGTTTCTTCTGAATTTTAGACAAGGATGGAATAGATAGGATTATGAAGGCTAAGGCTTTAGGTTTATCTTTATTAAAAGCTCCTCTGCAGTTTCTCCTGGTGTTTGAAAAATATCCAAGGTTTGATTTTTATCCAATTTCTTTTTTCTTTTTTTGACCTATCACATTTCAACATCAATATGTGTGGGTGAGTATGTAGGCATGTGTATAATTCTCATGAAAAATGAGCCAAGTATTTCAACTGAACACTCTATTTTTGCTAACAGATTTTAGTAAAGTTACTTTGGTATACAGAATTTCCAAAATCCTACATTTAGGTGATTTTTGTTGTTGTTTAAAGTTGTGAATTTGATTGCAAATATTGACAACAATAGTTTGGCTGACATAAAGCAGGAAGAGACAACATGAAGGTCCATTGAAGAAGCTTCTTGGATGAGAAATGAAAAGAAAAAACAAAGTCCAGTTGAAAAAGCAACTTCGGAAGAACCATGACCTGGATGACTGGGAATCTCCATAGACCTGAAGGTCCACAGCTATTGAGCTCCTCCAAAGTTGGCAACAGTTGGTAATTTTTAATGCAAGTGAAATGTTAATGCAACTGAAATAGCACTCTGGAGCTCCCCTGAAGCTATTTGCTTCAACCAGCATTGTGCACCATATTGAACCATGTTACAAATTATGGCAGAAGTGTAAGTAACTTCTGCATTTTGTAAATGGTGGTCTGATGTAACAAATGGACATAAAATACATTTGTTAGTATCAGCTGTCCCGTCTTTATTTATTTTTTACTGACCTCTGTTAGAAGCCTATGAAACATTTATTGGCTTTGTGGAAATCTATTGATCTAGTCTCTGAAAAGCCATTAGTTTATCTTCTAATTTTGGTTCATGACCAGTTAGTTAGCATTAGCCCGACCCACATGTATCTGTTTTCAAGAGGAAAGTCTGCCAGTTTAAGAGCCATTGACCCACAGCATTTGTCTTATGGTGAATGAAAGCAAATATATGTGTCCCAGGATAATGTTGCAGGATCCAATTTGGGTAGTCTTCCGAGCTTTGGGATTTGTGTTGGAACCCATCCTCAGAGAACTTCTCTCTCACCAGAATGTAATCTCTTCACTGGCCTTCCCTTATCTCTATGATGAGCACCACTACTATACCTGAGCTAAACCCGAATTCCTCCAAACATGGGGAATGCTGCTGTCAGAAATGGCCTTAAGGTTCTCCTGGAAAGCATGAACCTATAAGCAATAGAGTAACTTAGCCTATCTCTCTCTCTCTCTCTCTCTCTCTCTCTCTCTCTCTCTCTCTCTCTCTCCCACTCCCTCCCTCTCTCTCTCTCTCTCTCTCTGTGTGTGTGTGTGTGAGAGAGAGAGAGACAGAGAGAGACAGAGAGAGAGAGACCAAGAGAGAGAGAGAGACAGAGACAGAGAGAGAGACAGACAGACAGACAGATAGGAAGAATGGGAGAGGGAAGGCAAGAAAGACTGAAACAGGCATGTTAGATGGAGTGAGCTGTCTGGTGGTCACTTGTGGGATCAGGGATCTTGTGGAAGATTTTTTCATGAGGTTGATAAGCTCCTAAACCAAAACTACAAAATTTTGTTTGCTGGAGAAAGTTCTAGTCTTTAGCAGTTAGACAAGACTTACCCACAGAAGCACAGTTGTAGTGAATCTACTGGAGACCTGTGGGTCACTGCCCTAATATTTTCTTGTAATATAACATAATAATATTTTCTTCTCTTTTTCTGATGGAAACCTTTGCTTTCCTGTCAGATCTCCTTAATCTGGCTTCACCTGCCTAGGCAGAGCTACTCCCGTGTCCTGTATAAATGGTAAGTGTCCCAAGGAAGGAGCCAGAGAAAAAAGGAGATGAATTTTATGTTGCTGATTGGTATTTTTACTTCTTCTTTTACAGTTCTTTAGCCAATCTATAAGTCATAGTTTTTTGTTTATGTCCTATCTGATAAATGCTTATTTTTATCACATGTTTTGGCTGTTTGCACCCTATTATTCTATTTTAGTTCTTACCTGCACTTGATTCATCCCAAAATGACAACAACTGTTTCAAGACTTCACCTATGATTATTTGGAAGTGAGTGATTTTGCCTCTATATATATCGCAAATTATACATTTTAAGGTCATAATCTTATTAAAGAAAGTATAAAATCCAGGTTGTCAACTGAATGGGGCTTATTTCTTCTTATCTAGGGATACTGACTGAAGCAGTTATCTCAAAGTGAATTTTCTGTATGTTTTTTGTGTTTGATTAAGAGGAGAATATAAGTAATATTCTGTACAGAGTGAAATAGTTTATCAGTATAATGTTAATCAAGGTGATTAGTACTGAATTGAAAACAACAGGATGGAACATAATTAAACAACAAATCAATATAGCAATTTTTATGTCCATTATTGGGTATAATGATAGCAACATTCTCTTCTATGGTATGGCCAGAGACCACATCTTATGGGGAGTTAATAGGAAAAAGTGCTTATATTAACAAATCTCAGTGCCTTTATCTCAATGAAGATACTCATAGTATACATTTCTTCATCAAGATCAATTAAACTACTTTGCAATGGCCTTATGAGCAAATATCTGAAGAGTAAGCATATTGATTATTCTGAATTAATTTGATTTGAAGGATATTAAATTTAAATTAAATTAAATGTGAATCATTTTTCCTGATCATAGCTGTATCGTTGTCCTCTCCCAACCAGTTTTCAAAGTGCAGTCCCAGTATTTAACAGTTAACTGCAGTCACTATCCTGAAAAAAACCTTAATGCAGACTTGAAGAATGATGAAAAGTGACTTGCAGACAGCATAACTATAGTCACATGCATTTTTTTAAATTTATCATCCTGCATTCCTCACTATCTGTGACTCATGACTTGGGGGGAAAAATATGACCCATTGGATACTGTATAAGAGCCATGGTGGTGCAGTGGTTGGAATTCAGTATTGCAGGCTAATTCTGCTGACTGCCAGCAGTTCGATTCTTATTGGCTCAGGGTTAACTCACCTTCCATCCTTCCAAGATCACTAAAATGAAGACTCAAATTGTTGGGGTCAATATGCTGACTCTGTAAACTGCTTAGAAAGGGCTGTAAAACACTATGAAGTGGTATATAAGTCTCAATGCTACTGCTATTGTAAGTCTTCAATGAAGTATATAAGAGCCAGTTTGGTGTAGTAGTGAAGGTGCTGGCCTAGAAACCAGGAGACTCTGAGTTCTAGTTCAGCCTTAGACATGAAAGCCAGCTGTATGACTTTGGGCCAATCACCAAGAGACTGTGAGTTCTAATCCTGCTTTAGGCATAAAAGCCAGCTAGTTCACTTTGGGCCAATCATCAGGAGACTGTGAAATCTAGTCCCACCTTTGGCATAAAAACCGAGTGAGTGACTTTGGGCCAGATACTGTCTCTCAGTCCAACTCACCTCACTGGGTTGTTGTAGGGAAACTATGAGGAAGAAGGAATTTGTTGCCTTCAATTATTTATAGAAAATAATAAAGGCAGAATATGAATTAAAAAATGAGCAGATCTGCACAATGGCTCCTCAGTCAACCAGCAACAGTGAATCACATTTTGGGGCTTTGAGGTTTTCAAAAATTCAGATGATTAAACAAAAATGCAAAATGCTTCATAATGCTAATAAAAATAGTAATAATGAAAGATTATTTTAAAATGTATTGGCAGTGAGGACATGCTGAGAAGTCATGGAGAAAATGAGAAAATTGCTAAGTAAATGAAAGATAGCTTCAAATAATGATTCCAAAAGATGGAACTCTCTAGTGGCAGTTTGTATAAAAAAGGTAGAACAACATTTGTAAATGTATCAGAGAGATAAAATGTAATTGCACCATTTTTGCACATTTAGTAGGTAGCTGACAACTGCGGCTGTAATCTATTAAATATCTAATTAGTTGCTTCAAGGTAAAAGAATCTTGGAAGCATTTCTGATTGTACAATACTCAGTAACAGAAAAATGGGCTCACATTTGGCATTATTTCTCTTTCCTACTTCCTCAAGCTACTTTTTACAAATGAATTTAAAAGCTATTAAAATCATTTGGCCTCTTCAGTCCCTTATAGCCTAGAGATAAAATGTAGTATACAAATAAAATCTGATATATACATAGCTGCCAAGCCCAAAGCTGATTTCTTTAATTTTTTTATACCTATCTTGCCAGACTGAGATCTCTACTATCTTCATCTACAATAAATCTCCCTTTTACAACCCTGTAATCCCTTAATTTGGGGTAGAGCAACTGGATAGAGCTGAGCATTTACTGGTCAGATGCCCTTCCTGATGCCTACACAGAGTTCACAGCAGATATTTTTTCTTTGTGTCTAGGAGAGAAACATCTGCTACTTAGGATTGAGCATCTTCACCACTAGGCCATCATGCTGCTCATATCTGCATCTACAATATACTCTGTGAAATAATAATAATAATAATAATAATAATAATAATAATAATAATAATAACAACAACAACAATGGAAGACACAGTTGCAGATCAATGGTGAGAGGCTGGGAGAGGTTAATATCAAGAGAGGAATATTTCAAGGAGATTCATTATCACCATTACTATTTGTTATTGCACTGTTTCCTCTGTCAACAATACTGAATAACTCAGGACATGGCTATCAAACATCAAAAACATCTGCCAGACTATCCCACCTCCTTTATATGGATGATCTGAAGCTGTATGGAAAAACATCATCTGAAATAGAATCGCTGCTCAACACTGTCCGTATATATAGCCAAGATATTGTAATGGAGTTTGGCTTGGACAAATGTGCCACACTTACTATCAAACAAGGAAAAATAATGAAAACTGAAGGAATCAAGATGCCCCACGAAAATAACATTAAGAGTCTGGATGAGGAAGAGTACTACAAATACTTGGGTATCCTTCAAGCTGACAACATCAAGCACACTGAAGTCAAGAAAAAGATTAGAGGTGAATACATCAAGAGAGTGAAGAAGATCTTAAAATCCAAACTCAATGGAGGAAATACCATAAAGGCAATCAACACCTGGGCAATCCCAGTCATTAGGTACACAGCTGGAATAGTGGACTGGACTCAAGCAGAACTAAAAGCAATGGATAGGCAGACCAGAAAAATAATGACAATGAATCATGCCCTTCATCCACGCAGTGACATTGATAGACTTTATCTACCAAGGCAAATAGGTGGGCGTGGAATGCTACAAGTACATCAGATGGTTGAAGAAGAAAAAATGGCTTTGGAAGAATATCTGAAGAACAATGATGAAGATGCACTGAAATTAGTATATCAGGAAGGCTTACTAACTACTGGAGAGACCAAACTGGCCTACAAGAAAGACCAAATGAAGAACAGAATAGAGGCATGGGAAGACAAAGCACTACATGGCCAATACATGAAAAAAATAGCTGGGAAAGCAGATAATAATAAAACCTGGCAATGGCTAAGAGCAGGAAAATTGAAGAAAGAGACCGAGGGACTAATTCTGGCTGCACAAGACCAAGCCTTAAGGACAAATGCATACAAAGTCAAAATTGAGAAGACAGCAACAGACAGTAAGTGCCGCCTATGCAAAGAAGCTGAAGAAACAGTGGACCACTTGGTAAGCTGTTGCAAGAAGATTGCACAAACTGATTACAAGCAGCGGCATGACAAAGTAGCAACAATGGTGCATTGGAAGATCTGCAAAAAATATCATTTGCCTGTAAGCAAAAACTGGTGGGATCATAAAATAGAGAAAGTCATAGAAAATGATAAAATTAAACTGCTCTGGGACTTCAGAATTCAAACAGACAAGCACCTGCAACATAACACCCCAGACTTAACAATTGTCGATAAGAAAGACAAAAAAGTCTGGATAGTGGATGTGGCAGTGCCTGGAGATAGCAGAATAGAAGAGAAAGAACTGGAGAAGATAACAAAATACAAAGACCTACAAATAGAAATAGAAAGACTGTGGCAAAAGCAAGCAAGGGTAGTACCAATAGTCATAGGCTCCTTGGGTGCAATCCCAAAACAACTGGAGCACCACTTGAACACCATTGGCATTGACAAATTCGCTATTAGTCAATTGCAAAAGGCGGCCTTACTAGGAACTGCTTCCATCCTGCGACGATACCTGTAATACCATCAAACATCCACATCTGCCTATCCCAGGTCCTGGGTAAGGACTCGATAGGTAGACAAAATGCCAAATCCAGTCTGAACATCTGGCTGACTGTGCGATGATCAATAATAATAATAATAATAAAGTTGGAAGGGACCTTGGAGGTCGTCAAATCCAACCTCCTGCTCAGGCAGGTAACCCTATACCATTTCGGACAAATGGCTGCCCAGTTTCTTCTTAAAAACATCCAGTGTTGGAGCATTAACCGCTTCTGGAGGCAAGTTGTTCCACTGGTTAATTGTTCTAACTGTCAGGAAGTTTCTTCTTAGTTCTAGGTTGCTTCTCTCCTTGATTAGTTTCCATCCATTGCTTCTTGTCCTGCCTTCAGGAGCTTTGGAAAATAGCTTGATTCCCTCTTCTATGTGGCAACCCCTGAGATATTGGAATACTGCTATCATGTCCCCCCTCGTCCTTCTCTTCATTAAACTAGACCAGTGGTTCTCAACCTTTCTAATGCCGTGACCCCATAATACAGTTCCCCATGTTGTGGTGGCCCCCAACCACTTATACATCACCGGGTGCCAGGGGCGTGGCCAAAGAAAAGGGGGAAAAATGGTGGACAGCCTTGTTTGGCGACCCCCGTGAAATGGGGTCCCGACCCACAGGTTGAGAACCACTGAACTAGACATACCCAATTCCATCAACCTTTCCTTAAATGTTTTAACCTCCAGTCCCCTAATCATCTTTGTTGCTCTTCTCTGTATTCTTTCTATAGTCTCAACATCTTTTTTTTACATCGTGGTGACCAAAACTGGATGCAGTATTCCAAGTGGGGCCTTACCAAGGCATTGTAGAGTAGTATTAATACTTTGTATGTTCTTGATTCTATCCCTCTGTTAATGCAGCCTAGCACTGTGTTGGCTTTTTTGGCAGCTGCAGCACACTTCTGGCTCATATTTATATGGTTGTCCACTAGGAATCTGAGATCCCTCTCACAATTACTACTATTGAGCAAGGTACCCCCTATACTATACCTGTACATTTGTTTTTTCTTGCCCAAATGTAGAACCTTACTTTTTTCACCATTGAATTTCATTTTGTTAGATAGCGCTCAGTGTTCAAGTCTGTCCAGATCCTCCTGTATCCTAAGCCTGTCTTCTGGAGTGTTGGCTATTCCTGCCAGCTTGGTGTCGTCTGCAAATTTGATGAGTTCCCCATCTATCCCTTCGTCCAAATCATTGATGAAGATGTTGAAGAGCACTGGGCCCAGAACAGAGCCCTGGGGCACCCCACTACACACTTCCCTCCATGTGGATGTTATTCCATTGAGGACCACACGCTGAGTACGGCCGGTCAGCCATGTACGGATCCATCTGGTGGGGATGCTGTCTACCCCACATTTTTCTATCTTAGCAAGTAGTAGGTTGTGATCTACTTTGTCAAATGCCTTACTGAAGTCCAAGTAAATTATATCCACAGCATTCCTCTGGTCCACTAATTTTGTCACTTGGTCAAAGAGTGCAATAAGGTTTGTCTGGCATGATCTGTTTTTGACAAACCTGTGTTGGCTTTTAATAATGACTTAGTTTGCCTGTAGGTGTTTGCTGAGTCGTTGTTTGATTATTTTTTCCAGAATCTTCCCAGGTATTGAGGTCAGGCTGATAGGTCTGTAGTTTGCTGGATCCATTTTTTCCCTTTTTTGAAGATGGGAACTACATCAGCTCTTTTCCAGACCTCTGGTAGTTCCCCAGTGCTCCAGGATCTTTGAAAAATATAGTTCAATGGTTCTGAGATCACATCTGCCAGTTCCTTGAGAACCTTGGGATGTAATCCATTTGGTCCTGGTGATTTGAACTCGTCTAGGCTGGACAGGTGCTCACTTACCATTTTTTTTCTATTATGGAGAAGCTGTCTTTATCCTCTTTCTCACGCATATAATATCTAAACTGAATTGACTCTCACTCCTCTGAAATGAATCCCCTTCCTCCTGGGAATCCATGTCCTTACTGTATTCCATCACAATAATTCAACATATTAGATGAAGAGATTATTTTTACATCTCTCTTCTTAGACTGGGGAAATGAGCCATTAAATAAAGTATTGTAGGGTTATTCTAGATTATCTTATTTTTTAAAACCAGCAAAGGTGTTTGTAGAAGTTTCCAAGAATGTCCTTGTTCTATATTTAATTTTATATTGGAATTGTTGGCCTGTCCTATTAGGCAATAAAAAAACAGGCATAAAAGCAACTGGAGTAAAACCCACTGTTAGTATAATTTGATAATAGATTGTATTTTACTAACAGTGAATGCTCTAGCCTTCTTTCCTAGCATTTTCCCCATAAGTGCAGGTTCCACTTTTTTTTTGATTGATTGATTGATTGAGAATTAATCCATTGATTGCCACAGAAGTTAACCAACTGGACTGTTGTCTGAGCCTGGCATTGTGGACTAAGAGAGACTGTCCCAAAGTCACCCAGCCAGACTCCTGATTTCTACCCTGCTATCTTAACTACTCCATGGGGTCGCGATAGGTCGGACACGACTTCGCAATTAACAACAAAATCTTAACTACTAGACCAGAGGTCACCAATCTTTGTCGGTTGGTGGACCGGAGAAAAAGGGAGGGGGAAGCATTTTACATGCGTGCGTGTGTGCATATGGGGCTAATGCCTGCATGATACTCACTAGCCCTGCCCTGTTCTTGAGTGGCACAGTGCTTTGTTTCTGTGCCCTGTGGCGCAGCAGCGCCCAGTTTTTGCACCCCACAGCACAGCAGTGGCCCGTTTCCATGCCCCCAGGCATGGCATTGGCATCCTATTTTCATGCCCTGAGGCATGGCGTTGGTGTCCCGTTTTCACGCCCCAAGGTGTGGCGGTGGCCCATTTTTGTGCCCTGCAGCTGCAGCACTAGCACAAGTGAAGGGTTGTGCATGCACGTGCGTACACACTGGCCAGCCTGACCAGGTAGTGGGCCATGGCTTACTGGCCACTGGACCGTGGCCCATAGATTGGGGACCCCTGTATTAGACTAAATTGGTTTTGAATGAATGCATTGTGCTAAAATACATTGATATTCACAACAGCTTGGTACTATATTAATTACAGGTAGTCCTTGACTTACAACAGTTTGTTTAGTGACCAAAGTTACAACAGTACTGACTTATGACCATTTTTCACACTTACGACTGTTGCAGCAGCCCTGTGGTCATGTGCTCAAAATATGAGTCAGTTGCCAAGTTGCCAAGACATTTGGCAGCTGATTTATATTTAAACTTGCAGTTTGCCAGGGTCAAGTGATCACCTTTGGCAAACTTCTAACAAGCAAAGTGATGGGGAAGCCAGATTCATTTAACCACGATACTGAACAACTGCAGTGATGCACTTAACAACTATGGCAAAAAGGTCGTAAAATGGGGCAAAACTCACTTAACAACTGTCTTGCTTACAAACAAAAAATTGGGCTTGACTATGGTCATAAGTCAAGGACTACCTGTAATTATTCAGTTAAGTCCAGCAACACTTGTATATTTATTGTATTGTATTGTATATTTAATATACTATACATTGTATATATTGTAAATATACATATATTTAATGTAATATTGTATATTTAGCATAACTCCACAAACTTCTGGGCCACTCTATAAATTAGTTATTTTCACTATTTCATATCCCTTTTTTTCCTTTATGTACATCCATTTCCTATCCATTCTATTCAGAAATTAATCTATCTTGTAACACCTTTCATATATAACTTTCCCTTTTGAAAACATACTACAATCATTCCTTCGGTTAAATTAATTTCAATTATTTCCTTTCTTCCTTTGTCCAGTTTTTCCTAATATCCAATTCTTAACGTGAAAAAAAAAGATTACGGTTCAGATTTAGAGCTTCTCATCACATTTGTACCCTTCGTGAATTCTCTTTCACCACATATCGGTTCTCGATTGATTCCCATCTCCTCAGGCTTATCTGACTGTACACAACTGAATGATAGTTAAGGTCATCATATGGCATCCATAACTGATTCAAGTCAAAGGGGAAAACATTACTTCATCTCTGAAGCAGACTTAAGCTTTGGGGATGGAAGGAAGACCATGTCATAGGAATGCTGCAGTTAGTCTCAAGTCAACAAAAGCTGCAAGGACCTGTTGTATCTATCTAACAAAACAGAATAACAGAGTTGGAAGGGATCTTGGGGGTCTTCTAATCCACTCCCCTGTTGAATCTGGAGACCCTATACCATTTCAGACAAATGGCTCGCTAATCTCTTCTTAAAAATCTTCAGGGCTGGAGCACCCACAGCTTCTGGAGGCAAGTCGTTCCACTGATTAATTGTTCTAACTGTCAAGAAATTTCTCCTTAGTTCTAGGTTGGTTAAACACTATTGGTTTAAGCTTTCATAGGTTGTCTTTTAAAAAAAAATCACACTCTCTTGCCACTGACCCTAATGACTAAGTCTGATGGAGTTGAAGTCCTGAACATTTGGAGGGCATAAGTTTTGAGGGAGATGTCATAGGACTTCAGCAAGCCAGGCATGTATAAGGGCTGGAGTCATGTCACAGAATGACGCAGTGCCAGTCATGGGAAAACTGTCAATTCTGAAGCAAAATCACTGTTATTTTTGCAACACCAAGAATCATTCAGTTCTCAGGAGTTACAGTAATTTGTCTGACAATTTCCGTGCATGCCTCAGGTTAATGTCAGATCCGCTATTATTATAAAGGAAAAACAGTTCTTTTATAAAAAAAATAATGTACGAAAAATAAAGGAAACTCTGCTGAAAGCCTGAAAATTCACAAGACCTGAGGCTGTCATCACCACCATACAAAGTCTTAAAACGTTTTTTCAAAGTTTTATTTTTAAATTAAATGTGGCATTTTAAGTCCAATGTTTAGTGTTTATACCCTCTAGCTAAATGGAGGATGATACGCCTTATAGAAGTAGATTCTACAAAGGAAAGATGCTGTGTTTTCTATTGATTATTTCATGAAAATGCATAGTTACTTGTAAATCACTCATTGTAACTCCTCCCCTCCACAATCATAACCAATTTTAAAATATATCTATATTAGAAGATACTATAAAAACCAGGAGTTTTCAACCTTGAGACCCTTAAGACTTGTGGACTTCAACTCCCATAATGGCTGGCTGAGGATTTCTGGGAGTTAAAGTCCATAGTTCTTAAAGTTCCAAAGCCTGGACACCCCTGATTTAAATAATTGAAAACTTTTTGGCTTCTTTAGATTTTTTTAAAAAATACATTGCAAAATAATTGACATAATATATGACTATGACTAAAGCTAAGCAAGGTTGAACTTGATTTGTATTTGAATGGAAACAATGAGAAAATACTTGATAGTATTTTACATGGCCATGAATTCAACTACGTCTGAGTTGAAGTTGAAGTTCACACTTTCCCTTTTTTACCTGCCTTCCATCCTAACACTGATGGATCTCTAACTCTTCACAATATAGCCTTTGCTCAGAAGGGAACCTACCACTGATGGATTTGACAGGTATAGATTCCAAGGTTAGAGATTCATGATGTAGGACAAGTAATTATAACTGGTGAATTATTGAAAACACTCAATTGGTAAAGTTGTGTGAAGCACCGTCTTTCTGCAGGATGTTCTATCATGAAGAGACACTTGACTTCACCTCAACAATTGGTTGAGACAAATTGACCTTGCTGAGTTAGCTTGTCTTTACAAATGGGATTTCTCTGCATGGGTGTGGATGGAGATTCTTCCCATAGCCACTTATCTCTTAGTGGACTTTTAATCTATTTGCCTATAAAGAGGTTTCAAAACTAGAAGACTATCTTAACTACTTGTTAACTTCTCCTTGGCATCTAATGCTAATATTGCAATGTTTAGATCATTTGCAGTGTTGATAACCTCATTTAAAGTGAGTAAGTACCAATTCCCTTTACCTGTTGCTCCTTCTGCTACTGTGTTTCCCCCAAAAAGACCCAACCAGAAAATAAGCTCTAGCATGATTTTTCAGGATGCTTGTAATATAAGCCCCACCCCAAAAATAAGTCCTAGTTAAGATTATAAGCCAGATGCATTTAGTACCGTATTTTCCCCAAAATAAGACCTAACCAGAAAATAAGCCCTAATGCATCTTTTGGAACAAAAATTAATATAAAAGCCAATCTTATTTTCAGGGAAAATAAGGTATTACAGTATTTCAAAGCAATGTACTATACAACCATCCTTTTCCCTCCTGAGAAACCGTATACACCTTATGAATATATCCACATATTTCATTTGGCTCAAGAAAATGTAATTAATCTTCCTAACTTCACGGTGTTGATTATGACATAGACCCTGAAGTTAGGGCATCTTTACCTTTGCAAAACTGTCAATTACTGATTATTTGGGGAGGTTTCACTGCAAGTCTTCAAGAATCACAGAGCACCATCACTCTGGGTTTACCAGAATGGGACGTACCTTCTGAAATACTCTCTCCCCTCAAGTGTGTGTAGTACCTATTTTTACATCTTTTAAGTATTTGTTGAAGATCCATTTATCTTTTCTGCATCATCACTGGATCGTATTTGTTCCTAATTCCACCCTCTCCCACAATTTAGCATTCTTATATCACATATTATATTTTGTTCTGGTTCATTTCACATACACAAACACACACATGCTAACTAAATGAGAGGTATGATTAAAAATAAAGCAGCGAAGGAGAATCTTTTGTAGTCAGTTGAAACAGAATATACACATAAACATTCAAAATCTATCTATCTATCTATCATCTATCTATCTATCTATCTCTCATCATCTCTGTTGTCTGTGTGTCTATCATCATCATCTATCTATCATCTATCTATATCTATCTATCTATCTATCTATCTATCTCTATCTAAATATCTATCTATCTATCTATCTCTCTATCTATCTATCTATCTATCTATCTATCTATCTATCTATCTATCTATCTATCTATCTATCTATCTATCTATCGCAGTGTTTCTCAACCTTGACCATTTTAAGGCATGTGGACTTCAACTCCCAGAATTCCACAGCCAGCATTGCTGGCTCTGGAATTTTGGGAGTTGAAGTCACATGCCTTAAAATTGTCAAGGTTGAGAAACACTGATCTATTGCATCAATCACTACGGTAACTCTAAGCAACTCAGCTTATATCATTCATGCAGATCATAGAATTTGAATTTGCTTGGTGAAGAAGAAGCCTTCCTGTGTCTTTAGAGGAATCTAGCATGATCCAGACTTACCTCTTGATGCTTTCTCTGGAAAAGTAGACTGCATAGGTCTGAATGTTCCCTTTTGCCTCTGCAGGTGGGCGCCAGCTGAGACGGACAAATCGGCTGGAGACCAAGACAGGAACCACATCTCGGGGAGCAGAGGGAAGGATCCTGGAACTTGGAATAGCTAAAGAAGGGGAAGGAGAGGAATTCATCAGGCGGACAGATGGTGTAGGAGTTGCAGGGTGGGTGGGAAGCGCTGTCATAGGTACAAGTAACATTTCAGAAAACACAGGGCTAGATAAATCAGCTGTGATCAGGATAAACACAGGGAAAGAGAGAGAAAGAGATAAAAAAAACTAGCCATAAAACCTCTTTTTTAAATGCATCAACAATTCATTTTTTTTTACAAACCTATAGATTAGCCTTTGTATAAATATCCTCCTCTTTTTTCTAACTCACTTTTCTGATTAAGAATTCTTTACAGAAGGGCTACCAGAGCTGAGCTGCAAAAAACTGAATATTAGGTGGCAACCCAGAAAGACAAACCTGCATGTTAGGTTGTCATTTAGATTTCTGGATTCCACAGTGCAGATATAGTAGCCCTTTAAACATTCATAAGCTTACCCACTCTTTTGTGCTACTTTCATTGTTTATAATAAAACTATTAGCCAATTTTACATTTGGGATCATTAAACCACAGTTTCTTTTAAGAAAGAAATGGGAATATAAACGTTCGTAACCCAACATTTCTATAAGTGTATTCAACCAGATTGGATTTTGGCAAGTTCATTACAGGTAAATATATGCAGTCCTCAAATTAGAGCCATAATTGAGACCTCAATTTCCTTTGTTAAGCAAGGTGATTGTTAAATGAGTCAACTTTGCCCAATTTTATGGCCTCTTTTGCCATGGCTATTAAGTGAATCACACAGTTGTCAACAAATCTGGCTTCTTCCATTGACTGTTTGTTGGAAGCTGCTTGGGAAAGTTGCCAATGGCAATCACATGATCCCTGGACACTGCAATCACTGTAAATACCTGTGAGTTACCAAGCATCTGATTTTTGATCATATGGTCATGGAGATGCTGCAAGTTCAAGGGTGGTTGTAGATTACTTTTTTCAGTCCTGTTGTCACCTCTACAACAAACCTGGCTGCAGCCATCTTGCCCGTTCTACGTTGCCACAGAATTGGGAGGGGGTATGGAAGATTTCTGCTAGTCTAAACATTTCACTGTCTCATGCGAACCAAGGTCATTTCTGTCAATTAGATGGGGGGGGGTTGAGCATTTTGTGAGAAAAGCCACCAAACTGTTCTATTGGGGAACGTAGCTGATTGCAAAGCAATGGGGTGGGAAGTCCAATTTTGTAATATTGTCTCTCTTTGAAGCAGTGTTTCTCAACCTCAGAAATTTTAAGATATGTGGACTTCAACTCCCAGAATTCTCCAGCCGGCATGCTGGCTGAGGAATTCTGGGACTTGAAGTCCACAAATTGTAAAGTTGTTGAGGTTGAGAAACACTGCTTTGAAGGAAACTTCAGACTTGGTTTTACTTTTGACCGTGCCAATACTATGTAGCCAATTAACATGTTCTTTGAGGAAATCTCTAGCCTCGGAGTTCTGATTTGTTTGGTCTCGTTTATCGGAACCTTGACAACTGTTGTAATAGTGAATGGTTGCTAAACGAATAGTTGTAAGTCAAGGACTATACTCATCATACCAATGCTACACCTTAAAAACAGGGACAGTTCTATTCCTAAGAATTCAAAGAGTAGGAATGTCTTAGCCATTCTTATGTCTTCCCAGTTTTACAACTAATGGCATGCAAATGTCTGAAGATGAAAGCACATCACAATTAGCTGAGCTACAGCAACATCACACCACAGAAGCAAAATGATAAATAAAAATTAAAAAAGAACAACATTATAAAGGAAAACAAGGCATTAAAATGAACACTTCTTCAAATATTGTGAAATAAATTCATTTTCACAAGTAAGCAATCGAACAGGGGCAATATTTGAGAAAACGCTCACAGTTGTAAGAATGAAGTTTGTAATGCACATCTTTATAGGCTAAGGGGCTTCCTAGCAGCATAAGTGATCAGAAGTGGGGAAAAAAAACAGTAAACATTTAAAAGCAAATAAACTGAAGACTTTGAGAATCCTTTGGATATGAGGGTGGGTGGTAATTTGAGGGGTGGAAGAGAAATATCCCCTTGTGTTGACTCTAACACAAGTTTATGTTTTATGTATCTGTTTATTTATTCAGTTTCTTATAGCCACCCATTTCAGCCAAATGACTCTGGATAGCTTAGAATTCTAAAACTATAAAACAGTTAAAATAGTTACAAACAATAAAATCATACAAAAAATAACCAACTATCGTAAAGCCAGAAAATGGGGTTCTTAACACATTCCAAACCCCAGGCTCAGGTATACACAATCAAAATTTTAAAGCCTAATGAAAGGTTTCATATTCTATGAAGAAGAGGCTACAATAGAGAAGGCCCATCTTTTAGTTGTACTTCCCTTTCTCTTTCTACCTTCAGAAAATAGATATCAAAAGGATCCATAAGCAAGAGACATTTTATTCTACTCATCTTGGGAGACAGAAGTTATAACTAACATTATATACCTTTAGAATGGATGTTATTTGGACAGCTCCCTGACTCCATTTTTAGCAGTTCAGTATTTGTGTGAAAGGACAAAGCTTTCCTTTTTTGACTATATGTATGCAAATAATGAAAGGTGAGATTGATAAATTGCCTTATTTTTTTTTTAAAAAAATACCACTTTATTAGAATTCACATCAGAATTTAGAATTTCATAATATAATAAAATTATGAAAAAATATTTTTTAGAAAAAATAAGAACAAGAAAAAAAAGATAGGAAATTAAAAAAGTAAAGTGACACCCCCTCCCCCATGAATTTTAACTTCTACCGATCTTTCCATCAAGTAATTGCCATTTTACTCTTTTCCCTCCTTCCTTAAACTTTTTTTAATCTTCTAAAAATAAATCATCAGGTCACTTTTTTTTTCCAGCAAAAATTCCATATAAGGCTTCCATTCTTTTAAAAAAGTTTTAGTTTTTTTCCCTCATGTCCAAACTGGTTGGTTTTGCCATCTCTGTCAGCTCTGTCAATTTTATAATCCAATCTTTTCCTGTGGGAAGATTAAAATTTTCTCAATCTGTGCATCACAGAGATTGGAGAATTAGGTCATGAATTCAGAAGTTCTTTTTTTCTGAGTACCATTAAAAAGTAAAAATAAATCTAAGTATAACTTAAAGACAATGCAAATCCAGAATTTCTTCCTCTGATGAAAAAAAAAATTGTGGGGTTCTTGATGTTCTTTGACCTTGGTTGTTTACTTGCAGACATTTCATGATCTACCTAAAAAGTATCATCATTGCAAGTGATTGTAGATTTGAAACAAGCAACTAAACATACAACCAAACTCAAAGAGCACCAAAGACTCTACAGTTCCATCCTGGGCTGCCAATATTCTCTTTTATTGATAAAAACAAAAAATATACCATGCATTTTGTTAGGAGAGAAAGACAATTATTATCCACTTCTCTGTATTACCAATTATATGGACAATTCAACATATTCGTGTAGAATCCAGGAGTGAAGATGAACTCAAGGTTGATTTTATTTCCCAGCCCCTATCTTTTCCTTTCTTTTTATAGTAAAAAGATAGTTTATTACTCCTGATTTGTCCTAAGTTTTTTAAAAATAATCCTCATCTTGTATTTAGCCCTAATTTGTAACTATACTCAAATCAAATCCATTTATAGAAGCTGAAAGTAAGTTAAGCCTTAACAAAGGGAGACCAATAGAAATTACGATCATAGGTAAGTAGAAGCTGACTCACCTTCCTATTCAGAAGCTTTTCTCTTTGTTGCTGGTCAACATGATGTTAACCCCTCTACTTGGGAGAACTCACTCATACTTCAAAGTTCCTCTGAAATGCACTTTGTCAGGACAGATAGCTGACCTGGCACTGTCTTTGATTTCAGTATACAATCAATTTTTAAAAAATCAGCAAATATGCTTTGTGTAGCTTTTTCTCAATATAACCTAACAAAAAAAGATTTTCAAGGAATGAGCATCCTGAAGCAGTAGACAGGAAGCGTTAACAAGAGTTTGGCAGTTAAAATTGTTGGTGGAATTTTCCTCTAAATCTAGAGTTTATACTTGGCTAACTTCACTGCCTGAGAAAATAATAATGGATTGACACTGTTTTCCCCACCAAAGGAACTTTCATTAAGAAACGAAATAATAACGAAGTGACCAGAATTACCTGCAACCAAGCCTCAAGTCCACCTCCAGTCATGGAAACTGATAGATGATTTTTGATGACCCTGTCAATCCAACTACTGTTATTGTACTATTGCTGGGGAGACCTATTGTTGTTTAGATAAAGAGGAACCTGTGCAGAATTTAGAATTCCTAATAAAATGAATGTTTATGCTCCTGCCTGAAAACGAATGGCATATATTTGTAATACCCCTCAAGATGACAAAGAGAAGAATTGTGGAACTTGGTGATTCATCTCCATGAAAACAGAAATAACATGTGGCAGCTAGCATTGATGAAGTTACCTATGAAATGTCTGCAAGAAAACAATCAAGCTCAGATAGCACCAAGGATATCTCAATTGATTCCATCAGCTTTGAAGAGTGTTATATTATGGGAACATGGATTAATGTTATGATAAAACAAAATCCACTGTTATGATCCATGTTGGGTCAAATAATACTTCCAATAACAACCCCAATCATATTACTATAGGTTTTGAATATAGTGTATATGAAGGGAACTTACAAATCTATCAGTTGAGTTGATGATCCCACTTATCCATTTAATGTAAAGGACTGGAAAGGGAAATAGTGATACTATAGTGCAGACATGTCAAACTCGCGACATCACGTGATGTCGCATGACGTATCGGAGCTTTTTCCCCATTGCCGGCAATGGGGTGGGCATGGTTTTCGTCATGACATGTCCACCCCGTGGGCCAGCAGTTTGACACCCCTGTTACAGAGGAAAGTATTTGGTTCTGAGAAACCATAGTAACTGGTAAACATGTCTTTCCTGTCAGACCTACAAGGTAGACCATGTCAGAAAACTGACTACATGAAGACTTGAATTATACTTGAGGTAGCTACAACAGCAGAATGAAGCAGTCACCAGGAGTTAAAAAACTGACTTGAAGGTGCCTATCCACCCATTCACAAACACAAACACACACACACACAAACACAGAAAATTCTACTACAAGATAAAATCAGAATTATTCTCCAAAGCACCTGAAGGCAGGACAAGAAGCAATGGATGGAAACTAATCAAAGAGAGAAGCAACCTAGAACTAAGGAGAAATTTCCTGACAGTTAGAACAATTAATCAGTGGAACAACCTGCCTCCAGAAGTTGTGAATGCTCCAACACTGGAAGTTTTTAAGAAGAGACTGGACAACCATTTGTCTGAAATGGTATAGAGTTTCCTGTCTGAGCAGGGGGTTGGACTAGAAGACCTCCAAGGTCCCTTCCAACTCTTTTATTATTGTTATTGTTGTTGTTATATTATTAATGTTGTTGTTATTATTATTAGAACATGGCATTTGAAAAATGTAACTTATTCAAAATGACAAGAAGCATTTGAAAGAGAGGATATGTCACACTGTATGCTGAAAATATTCACATGTGCACAAAAATATCCAAGTGAATGAATTATACTATAGAGAATAGAAGGATCAATAAAACAATCCTTTTATGATGTTTGCTAATGGCTTTCACCAAAAAGAAGGTGTGGTTGTTGTGATTCAAAAACAAACTATAGGTCTTTCAGAGATGTAGGGAATCCCATAAGGATGGTGAATTTTAATTATCCCTACACCTGTTGTAACACAAACTGTGACAAACTTGGTTCTTCTGAGAAATACATGACTGCTGACAGCATTCTTCTAGGGAATGGCAGAAAAACCTTGACAAATCCTAACTCTAATCAATAGGGGGAAACATTGTGAATGGAGTAGATGTAGCAGAAACATAAATAAAAGAATAGTTCATGAGTTTAAGGGGACCTATGGCTGAGTGTAGTCAAAAGTATATGTTGGACTTGAAAACAAATCGATTTAGTAGGCTTTGGAGAATTATTAGTAGAACTCTTAGCAGAAAAAAATCAATGAGAAATAGGCAAAAAAAGTTCCTAAAACTTTTAGCAGTACTGTAAAAGCACAGTTGTAAACAATTTAAGCAAAGAAAGAAGATAGTTCAAGCATTCAGTCTGAGTTCACAAAATCTTAATTAGGATTTGAGAACAACAGTCAAAACAACGTCATCACATGTATAAGAAATGGAAAGAGGAGTAGGTCACTAATCAACATATTCAAGCAGTATAGAACCAAAGACACAGCATTATATTTTTTTGAAAATAATGAAGGCAATAATGAAGAAGCTGAAAAGCAAGAGTTATAACCATGGGCAGGAAATACTTACAGTGGTGGGATTCAAATATGTGAACAGCCGGTTCTCTGTATGGATGCTGTTTCCAGAAGTCCATTCTGGGCTAACTACCGGTTCTGCTGAAGTGGTGTGAACTGGCTCAATCCCACCACTGCTTACTCAGTATAACTTTAAATTCCCAGTGTCAGATGGATTATATCCTGAGGCAGTGATGGAGTTTCTATCTGTCTAATTGAACTTATATATTATCTTTGAGAAATGCTAAAGAAAAGTGCAAAACAACTGGAAGATGGCAAATATTATTCCTATCTGCCAAAGGGACGAAAGCAAATTTAGCAGAACTGCAACGGAATAATCAGTGGGATGATGGAATCACAAACTTCTTGAACAAATTAGATAGAGATTGATCTGTAAGTACTTGGAAAATAATGTGATAATTGCCCCAAAATGTCAAGATAAAATCTTGCCAGGCTAATCTGATCTCTTTTGTTAAGGTATATGTCTTGAACAGATTGTGGTCATGTTGTAGAAATTATATTACTTGATTTTAGCAAAGCATTTGACAAAATGCCACATGACATTCAAACTAGCAAGTAAGTTAAGTGTGCGCTGGCTAACTGGCACAAAAATTGCACTCAGAATCTCAAGAATCGTTCCTTATCAGACTGAAAGATGATATCTGATAGGTTAACAGAATTCAGAATAGGGTCCAACATTTTTATCATTGACTCAGATGTGAAGGAGGATGTGAAGAGAATGTGTATCAGAAAAGAAAACTTATCAGAAAATTCAGAGTCTGGTTGACAGATTAAAGGAACTGGCGGAAAATAACAGACAAAAAGTAATAGAAGTCTGTGCAAAGTTTTCCATTAAAGAAACAAAAATCAAATACACAAATATATGATAGGTGCTACTTGGCTTGGTAATAAGTAATTGATTACCAGCCGGATATGAATCAGCAGTGACTTCAATAAGGTCAACATGGTTTTGAATTTCATCAGCTGAAGTATCCAAATCACAGAAAATAATTACAGTAAGTTGGAGATGATGGTTCAAGGGTGCCTTCCACCCATACCAGTCAATGAACAACTGCTACTGTTAGTAACCACAAGAATGCAATAAACTCTCACCTTTTACTATATTTAAATCAGTGCCTATCAGTTGTAAACTCTCTCTCTCTCTCTCTACACACACACACACACACACACACACACACACACAAACCAATGGCTGGAAACCACATTGCAATCAAGCATAATGCAGTTAATTTTGGTTTGGTATGTTGGATGAATTGAGCAACAGGTCTATACTGGAGGGTGATTAACAGCTACCAATGAAGCAAATCATGGTTTCAAATAAAGTTGTGAATCATATAATTACGGTTACCAAATAAGCAAATTGAAAGGACTACAGAAGCAAAAAAATAAAAATAAAAAGATTTAAAGGACATTCCAAAAGTGCTTTTTCAAGAAGCAATTGGACTTTCTTTGCTTTTCCTTGAAGGCATTTTGCTTCTCATCCAAGAAACTTTTTCAGGTCACATCTTCAAGGAAAAACAAAGTCTAGTTGTCTCTTGAAAAAGCACCTTTGGGACAACCATGACCTGGATGACAGATTTAAAGAACACTTTTTGAAAGCAAACTGAATTTACATTTGCTGGTATAAGTGTGCGTTCAGCTGTCATTTCATGCAACTTTTGCCTCTACTTTTTATTTATTTCTTCATTGTATAAATGGAAATATTTTTGATAAAACATTTGCTGGTAGTATGGAAAAATCCACATGTAAATATCAGTGTTGCAAATCTATTTGCAAATGGTTCACACCCAAAATATGTGCAGAAAAGGCAAATCTTCTACAGCAGTATTTATTTGTATATTTTTGCAATTACTTATTAAATCACTAGGGTTTCCTTTAAGCATACTGAAACATTTCATTCCTGGTCAAGAGATTTGACCAAGGACCTATCTTTCATATTGGTTGATACAAGCCTTCAGACAAGTGATACTTCTCCAATACTTAGGCCTTGCATACTGGCTGACTCAGGGAAAAAATCTGTCAGATCCATTACTGTTAATTATCTCCATGGGCATTTTCAATGTGCAAAGCACTTCACAGTTTTCAACTCATTTATCCTCAACATCTCTCTTGTAAGACATGATAGTGACTTGCCTAAGGCTGTGCCATTAGCCTACAAGTTCAGAAAGAGTATAAATCAAAGTGATTTCATTTTTGAATGGAATCCAAAGATCAATTAAATTAGAGTGCTAACTTTTGAATCCAAGAGACTGGCATATTCCTGGTGTAGCAGGAATATGCCAGTCTATCTTAATCTATCTGGCAATGGAGTCAGCAAGAATATGCATTTAGGAGGTGGAGTTATACAGTAGTGGGATTCAAATATGTGAACAACCAGTTCTCTATGTGGATGCCACTTCCGGAAGTCCATTCTGGGTCTGGGCAACAAAAAATTAGCTAAAGCTTCTGCCGAAGTGGTGTGAACTGGCTGAATCCCACCACTGGAGTTATATAACTGCATAATCCTCCCTTTTCTTTTGTCTTTATTTACAAACAATTAAAGAAATCAGAGTCATCGAGGTCAAAAAGAATCACTGATGCCATCAGCTCCAGCCCCTACTCAGTGCAAAAATTAAAACATCTTTGACATGTGACTATCCAGTTTCTTTTCAACACTTATCTAGCAAAGGGCAGCCTATCATCTCCCTGGTAATTGGTTCTTCTGCTGATCTGTGCTTATAATTCTGGAGATTTTTCTAAGTACTTTTGAATAATGCCATCTCTATCCTGAATTTCACAAATGCAGTGTAAGATCAGAACTGTACACATTCTCACAACACTACTATTCTCTGGTTTGTTAAGGAAGAGAGACAACAATTACATCTGTTCAACATTCAATGGATATAACTACAGAAATAATCTGTGGTCTTTTCAACTGCCCCATTTGCAACTAATAACATGACCCAGCTAATCACTACTGTAGGAAGTTTAATAACTTTCACTGGCAAAGTGATTATCAATTTATTTTATCATCCTTTTGCAGAAGAGTCATTTCATTTAAACATCTCTGCTTCCATAGCCTCCTATGACTTTTCCATTTAAATATATGTATGTGTGTGTGTGTGAATATAAATAAATATAAATAATATAAATATAAATGGGCTTTTGTGAGGCTGAACCTTGCAATTCAACCAATTAACACAATGGATCATACCCCAATATCTCCTTTAGATACATAAGATACTGATCTTCCACAAATATTCTGGAAGAACCTGAAGATAATGAGGTATTATAACCATAATTGTATTTATTTTCCAATCCAGGGAAAAAATAACATACACATATTGTCAAAAAGACAGACCATTCTGATTTGCATTAAATCTCTAGATATAATAGGATCTGCCAGCACAAGGACAGAACATTCAAAGGCAAGTGTATAAACAGATGCAAATAGAAGAAAATGACTGTTCACCAGGTCATAACAGGGCCATCACGCCTGCTTGTAAAACTTGTTATTAACGATTAAGTAGAGCTGGCATGTCACAAGAAGTATAACAAAATAAATGAATGAAGGGCAAGACCTGTCGCTTCTAAGAAGTGCATACATATACAACACACACACAAACATGTTATAAGGGTACTGTAGCACTTGATAGGAGGTGATTGAATAACACTAGTCTTTTCTCACAATTTATGAAGATGATGTTTAGCTACAGCTGCTGATTCCTTCTATGGACATTTATGGGGAATAACAGCAGATGGAAGTATGTATGCATGTATTAAATTTAAACTTGGATGTTCTTGAACACTAAGCAGGCTCAGATCTCATTGATAGATTTTCAGGATAGGAAATCTCTAAGGTTTAGGAGACTGAGAAATAAAAAAAAAACTTAGAAGATGGTAATAGTAGATCACTTCCATATTTTGCCAAGAAGGGTCAAAATCAACTTCAGATAGTATCTCTTGATCTTGGCAGATTACACCATCTATTCTAGGCAATATTACAATAGTTAGGTGGTTCTGGTTAACTACTCAGACCACCAGAAAACCCTTGAGTTGTAGATTAGACAGGGAAGTAAAGATTTGCAATTTTTAAAAAGTCAAGTTGGTAGAAAATCCAAGTGTAGTCCTTAAAACCACAAGAACATTGTCACATTATCAGCAGGACATGTTAACATGGATTACTAATTTTAGCCAAAATAAATATATGCTTAGGGACATGTCACTGCAGCTTTAATGAACATATTCTAAAGAAAGGAAAGATGATCAGTGCACGGCCCTTCTTTCTTAGCACTGGCATCTAAGGTATCTATGTCAGAATTAAAAATACAAAAGAATAGCCATTGGCCATCCTCTTTTAAATCAAATGGCAGACTATAGAAGGATGTTGGTACCATTCTGTTTGGAGACAAATGGACACTCTTCTGATTCTTTTCTCCAAGACTTTATAAGGTGCTTCTGCTGGCAAGTTTAGAGAGGAGAAAGATAAGTTGATAGGACAGAAAGAGCTTATACTGGCTTCAAAGCCCTTTCCCATCAGAGCAACTGTTTTCCTTGAGATGAGCTTATGACTCTACGGACAAAACTAGCCAATGATATTTCAGATCACATGTACCATGAAGCCAGTTCCTGTCCCTAGTTGGTGGGCTGACCAAGGAAACAGGTTTAGTGTGCAACTAAGAAAATTGGGTTTAGTATGCCAACTGAAAGAAATTAATTGGGTTAATGAATCTTCCAGGATAAAATTAATCAATTTGGGGCAGACAAACCAGTGTGTTATTCAAGGCCACAATTTGCCTACATTATGGCTGCAACCTGTCTGTTGGAAACCATTTTAAACCAGTGAGGGAAAATGCTAATTAATTATGTTTAATGGCTATTTTGGCAGTACAACACACACCATTTGAAGATTGTGATTTTGAAAGGAGACCAAGAAAAGGCCAACCAATTCAAAAACAGCTGGTGCTACCAGTCAGTTCAGCTGTTTTGGTTCACTGTTCAGCATGAATTCAATTCTTTTCATGCTATGGTGGGCAGAGAGAGAGAGAGAGAGAGAGAGAGAGAGAAAGAGAGGGAGGGAGGGAGGGAGAGAGAGAGACTTTGCTAAAAGGGCAACAGTACAATAGCTGTGCAACAGGTTTCATACATCATGTTTAACTCTAATGAATTAACCCAAATAAAGCCCTCCCTAGATGTTTTATTTTACCCAATGACATAATATGCATACAGATACAAATCTAATATCTCTTGCTTTTTTATTTATTTCTATTTTAAATCAGTGATTGTTTGAAACTCTTTGATTCAAGTGCTGCAGAAGCAGTTGTGCCTTTCCATCTGCCTTTAACTAATTGATCTATTTTAAATCACAATATGATTTATTCTCACAGCTCATCAAACAATGCCCACCCATATATAGCCTGGATCTCTAGGAGTTCCTTGCCTAGTAGAGACAGAAATGCATTAGTTTCCCAGAAGTTCTGTCTTATGCTCTCAAAGCATAGCCACTCTTTTCGGGTACTGTAGCAGATTTATATTCCATTACAATTTCTCCAGAACACTGCCAACAATAAAAACACCATGATTTCTGTGTTTATAAAATGTTGGCAAAAGTACAAGAGAAGGAATATGTGTCTTGGAAAAAAACAACAACCCTAGACACATATTGGATGCATCTATCACAGTGGTTGGATTCAGCCAGTTTGCACCACTTCAACAGAACCGGTAGCTAATTTTTTGTTGCCCATGCCCAGAACGGACTTCTGGAAGTGGCATCCACACAGAGAACCGGTTGTTCACATATTTGAATCCCACCACTGATCTATCACCCTATATTCTGGAGTGGTGGGTACCAGATCACCAAAGATCAGGGGCCATTCCAGTCTGAGGACGACCCATTCCCAGTGCTTCAAGAGGTGATCTAAAGAACAAAATCAGCAGCAAATGGAAGTTTTAAAGAACTACTTGACCCTGATAGATTCCCTAAGGCCTTGGCGGTCTATATCTGCAACAACTTTTGCTGAGCTTGTAAATTGGGTTATCCGCTTTAAAGCCCCAAACAACACAGGGCAAGGTTATACCATAGTTACCCTATGCTAAGATGGGTGGCCAATAAGTTTTATAAATAAATGTTATGAATAAATTTGTGAGACTGCCTCTTCCTGGGGGTTTCAGCCTGCTCTACTAAGTCTGAAGCGGTGGGTACAGTCCAGGTCCTTTCCCTCAAATGTTTCTACCCAGTAGGGCCCAGAAACGCATCTTCTTGGTAGCAGCCCCTGTCCTTTGGAACACCCTCCCCTGTTATCCTCCAGCAGGCCTGGCCTAGGGAAAGGTGTAAACAACCTGGCTTCTGTAAATAACCTATAAACCTTGGGGAGGGATGAGCCCTAGTCCAGGGGCTCATATGAGGGCATGTTGTATTTGCAGTGCTGGGAAGATTTTTGTTTATTTGTTTGTTTTTACTTGAAAAAAATGTTCTACTGCCTTTTTATTGCTCATGAGCTACCCAGGATTATGCTACATAAAATGGGGGAAAAATTTTTTTAAATTAATATGTTAAATAAACTTTTTGGGATGAGTTTTCCTGAAGATCCTGTCTGTGATCTTTATGTCTCAGAGTATTTTTGCCTTTTCTCTTCTCTGTGAACAGCTGAGGACAGGACAGGACAGGACACACTATGCTCTCTAATAGACTCGTCCATCTATAATAAGTGCTATTATCTTATTGGAAAGTAGTGCAGGGTGGGGAGATATGGAGAGACCTTTCCCACAGAATCTACAAGACAGATATGACTGAATGGATATCATCATCATCAGCAGGAGCAGAGAATATATAATAATAGCAATAACACTTAGAAGACTTATATACTGCTTCATAGTGTTCTCTTTACAGCCCTCTCTAAGGGGTTTATAGGGTTAGCCTGTTGCCCCCAACAATCTGGGTCCTCATTTTACCTACCTCAGAAAGATGGAAGGCTGAGTCAACCTTAAGACGGTTAGGATCGAACTCCTACCAGTGGCAGAGTTAGCCTGCAATACTTCATTCCAACCACTGCAACACCAGGGCTCTATAATACTGTAAGGAATCTCTTATTCACATCAATATTGTCCAGTTTCTTTAGCTGCCAATCCAAAACTGGGAAGAGAATAGGGGTGTGGCAAGATGACCTTAAGAAATCTTCCTGAAATACTCTAAATGCTTTAAAGAAACTTTTAGGAGTTGAATCTAACCAATAAACAACATAAACCTGAAATAGAGCAATTATGATCTTCAGCGAATATTTGTCTTCATGACAATATGTAGAACGTCTTTAAATACTAATCATTCTATTTATGAATTAATTTTAAATGTGCATTATCCTTCTATGAGTTTTATTCTAAACCACCTATATTTTCAGGCATCTTGTGTGTGTCTCTGTCATCATAACTAATAAGAAACAGCAGCACCTGTCTGGTTATGGATTTGGGTCTATCACAAAAGGCAAGATGGTGATTGTGACATTGCACACTTTTTATACTAGCTTTGTACACATGTACAAAAGGGACAGTGCTTTGATCTCAGCATCTTATCCTCCCACTCCTGATAGCAACATTTGTGCAGGGGGAAAGAATGGCATACCAAGGAAAATTGCATTCAATTGTCCATACAAGCTCTGGAATTGAAAGTCACATTTTTCCATTCAAAAGTACAGATTGAACATAAACCTTGGGCAACACTATCCAGGAACTCATAATTTGTATGCAACTGAGTAAGTTCAACATGTCTGTTATTGCAATAACAGAACTCTGTTGAGAATCTGTTTCCTTTAATGTATGCAAGGAAGCAAAATCTGCCGGTAGGACCGTGAAGTTTCAATAGAAAGCTTATTGGCCTACAAATGACGCTTCTGCTCAAAATCCATTATGTAGGCAAATGAAAAGAAATAACTCCAGAAATGATTAATTAAAGTAATAAAAACTCATTAAGTAATCATAAATAGTGAGAATGCATCAACTGCTGTCTCATTTTCTGCCACTTTAGGTAGGAAATGTGATGTTTTTTTGGAGTTTGGGATATAATGATACACTGCCAAATAATTTTTAAAAAATATTTCTGCTGTTTTCCCTAAAGAACACCAGAAGGTTTGTTCTCCTTAGTGTTCCACAGTGATGAGAAGGAGCACAGAGCTAAAAATATTACTATTACACAAAAAGATGAGCCGTGTTAGAAACCTAATATTATAACTTAATAGAAACTTAAAAGAAATCATGTCAGATGATGCTGAAATATACCTTATTAAATTGCTTTTACATTTATTTTAAAAAGGATCGATAATTCATGAGCATTTAAGATTATTTCTAATAATAAAAAGGTACCGTTATACTAACAGAAATGCACTTTTCTTTTTCTATACAAAAACTCTGAAGTCTTTGGAAAGCACGGAGATGATAGTTGAGTTCAGGCCAGTTCAGGCCAAGTTTAAGTTGATCACATAAGCATTACATCAGGAAAGGGCCTATTTTAACCCAAACAATTCTTTAACCCCATATTAACTGTCTTGTCTAAGATAATGTTAACAAGATATAAGGGCATCCAGTAAAGAAAGGCAAAATGGCCATTTGACAAAGTGGCTATTTCTGATGTCTGAGTCAGTTTTATCTTTCTTTTTTTTAACAATATTTTATTGAGTTTATATAAGTAAGGAAAAAATAGGAACATTACGGGTATAGGGGATTTAGGATAAAATAAGGATAGGTACAATCACATATTTTAACAAACAAGCTACTGTCCGGATCATAATAATGAGTAAATATCATACTCAACCATTTTTAAAATCAGCTTAACTATAGCCATATTGCTAACAATTAATAAACAAATAAATTCAATTAATAAACATCTGCACATCTGGCAAGAACTATGGGCAAGAAACAAGAAGCTTACTTTGGCCACCTCTTACAAAGAGAACCTTTACAAAATGTTTTATAGATGGCATCTCCCACCCACAAGATTGGCTAAAATGTGTACCAATGTCTCCCCTAAATGTTGGAAATGTAATTTGACAAGTGGAACTTACTATCATATGTGGTGGGAATGCACGCGAGCTTGTGATTTTTGGAACAGGATTAAAGTATGGTTGGAAGAAATATTAGAGCAAGTGGTAGAACCAAAACCAGAACTCTTTCTATTAGGTTTAACTATGCAAAAGCATGACAAAGGCGTACTTTATTTAATGCTACACATTTTAACGGCTTCCAGACTGGTTTTTGCTCAAAATTGGAGGAATAAGGGAACCCCAACGGAAGAAGAGATCCTGCATAAAATTTTATCATGTGCTGAGATGGACAGGCTTACAATGATTATGAAAGACAAGACAGAACACGAATACTTGAAATCTGGGGCAAATTTTACCGTTGGTATGAATTAAGAACTGCTCGGACTTCAAGTTAATGGTAGAATTAAAAGATATATATAACTGTACATATAATTGTATATATAATTGTATTGTATAGAAGATGAGGCTTATATAGAGGTTAAGAACGATGTATTAAATTTTGTACCATGATAGGAAATGATAGGAAAATTCATTCTGGAATGTCATGTTTGTCCATTGTTGTTTTAATTGTATTATGAATAAAAATTAAAAAAAAATAAACAAATAAAGTCCTTTTCAGATTCTAACATGTCTCTAACCATTGATAATTTTTTTCCCAAGTTGTAAAATAAACTGAGTCATCTTTTTTCTTTCATCTCCAATGTTAATCTATCCATTTCTGCACACTCTAAGATTTTAGTAATTATAGCCTGGTCAGATAGTAGATTCTCATTTTTCCAAAATTGGGCAAATACTATCCTCGCGGCTGTTAAAACATGTGGTATCAAATAATCATTCTCTTTACCATAATTAGGTCTTAATATTCCTAACAAAAACAATTCTGGTTTAAATTCTATCTGTATTTTCATCATCTTTTCCAACCATCTATGAATCTTAGACCAGTATTTCTTAGCATTAGGGCATATCCACCAGGCATGGTAATAAGTGCCTGGCTGTTATTTACATTTCCAGCAAGTATCCGAAACATTTTTAAACATTTTTGCTAAGCGAACTGGTGTCATATACCATCTGTAAAACATCTTGTATAAGTTTTCTTTATATGCTACCGCTTTTGTAAGCTTAATATTTTTATCCCAAAGTTTTTGCCAGTCTTCCAAATCTATAGAATATCCAAAGTTCTTTGCCAATACTATCATGGTTTTTTTACTTGTTCTTTTTCCATCTTCCAGTTTAAAAGGAATTTATAGAGTTTCTTAATCAAATTCTCATCTGTTTTTAACATAATTTTATCTAATGGAGAAACTTCCTGACAGTTAGAACAATTAACCAGTGGAACAACCTGCCTCCAGAAGTGGTGAATGCTCCAACACTGGAAGTTTTTAAGAAGAGACTAGACAGCCATTTGTCTGAAATGGTATAGGGTTTCCTGCCTGAACAGAGGGTTGGACTAGATGACCTCCAAGGTCCCTTCCAACATTATTATTATTATTATTATTATTATTATTATTATTATTATTATTATTATTATTATTATTATTATTATTATTACTATTATTATTATTATTATTATTTGTTTGAATTTGCAAATAGGACCACGAGGTCAAGTCAATACCTTGTTGTTGAAGAGTTTGCCTGTCCTTAAGTTTTCCCTCTTTGTCTAAAATATCTTTATAACTATCCAGTTTATCATAGTTAATCAGGTTTGGATAAGCACATGCTTCCATTGTTGAAGGCCACTCAGGTATTTTCATATATATTTTATATTTGATTTTCTCCCGTTCTGAAAGTAGTACATTTCTTATCGCATGATTTTGAAAGTATTTATGTGCTTTAGTTTTCTCATACCATATAAAAGCATGCCAACCTAGTTGAAGATCATGTCCCTCTAAATAAAGCAATCCTTTATTTCTCAATACAATCCATTCTTTAAGCCAAAACAGAATAGCTGCTTGATAGTAAAGTCTCCAATCTGGAAGTCCAAAGCCTCCTCTTTCCTTAGAATCTTGTAACAGTTTACATTTGATTCTAGCTTTCTTTCTTTGCCATATAAATGTTAGAATCATTGCATTTAGATCATCAAAAAAATTCTTAGTAAGTTTAACAGGAACTGTTTGGAATAGAAAAATTAGCTTTGGTAAAATGTTCATCTTAACCTTCACTATTCTTCCTAAGAGTGATAATTGAAGATTTTCCCACCTTTCCAGGTCTATTTTTATTTGTTTCATTAATCTCTCATAGTTATCTTCTTTTAATGTAGTATATTTTGCAGTTAAATAAATGCTCAAATATTTGACTTTTTTAACTATTTGAAGGTTTGTCATTTTAGCAAGTTGAATTTTCGGTTTATCTGTTAGGTTTTTTGTTAATACTTTAGTCTTTTCCCTATTTATTTTCAGTCTAGCCACTTCTCCAAATTTCTCAATTTTCTGCAAGAGTTTATCGGCTGTTTCCAATGGCTCCTCTAAAATAAAAACCAAGTCATCCGCAAAGGCCTGTAGTTTGTATTTTTGGTCTTTTGAGTCAGTTTTATCTTAACGTGATCTTCTGCCAATGTTTCACTAGGTGTGTTGTAGTAGAAATGATGTGGTGTTATGGTTAAAGTGTTGGACAAAGATTGGTAGCCCCAGGTTTAAGTTCAAGTCCATCTCCATCTGTAGAAATTCACTTGGTAAATTTGGGACATTATTTTTCTGTCTTACTAAACTGTCTTGTTGTCAAACTATATGTCAGATCCTAAGACATGACCTTCATATATATTCATTTTATAGAGGGCAGCTTTACTATTGGTCAAATGCAACATCTATTGCACTTCAGCATCATTCATAGCATTTATTTTTCTATTAAATGGATGCATTACACGTGTAATATATGTGTAGCTGGCAAAACATAATAAATGTTGGAAGAAAACTTAGTGGAATTTAACTTCTGACTCATCCTAATTTTCTCTAAGTTTCTATTTTCCAAACAATTCAGTACATTTCTGGGATTTAAATATATTAACATCAGAAATTGTTCATTTCTAAATTGTTCTTCCAACCAAAGATAAAACAAAAACAAAACAGAAAAGACTGATAGCATAATTGTAAAGTTTAGATTGCCAGGACAGAGAGGACTTGATAACTTGTTATATCTGGAGATTTATAAACAAGGATGTTTTCTCAATGCACACTACCATTAAATTTTCATGAAGAGAAAATTATTTTTTGACAATAATAATACATCAACTACACTTACTATTTGATAGACAATCATGCCACCCTCTTTTTTAATTTCCATTCTTAGGACAAAGAACTCAGATAAATACTCATTTGGTGACTGGACTCTGAGTCACCAGATAGACTTATCCATAAAGTTTTTTTTTCCACAACAAAATAGAAGTGATCTGCTATCATTTTATTGCAGGCTATTTTCTTTTTCAACATCAGGAGGCAAACAAAGTCCTTTTTTCCACCATGTCTCTGGTTTTCAGCTATTACAAATGGTAATAGACCCCACCGACTACCTTCAAACAAGTTGGCGAAGAAGCCAACTATCTACTTTACAGCGACTTCTGTTAATGACTCCTAGTCTCATTTGCCCCATGAGTGAGAAAACACCCCTAAAGATAGATGAACAAATATGATTTGGTGTACAACACAGAATGGAGAAGAGATTAGGGCACAGCCAACCATGAATGACACAGTGTAGACACAACAGAGACTCAAGCTCATTAAACTCCTGGACAGACATGCCACTCAAACAGAATAAAATCTATTCTATAAGACTGCAATTCCATGTATAATTCATTCCACATATAAATTAGGCCCAATTTTGCTTAGCTTCACAATGTCACCCAGGTATTCTCATCATCCTTTAATAATGTTGCATTAAATACCAACTAAAAAGGCAATTTGAGACTTTCGTTTTACATACATATATAAATTGAATAACAAAATAGTACCTGATTTAGAAAAGCCAAAGAGAAATATTCTTGTAGCTGGTAGGCATCAATCAGTCACAACCAAAATTATCCCCATACTATACCCAGACTGTATACCCACCAAATGTTAAAATGGAACCAATGATGATACTAAGAGATATCAACAAGAAACATGATGGTGATCTATCTAGCCCTGTCTAAAAGGCCTAGTTGAATCTTTCAGAGTGTGTTTGCTAGACATATCAAAATGCTTGTCTTACATGAGGAGAAACCTTTAAATTCTTTCTAATTTCAATTCAAACAAGACACAGCCACAATTTAACCTTGTTGAGGATCCCATGAAGAATTAAGACCTATCTTATCAAAGCAAATGAATTTTTATATAAGTTCAATGGATGAAGCTTCAAGACTTGATTTCTGTTTCATTTTGCATAAGATTCCATTGTGCTTCTACCTGGAGTTGAGTTTCACAAGCTGCATTTCAAAAGAAGCTCACATCTACATTCTTTCAGGCAGCAATTGGTAATTTTCATCAAGATTGCTTTGAAATATATATATTATTTCACTGCTCTCCTTCACTGGACAGGCAAATTGCTGTTCATGTTTGCGAGGAAAAATCAATTGGAAATACAGCCATAATGGGTGCTTTCATTTGGGCATTGAGCAGGGCTCAGTAATTAACTGACATCATACACTGGAAAATCAATTGGCAAAAATAACAGTGATCAGGACTTGAATCTTGAAGTAGTCCTGTTATTGCCATCATCAGTCTCAATCGAGAGCCATACTGTATTTGTTTCATAGTTGAGATGACATGTGTCATAACCAATTAGTCAATAAAAACAGGAAGAAGCAAGAGCTTAAGAATTTAAAAGAAATTCAATCACCCACAAATATCCCCTTAAGAAACATTATCTCTGTGATCATATAATTTTTATTGTTGTTTTACAACCATGTCACTTAGCAATATCGCTCCTGGTTGCAGTTATGATGGTTAACTGAGGACTGTATGTATGATAATGGTTTCTTATATATCAGAGTCTAAAATCAAATTAGTCTGGATTTATGAGAAGAGGGTAAGGAAGGCTAGATTAGATCAATGGGTTTGTATTATTCCAAGTAGTTTCCTATGTACCCATATTTGGAGATCTATGAAAAATCACTGATATATCCAGAGTGATGCAAACTTATTTACATCTATTCCAAAATAGAATATTATCATCCTAAGTAATGCAATAAATTCAACAGAGAATTCAAATGAGTGTCAAGTTCCGACTGAGAAGCCCAACAAAGCAAAACAGCAGAGATATTGCGATCTCTAAAGTAAACTTTATTAGGCATTAGCCAACCGGTATGATAGAAGGATAGCTACCTCTGAGACTATGGCAGGAAACAGATAATTAAAAGAGTAAAACTTTCCCTCCCCTCCCTGATACTTCAGGTAATGCCCAATTAATCTTCCATTAATTGTTATGAGAAGTTCAGCAGCTTAGGCTCTCATGCTGATAGGGAGCACTCACCTCCCCTAACTGTAGACAAACTAGAAGCACTACAGCGGTCCTAAAGACAGTAAAATTCATAGCTTGATAATGAAAGCATAAGAGGAGATATGCATAATTAACATGCGTGAATAATTAACACTAGAGAAAAAATATCAAGAGAAGAAATATACTGTAAGTGTCATGGCCCAGGACTCAAATGCTGCTCTGATAAAGCTTCTCCAGCTGAACATATGGAATGTCAGTCTTAGGAGATACAAAGCCACTTGAGGCTGATCAAACAAAGGTATCACCTGGACAGCTAGATCAGGGGTATCAAACTGCCGGCCCATGGGCCAGATGTGTCATGCTGAAACTATGCCCACCCCATTGCCGACAATGGAAAAAAAGTTGTGATACGTCGCAACACATCACGTAACGTTGCGAGTTTGACACCCCTGAGCTAGATGATTATGTCAAGTCTCCAAGCCCCTTACCCAGTGAATACAGTGGGAAGCAAAGCAAAAATGTTTTGCAAGGTTCCTTTCCAAGCAAGGGAGTAAATCTCTTGATTAAAGACAGCAAGCTGCAGCCTGATTTAAGAGGCAGCTTTGACTCAGATGGGGACTGCAGCCAAGAAATTAAAAGATGCTTGCTCCTGGGGAGGAAAGCTATGGCAAATCTAGACAGCATACTAAAAAGCAGAGACATCACCCTGCCAACAAAAGTGCGTATAGTCCAGGCCATGGTTTTCCCAGTTGCAATGTATGGCTGTGAAAGTTGGACCATAAGAAAGGCTGAGCGCCAAAGAATTGAGGCCTTTGAACTATGGTGCTGGAGAAGACTCCTGCGAGTCCCTTGGACTGCAAGGCGTTCAAACCGGTCAGTCCTAGAAGAGATCAACCCCGACTGCTCTTTAGAAGGCCAGATCCTGAAGTTGAAACTCAAATACTTTGGCCACCTAATGAGAAGGAAGGACTCACTGGAGAAGGGCCTAATGCTGGGAAAGATTGAGGGCAATAGAAGAAGGGGACGACAGAGAATGAGTTGGCTGGATGGAGTCACTGAAGCAGTAGGTGTGAACTTAAATGGACTCCAGAAGATGGTAGAGGACAGGAAGATCTGGAGGAACGTTGTCCATGGGGTCACGATGGGTCGGACATGACTTCGCAATTAACAACAACAACAACAAGCCTATTTACGTGTCATGGTACCCTTCTAAGTCCCTTAGTGAGGAATCAAACTTTGTGTTGACTTTTATTCAATATCACCCCAAATCTAATCAGGTGATTATTAGAAAAGAGTAGACAGACTATCCATAATCTTGAATAAACCACCTCTGAAGTGATTACATGGACTTCCTTCTTGGGCATGCATTGATGGACTCTATATGATCAGTGATCATAAGACAGTGCAATATCCATAATCCATAGTGCAACATCCAGTGCAACACCTTTATCTGAAAGGTGAGCAGAGAAATTGGACAGATCCTTAGTGTAGTGATGGGAATATATGCTTTTTCAGCAGCAGGTCTCAATAAAGTGTAGTTTAAAATATTTCAGTTTAAGATGAAATGATGACAAGTCTTTCTTCTACTGCTTAATAAATAGTAAAGAAGTTTTATTCTTGTCCTTGAAGATGGTGCAGAAACATTTAATGCAAAATATGGGAGAGAGAGTACTGACTCTCTGAGCTTGGTTGTTTTGTTGCAGACCTTTCATTACCCAAACTAGGTAATATAATCAGTACTGTGCTAAGTAACAGCATCAGCCCTGATGATGTTACCTAATTTGAAAGGTCTGCAAGAAAACAACCAAACTCAGAGACTATTAAGGTTCCCTCATTTCAACCCTGAGCTATAAATAATCTCATTTACTGGGACTAAAATTAAGTTTTAGAATTCCAGTTTTAGCTTATCTTTATTGGCTCCCAGTCCATTTCCACTATTTTGAAATGGTTGTATGCATCTACAATGACTTGGAACTGCAAAAACAGAAGAACATGTCTGCATTCTATTCTACCTATAGTTTAGGTCCATTTTAAAAAGCCCCACTGCAACTGTCCTCTCATATTAAAGTGTAGTGGCTGTCTGAACTTGTGATGTCCTCCCCAGGTACGGCTAAACCCCTTCACACATGCACACACTTTATTATCCTGTCAACATCTGGCAAGAACTATTTTAATTCTCTTAGGCCTTTGTATATATTATGGTAATATTTTTAATGCTTTAAACATCTGCCTATATTTTATTAGTTATACCCTGTGCATTTTTAATTATTGTTTTCCTTTTATTAAAAATGGCAAAATGGTGTATAGGGGATGATCTGCACATTTCTGAAACTAGAAACAAACAGCCTTTATACCAGAGGTCACCAACCTTTTGGGCATCAGGGACCAATTTCCTGAAGAGGGGTTTTTCTGCTGACCAAAGGGTGCATGGTTTTATGTGTTGCCTGCATCCTGCAGATGGGGCTTTGCTTGTTTGTGCAGACCAGTTGCTGGCTGCTGTGGCCCAGTACTGGTCCAAAGACTGGTGGTTGGGGACCCCTGCTTTATACCAAGAAAAGTAACTTATAACTTAATTAACTTATATTGTTAGAACCTGGCAAATGATCCAAGTTTATGCTAACTTGCAAGTGTTATTCTTAATCCTCCTTCCAAAATAATAAAAGCTGATAAATTATCTATCCTTAGCTTAATTTAAAACTGAAGGAGGCCTGGCTATTTTCTCAGGCATGGAGCTGGTGAGGTGGGAAATTAGTTGAGCTTAGAGGAGTTGGTTTCTGGCTTCCTCAGTTGCCATAGCACATTTGTCCTTGTCTTTGGTTACTGCTTTATTTAATTGTTTATATGTTTTTGAAAAATTTATTAGCTGGCCAGATGTTCATCCATTCATAAAATAGATGGAAATAAAAATGGAATGAACAATTGGCTGATAGTATACTGAATACTTCTATTTTAAACAAGGTTCAGGGATTAGGCAATCAGATAATCGTAGTTTGTAAAACTTTGGAGAGACTCTGATGCAGGCATTCAGGGTGACAGTCTGAGGCTAATAGGTTTGATTTTGAAACATAGAATTGTAAAGTTGGAAGGTAATGCAAAGATCATTTAATCCAACCTTTGGCAACATGTACGAAAGCCAACTAAAACATCCATGAGAGGTAGCCTTCCAGTTGCTTCTTAAAAACATCCATACAGAATTTTCCAATGTTCTACAGATCTTATCTTCTTAAAATTTCTTATAGTTAAAGAAAAGCCGTGGCCATTATTTCTAGTGCTAGTTTCTGTAGCCATGGAAAAAGTTCTTGATCTTCTTCCCCTGAAAATTTCTTTTAGATGCTTGAACAGAACTATCAAGTCACTCCTTGTCTTCCTCTTTCCATATTGAACTTCCCAAAGTCCTTTAGACTAGCCTCATAACATATGTTTTCAAGTCCATGTATCATCTTCATTGCCTTCCTCAGAACACTATCAATACACTTCTGGAAATGTGATGACCAAACTATGCACAGTACTCCAGATATGTTCTCATAAATAACAAGTAGTGAAGAATAATGACTTCATTTATGCCCCTCTTTGACATTAGGCAATATTAAGAGGATTCACAACTAGAACAAACTAGATGAGAAACTCTGGACCATACTTTATTTGTGTGTGTGTGTGTGTGTGTGTGCTTCCTTTTAGTTATCTAGTTTTTTTCAGCTCACATTTTATAATTCTAGAATAGATTGAATATTGCTTCAATGTATAAACCAGAAAAAAATAGTTTTTAGAGGAAGGAACATATGTATATCTTGGGCAAACACAACACTAAACTATTGTGTTCTTCTAAGGGAAGAAATCTACTGCTGGCTGGAATCAGTTTTGATTTTAACTTGATATAAATCCCAGTGGAGAATTTAAGACTGAAAAATAAGCTCCTATACAATACAGATGGATGAAATCATGCCATAGACTTTTTTTTGCAAGTTATTGTCATAGATACATTTCTGCTGTACAAGTAGTCCAGACTGGTAAAAAAAATTGCTAATGTAATCATCATTATAAGATACAGAAGATAAACTAGTCCGTTGTTTTGTTTTAGCTCAGAAAATTGAAAAAGACTATGCATTAGCCCTGCTACCTTTCTTTTCTATAGTTACTGTATATACTCCTTCCTTCCTTCCTTCCTTCCTTCCTTCCTTCCTTCCTTCCTTCCTTCCTTCCTTCCTTCCTTCCTTCCTTCCCTCCCAAAGTCATTGAGAAGAATGGAAAATTATCCTTATGTTTGCAGAGATGTAGAGGTTGCAAAAATTCAAATGATCCTAGCTGTAGAAAACTGCAATTATCTGCTGCCATCTAGTCATCATCTGGATTTTTTTCAATTTAGCTATACCATTTCTAAACCTAGGCATCTGGAATGCATTTACTTCATTCTTTAAATTTCAATACCCCTGCATCTCAGCTACTCCTGGAAGTGTATAAAAGTAGATATGATACATCAATTTAAACGTAATCAGAAAATCAATATCTGCATGAATTAGAATAGCACAGAAGTAATTCATTAAATGAATTAACAAAGATTTATGCCATCCTCTCTGAATTTAAGGATATAGGGGGAAGCTGGAAGAACAGAATGGTGTGATGATGTAGGAGAAAAGCAGGCAGAGCTGGGGGGTGCAGAGTTAAGCACATCACCAGCTTAAAGTCATTACATTGCTACTGTCCAACCTCTCTTGAATTCCATTGACCCTTATCCGGTGGCAATTTAGTGTTGAACTTTAGTTGACTAGATTGTTAGAATTAGGTGTGAATAAATCTTCTGTATTGATCCTTAATGTCTGGTCTTGATCCTTTGAGTCTGACACATTATTTGATATAAGGCAGGGCATCTTTCTTTATGCTCCCACCAAGAACTTCTAAAGGTTGCTCTAAAATGGGAGTTTTTATTATGCTAACTTACTAAAATGTATTTAATTATTTTCATTTAAAAGTAACCTAAAATTAGCTTCACTTCTTGCACCACAGACATTTAAATGCCACTTGAAAGGCCAAATAAAGATCTCAAATCTGAAAAAAAGTTATGCAACTCTGGTGGGAATTAATAACAATACATATCTGTGATTGCATACAAGCATACCATAACAATCTAAGTGTGCTGTTTGTGACCTGCTATAAGTCATATGTGTACACTTAATACTTGTAAGCCATTACAAGTAATCAAATTTACTTATACAGTTTTTTTTCCCATAAACTGAGCAATCTGTCCTGAATTGGATTTAAAATCTTCCATTGTAGAAGGTCTAAATTACATTCAAAGTTCATAAAACTTTAAAGAAATCTTGAATATCTAATCCCCTTTTACTGCAATTTTTAAGAAAAGATGAAGATCTGTTCCGTCACATCCACTGATCAATTAAATTTGATTTTATGAGATTCATGAACAAAATGTATATTTTTTCCAGAAGGGTAGCTTTTCACTCTTAAATATACTCTTTAATACAACATGTCAAAATATTCTTTATAGCTAAGGTCTTAATCACCGACTGAGGCAGACTTAAAAACATGCACATAATTATCAAGTTTTAAATAATTGAGGAATAAAACTTGACATCAAAATGCATTTTTGCTGTGATCAAAGTTCCCAAGATTCATTATTCATAATCATTATGCGATAATTAGTATTGTGTGTTTTACATTGCATCCCTTGTAAACAGTAAGATGACTAAAAAAAACAGATGCAAAGAGTGAGGATTAGAACAACACTAAGTAAATATGTCTTTGGTTTATTGTAATTTTCCTCATTTGAAATCATACTGCAGGAGACAATTATTTTCTGAACAAGTTCATGCATGCATCCATAGAAAAACTGGGTTACACAACAGTTTTGATTAACAAAGCAACTGATAGGAATGGCAAACATTTTGTGAGGATCACTTATCATCTAATGCTCAGCCAAATCTACTTTGATCCACTACAAAATGGATGTAGAAATCATGGCATGGTATGTGTTTAAAGGGCCAGGACAGGACAATACAGATTGAAATGACCAACAAATTTGTTGTTTATTCAGAATGAATCTCTGTCAGCTTAGCTGTAACTCCATATGGACTAGCACTGCTCCTGAAAGAACAGCTCCTGGACTCAACTTTACTACGTAAATGGGAGCAAGGGGAATCATGTCCAGATATTGCTGATGCGCTAATGTATAGGCTGACCTAGAGTGGAATGCTACGGCAACAGTAATTTATTTATTTATAACATTTATATAGCCACCCATCTTTTAACCATTTCTGGATTGTTCCCATTCAAAAATTAAAAAAAACAAAACAAAATCATATTGAAACTATAAAACTGAATACGAAAGATTAAAAACAACAAAAGCCTGGCACCAAATCAGTTCTAAAGTGTGATTATCTAATCTCCTACCAACATTTGAGGGGAAAGTTGGGTCTTCGAGGTCTAATGGAGGGCTAAGAGGGTGGAGACTTGCCAAACATCAGGGGATAGAAACATCCATAGGGTAGATGCTGCCATGAAAAAGGCATGTTTCCTATCAGATGACAATATTTAAGGAAAGGGACTAGGAGCATGCCCGCTCTATCTGACCTGGTAGGATAAGTAGATGTAACTTATACTCTTATTTGCACCCAATGGAACTAGGGGATGATTTAAAAAACTGGAAGCTCTCACTTTGCCCCGAAATGATCTACTGAGTTAGCATCATCATTACTATTTAATAACTGTGCTCTACCCACTGCGGTGTTTACCAAGAAGCTGGTTTTATTCTCTAACACAGGTGGCTCCACACTAGGCAACTTTAAGACTTGTGGACTTCAACTCCCAGAATTCCCCAGTCAGCATGACTGGCTGATGAATTCTGGAAACTGAAGTCCACAAGCCTTAAAGTCGCCATGTTTAGAGACTCCTGTTCTAAAGCAAACACAGTTTGACTGTTAGATATTTTCATGACCATCATTTCTGTCAAAAATTGAGCTATGCAGTATACGACAAAACCCATTGGGTGGTCTCCATTATGGAGTGGTGAAGGGGATAGACTTCATAGGCAATATTTCCTCATTGTATTAAGCTACAGAAAGGTTGCTATCTTGAGAGCAGGTAAGCCTTATTTTTTAATAGTTATTTTGAGGGAGGCTGAGAGACTTTGACTGTGTTATGTTATAGTTTTTTATATTATTTTGTCCCCTGACTTTAATATTGTTGTTACTGTAAATCACCGGGAGTCAATGAAAGTAAAAGCAAGATGTTAAATGAACCCATACATAATTAAATTGTGTGTGCATGACAGAGACACAAACTAATTGCCCACATTTCAGCCAACGTGTGACCCAAATCCAAGTTTTGTGGTTATAACTCATAGTGTCATGTACAGTGAGACCTTTGCGCTGATCAGTTCTGTTAATTACTGCTAATGGTTATAATTAATATCCCACCTGACCAGTAGCTCATGTTTAAACTGTGAGACAAGACACATACTTTAGGCATAGTTCAAGTCTTTTTTTTTTTTTTTAGCATTGACGTAGTCCTAGTGTGTTATTTCTTTTATAATAGATTTTTGGATTTGGATAAATTTAGCTTTTATGCCATAAATCTTTGACCCAACCTGTTTCCCATCAGGTACTTGGGTTCCATGAATTTGCTCAGTGTATCATTTTCCCTTTTGGCCAAAAAAACTATTGCAATCCTTGGTTGCATAAACAGAGGGATAGAGTCAAGATCACAGGAAATATTAGTACCGCTTTATAAAACCTTAGTTAAGACCATACCTGGAATACAGCATTCATTTTTGGTCACCAAATTATTAAAAAGATGTTGCAAAGAGTGCAGAGAAGAGCATCTAAGATGATTAAAGGCCTGGAGATTAAACATATGAGGAACAGTTGCAGGAACTGGGTAGAGAAAAGGACTAGGGGTGGCATGATAGCAGTGTTCAAATATTTGAGGATCTGCCACAAGAAAATGGGGCAAACCTATTTTCCAAAGTATCAGAAGGCAAGACAAGAAACAATGGATGGAAACTAATCAAGGAGAGAAGCAACCTAGAACTAAGGAGAAATTTACTGACAGTTAGAACAATTAGTCATTGGAACAGCTTGCCTTCAGAAGTTGTGAGTGCTTCATCACCTGAGGCTTTTAAGAAGAGACTGGACAGCCACTTGTCTGAAACGGTATAAGGGGTTGGACTAGTAGGCCTCCAAGGTCCCTTTCAACTCTATTATTCTGTATTTCCTATATTTAACAAGTAGATTTTAAAAAAATAATTCTAAGATGAAAAATGCAGTCGCATGATTTAATAATGTTTTCATTCTCTTCTATTAGTCCTTCATTCAGTCTGGTCCCTTCACCTTAACAACATAGACAAGTAACAACCTCGCATTGCTATTGGACAGACAAATGAAGTATACAGATAACTAGACATCAATGCAAGGATGTTAAGATTCCTAGTTTGCTGTTTATGTACACAGGATAAACACAAAGAGGAGAAATGTTAGGAGATGTCAAAATACATGTGCAAGAGCTACTCCAATATCTCTTCCCTGCCAACCCCCCCCCCCAATAAACCAAAAAAAGAATTCAGATTTTATCCATGCAGAGTTCCAAGACATTAATATAGTTTCGTGCCAATGCAGGAAATTCTGGAGAAGAAGAAATACCAACTGCTATTAAAAATGGCTGGAGTTTGTGGCATTTAAAACATTTAAAAAAAATAAAGGAAAACCCTGAAGTAACTACTACAATTTAGAAAACATGTGAACTTCTCGTTCATTTAGATTTCACCTGGGAATTTTTCCATGGTTATTTAATCAAAGATTAATACAAAAACTGTAGCAGGAGAGTTGTCCCAGTCTGTATTAGGACAAACTCACAAGAAATCTGCTAGCACTTTTTTTATTACCAATACGCTTTTGGGAGCTGCAGCATATAGCTTTTATTTATTTATTTATTTATTTATGAGACTTATATACCGCTTTTTTTTAATAAAAATTGTTAGTTGTAAAATATGCTGCCAGACTTCTTAAACATGCTGATGTTACCTAGTTGGGTAATGAGATGTCTGCAAATAAACAACCAAGCTCAGAGAACACCAACGACCCCACAGTTCAGTCCTGAGTTACAAATATTCTCTTTTACTGGTCCTAAAACTTTGCCTGGAAATCGATCTGCAATAGCAGAACTAAATAGAACTAGACCATCCCATTGATCTGGTAATCTTTGTATAGCAGAGATGTGATTTGGAGATTTGATTGAATGGAGATTCTATCAAGTCTGTTGAATCTGATGATTTTTGCATTCATGCACAACAATCCAAATCAAGTTGACCTGCTTTGAAAGTTAAATTATAGTGGCTTAATGAATGAATGAATTTTCTGAACTGACTAGTATCATTGTCTCAATCTGAATCAATGCTCTGAACTTGAATAGGTAAGTTGAATTAGATTTTGCCTGACTTGAAAGGATTTATTATATACATATATATATAGTAAGAGTCATATGCATCAGATCTGTTTCTCCCACACTGTTTAAAATGTCTAAACTCCAAGTGAACTTGAACAAAGTAACATCAAGACAATTCTCCCATATGCTATGTGCTTATGGCTTCACCTGAACATTTTAGAAGGTTAGTGGAATGTTCTGCAAGCACTTATTTCATGTGTTTAAACTTTTAATGCAGGGGTATCAAACTGCCAGCCCACGGGCCAGATGTGTCATGCTGAAACCGTGCCCACTCCATTGCCAGCAATGGAAAAAAGTCATGATACATCGCGACACATCACAAGACGTTGCGAGTTTGATGCCCCTGCTTTAATGCTAATATATCGATAGCTTTAAAAAACACAAGAATTAGCCAGCCAGAAATGGCAAAGATTTTGGCTTTTTTGAAGGATCAATCGCAAGAGAAGTATTTTACGGTATGGAAAAAATGGATAGATTTTATACAATATAAGTTGGATATAAAAAAATATTATTTAGTTTTTTAATAACTTATATTTAAAATTTAAAATATTTTATAGACTTTAATTTTTTTTATTTTTACTTTTTATTTTTATTATACTTTCTTTTATCTTTTTCTTTTTTCTTTTTCTTTATTCTTTTTCCTTTTAAGCATTTTTCTTTTGGTATTTATGTTTTTCTATATATATATATTATTGTTAATTATTTTATAACTTGTTAATTAATGTATTTAGATTTATTCATGGTTTATATCTTTTTAAAGATTTTTTGAAGAAATTTTAATTAAGCCTATATTCAGCTCTGGGAAGGTCGGGGGAGGGAATGGGAGGGTTGGGGAGGTTTGGGGAAGGGTTGTTTTGTTTTTGTAAAATTTTAAAAAAATTTCAATAAAAATGTATATATATATAAAAAAAAGAATTAGCCAGCCAGGACAACTCAGTCCTCATTTCAAGAATAGCCTCCTGGATAGTAGAGCAAAACACAAAATAAAAACACTGGGTCCCTACCAGCCAATAAATGTTCAGACTCTACCATATTAGCACACACTAAAATCTGCCATAGTAGAGTCTCCAAACTTTTTATCTCAAATTCCACATTTTCATGGAGTAGAAAAGAAAAATTAAAATTAAAAAGCTATCACTATCTAGATCAGGGACCCCCAACCTTTTGGCCACCAGGGACTGGTTCCGTGGAGAGAGTTTTTTTCCATGGATTGGAGAGGGAGTGGTTTTGCATGCTGCCTGCATCCTGCGGATAGGGCTTTGCTTGTTTGTGTGGACTGGTTTCTGGAATGCTGCGGACTGGTGCCAGTCCATGGACTGGGGGTTGGGGACCCTTGATTTAGATCAGAGTTTCTCAACCTTAAGAATTTTAAAAAGAATTCTAGGAGTTGAAGTCCACATGTCTTAAAGTTTCCAAGGTTAAGAAACTCTGATCTAGATGGCTTAGGAAGTTTCCATAGCATGGTAGATACTGACTACTTTATTTAAAGATTTTGGATGCTGATTTTTGAGATTCCCCAGAGTCAGTCTCTTTCAAAACTTGCAAAGAAAATAATTTTTTCAATGTCTTTATGACATGTATTCACATCCCCTAGCCACATTATCTGGTATGATATTGTTGCTTGTTCTGATTTTAGGAAAATCAAATCAGGAACAATGACATACAGTACATGAAAATTGGGGCTGATGGGGTATGTTTCCAATAGAGTCTTTCACTGTTTCTTCATTAATTTTTTTGCCCTGGGATTTTTATAATCACACTAGCTCGGATCTTTTCAAGTTTAAGGTGGTAATTGCATTTGGTTACAATTTATTAGGTATTTGAAACACACTTTATTTGCCTTCACACAAAAAGTAATAATTGCATTTGGTTATGCATTTTTTTCATCACCAGTTATATGAAAATTGCTCTATGTGTAATTCTTTTGGTCTCAGATAATTGATGTGTGTTTCTCCCATCCAAAATAAATTTTGCGAATCCAACCATAAATGTAATCAAATTGAGAGGCCTGCAGGAATCTATATGTGTTGTCTTGTTTATTCAGAATGATTTGAAGTTATTCTGGAGAGATTCAATGGGCTGAAACTGACCTGCATGTAAATAACCCAGTACTTCAGCCCCCAAATAAGAACATTATTTCTACTCGCTACTGACTACTTTTGAAAAGCAAATTTTCCCAATTGGATGCAGCAGAAACAATATTGCTATACTGTATCTCCTGTCTGGCAAGTGCAAGAGGAGAGAAGGAGGAAAAATAATTGTTATTGGTATTTTTCATCCTATGCAATCAACTTCCAAAGTCAAAAGTAGGATAATCCCTGTTTAGAATTTCAGGGTATCAACCTTACCCTGAATACCTAGTTTGTACAGAGTATACTGATAGGAACTTCCACAAGTGTCTGTACTATCATACAATTTTATCTGTAAGATACAGTATGTCAATGTTCTTTTTACTTGAAAAGTGCAATAAAAGTAGCTTATAAATAGGTAGTTTTCTTCAAGTGGAGCTTGACGCCTGCTGAATTAATGGGCCTGTCCATTGTAAAGATTTACTATGGAAAGGGTTTGCCACTGCTTTCTTCTGGGATTAATTAATCTGTTTTTTTTTTTTTTTACTTCTCAGATTAACCTATCTTTCTATGAATTGCTGCTGGTCTCCCCTCCAAATATTAACCAGGCCTAAACCTGTTTAACTTTTCAAGATCAGCCCCAAACAGACAAATAAGTAAAAGAGTATTAGTGAGAATGAGAGGGGTGTGCAGCAAATCTCAAAAATGTATTTATGAAGGATTGGTGGTAAACATTTTTACATCCTAGCTTGATTTTAATTACTTTAAAAGCATTTTATTTTATTTTGTATTGTTGCCAAGAAAGCAACACAGAATGTGAATGTTTATTTACAGAATGTCTACATTTGACTGAAGGAATGAAGCTGGACTCTATTTTTTTCTTTTAATTCATAGCCTGCTCTATGGCCAGGCAGTAGGAACATGTTACCATTGAGTTAGTAGAAACACCCCCAACCTCCTAAAGACAGGAAGGAAGGAAGGAAGGAAGGAAGGAAGGAAGGGAGGGAGGGAGGGAGGGAGGGAGGGAGGGAGGGAGGGAGGGAGGGAGGAGTGCTAGCTTTGTGTTTAGGCGAAACATGGAAAGGAAAGGAAAGGAAAATGTGCTAACCTTGTTTTTAGGTGAACTGTGGTTAAAAATAGAAGGAGGGAGGGAGGGAGGGAGGAAGTTAGTTTTGAGAATCTAATCTTAATCTTAACTTCTTCTCCTTCATCTCCTTAAACAGGTACCAATTGTTTTTACTGAATAACCTCCCTTTTCATAGAAAGAAAGTTCAACTCTTTTGAGACAACTGCAATATGCTTTTATCAAGGGGGAAAAAAAAAACAGCGAGTCTGGAAACCTCTATTTCAGCTAAGTAAAATAGAAGGAACAAAAGTCACTGAATGCAAAGCAGCTGCATGTACAACGTGCTGTCTTCTGTCTTACAGGCTATTTTTTCTTCTCTCAAGTCACGAGAGTGTTATAATAATAATAATAAAAAGGTGGCAGACAGACAAACTGCCTCAGGCAGAATTTAAGAATACACCAAGTAGAACATTCAAACAACAGACTCATGGAATCAGAAATTCATGTAAAAATGATCAGCACAAAAAGAATGTTACCATGGAGAATAATAATAATAATAATAATAATAATAATAATAATAATAATAATAATAATAATATGAAATTTAATAAAATGAAGAACAGAGGCATAGGAAGAATAGGCATAGAATAGAGACATAGGAAGACAAGCACTACATGGCCAATACATTAAAAAAAATAGCTGGGAAAGCAGATAATAACAAGACCTGGCAATGGCTAAAAGAAGGAAAATTGAAAAAAGAGACCGAGGGACTAATTCTGGCTGCACAAGACCAAGCCTTAAGGACAAATGCATATAAAGTCAAAATTGAGAAGACAGCAACAGACAGTAAGTGCCGCCTATGCAAAGAAGCTGAAGAAACAGTGGACCACTTGGTAAGTTGTTGCAAGAAGATTGCACAGACTGACTACAAACAGCGGCATGACAAAGTAGCAACAATGGTGCATTGGAAGATCTGCAAAAAATATCATTTACCTGTAAGCAAAAACTGGTGGGATCATAAAATAGAGAAAGTCATAGAAAATGATAAAATTAAACTGCTCTGGGACTTCAGAATTCAACAGACAAGCACCTGCAACATAACACCCCAGACTTAACAATTGTCGATAAGAAAGACAAAAAAGTCTGGATAGTGGACGTGGCAGTGCCTGGAGACAGCAGAATAGAAGAGAAAGAACTGGAGAAGATAACAAAATACAAAGACCTACAAATAGAAATAGAAAGACTGTGGAAAAGCAAGCAAGGGTAGTACCAATAGTCATAGGCTCCTTGGGTGCAATCCCAAAACAACTGGAGCACCACTTGAACACCATTGGCATTGACAAATTCGCGATTAGTCAATTGCAAAAGGCGGCCTTATTAGGAACTGCTTCCATCCTGCGACGATACCTGTAATACCATCAAACATCCACATCTGCCTATCCCAGGTCCTGGGTAAGGACTTGATAGGTAGACAAAATGCCAAATCTAGTCTGAACATCTGGCTGACTGTGCGATGATCCATAATAACAATAATATAATGAATTTCTTATATGTCCAGTGACATGTGTTGATAACTGAAAACAATATTTGTCTTGTTCCAGTATATCTACAATGGTTCACACAGAGACACACTGACACACACATTAAGAGTAACGTATTTTTCTCTGTATAAGACGCTATTTTTTCCTGCAAACACCCTGTTCAAAAATCAGGTGCATCTTATATAAGTGCAGCATCTTATACAAAAAAAAATAAGGGTAACCTCCGCAGCCCAGAGCATGCCTGTGTGGGTTCTTTACATGCCACTGCCATGCTGCCTGGTGCAGGTGTGAAGCCCCTGTGAGCTTGCCACTAACAGGACGGGGGAGGGGGCAACATTGTCAGCCGGACGAACTTCCGGATTTGCCGACTCAGCTGTTTGGCGCTCCGCCAAACAGCTGATCGGCACAGAGAAACGGCCTTCACTTCCTTTGCCTTGCTTTCATGCAGGTGCTCATGCCGGTTTGTTTACCAGGGTTGGAAGGCTGCTGCTGTGAACTGACTATGCCTGCTCATTGTACCGGATGCTGGTTAGGTAGGTGGGGGAAGGGGCCAGACGAGAGGCAACTATTTAGAGCGCTGGGAGGCGGTTGCTCCCAACGCTGACTTTGTTTGCTATAAACTTGAAACTTGCATGCCAGAGTGTGCATCTTATAGACGGAAAGATACGGTATGTTTATCCCTCTTTCATATAGAAACAACAGAATGAACCTAAATTCTGTGAATAAAATATATGACATCAGGAGTCAGATAAGAAATAATTGACTTTAGTGTAATTAATGTTATGACTGAAATCTCAGGAAATAGAAAAAGCTTTGGACATGGCAAATATATATATATATATATATGGAATGAATAAAGTGCGTTCACCAGGAGAGTTTAAAGTTAAAATACTTCAATTAAAGTATTTTACTATATTAAAAGGTTGCCAAGCTTTCGTTGGGAAAACTCCCCAACATCTTCAGGGCTGAGAGACCGTATATATATATATATGTTTTCTGAGGTTTTCGTGGGTGTTTGTATGTAGGTCTTTGGTTGTTCGGGTTTTCTCCCGCGTAAAATTGGAAGTGTCTTGGCGACGTTTCGACGAAGTCCCATTCGTCATCTTCAGGCTGGTGTTTTCAGCTTCGTGCTTCGAGCTGAAAACACCAGCCTGAAGATGACGAATGGGACTTCGTCGAAACGTCGCCAAGACACTTCCAATTTTACGCGGGAGAAAACCCGAACAACCAAAGACCTATATATATATATATATATATATATATATATATATATATATATATATATATATATATATATATCAGAGCACAGCCAAGCCCCTAACCAATCAGAACATACCTCCACCCAATCAGAATACAGCCAAGCTCCCACCCAATCAGTTCATACCCCCACTGGCAGTTAAAAGGAAGAAACAGCTATGATCACACATTGCTCCTAGAAGTACAAAGCCAAAAACACCAGCCTGAAGATGACGAATGGGACTTCGTCGAAACGTTGCCAAGACACTTCCAATTTTACACGGGAGAAAACCCGAATAACCAAAGACCTACATACAAACACCCATGAAAACCTCAGAAAACACACACACACACACACACACACACACACACACACACATATATTCCTATAAAATACTGTAGTTATCATAAATATTATGATTGGGATTTGGAGAACAGTATTTTACATACTTTATTTGTAATGGTATTAAACAGGATAGTGAAAAGTGTTTTTTTTAGGATGACTCTGCATATATTTGGTGCATAAATCTACCTCTGCATTAAGGTCTCCAGACTATATTGTTCCATAAAAAACTTCTTCAAACTCTGCAGAAAGTGGGGAGGGGGGAGATAGAGAAACTATTCAGTGCCTCATATGGGAATTCATTGCATTTAAATCATGCTAAACCAGGGAACGCTTCACCACTTTTTATTGAACAAATAATTGCTTGTATTTATACTGCATAATAAAGCAGAGGTAAGCAACTCTTCATTTGCATAGGGTCTTCCCAGACATTGGTTGCTTCTCCAATCTACTGTAATAATGCACCAAATAAAACTTTAGTGGCAAAATAGCTGAATTGGGGCAATGTGTGTTTGCGTGATTGCCTCTAAATCAGGGACCCCCAACCCCTGGTCCGTGGACCGGCATTGGGCCATGGCATACCAGCAACTGGGCCACACAAGCAAGTGAAGCCTCATCTGTGGGATGCAGGCAGCACACTGTTGAAAGAAATATCTTCATCAGGGTCCAGTCCAAGCCAGGAATAAATAAAACGGAGACTGCTTTAGAAAGAAGGTTGTAGTTTATTGAAGAGTAGAACCACAAGACATGTGGCTCTGGAGCAGCTGACCACATGGAGCAGGGAGTGGTGGGTTTTTAATACCTTCTTGGGCTTTTGTGGCATGAACTTTGACCTGAGGTTCAGTGTGCCCTTTTTAGTATTCTGATAGTGATGGGTTAATCCTATTATGTCCTAAAGGTCATGTCAGTGTTAGATTTTTTGGGTGACAGATTGTTGTTTCTAGGGATCTTTGTCTTCCTAATCTCATCAGCTCTAAGCTTTTTGGCTCCAGTCTTTCTGAAAGAATTATCAAATGTGCATTTCTACAGAGCTCATCTCTACTTGGGCAGAGAGACTTGGGGTGGTGATGGTTTCTGCCTTTTAAGGATCTCCATTATTACTTTGGGGAAATATGATATTCTGCCTTTTTAATATCCCCCAAAATATTTCTTTCTCTGGTGGGGAGGCTGTCTTCCTACAATACAAAACCACACTCCCTCCGGTCCTCAGTAAAACCTTTCTCCATGGAACTGGTCCCTGGTGCCCAAAAGGTTGGGGGCTGCTGCTCTAAATTAATTATCAAAAAAACATTTCAGGGGCATCAATGAGAGAAGATTTAATTTAAAAAGTGAACCTGATAGTTACCCCAGAAACCTTTGCTTCATAATGCCCTCCAAAGAGGCAAAAAAAGTATTACATATCTCAGCACTTAGCCTAGCACTGATGGTGTTATCTAGTTTGGTAGTAAGATTGTCTGGGACACTACACATCCTCTTCATGACCTGTTTTCCATGGTATCTGAAGCAGAACATCCAGATTCAGTCACAGTTTTGTTCCCTATAGCATCAACCTTGTGAACTCTAAAGCTTCTTCCTCCATTATATATTCAAGATGGACAGTGATTAATATTTATATGTTACTTATATGTAAGAGTGTAGGTCTATACATATATTGTATATAGGATGTTTAAATGTGTGTTATGTATGAATACACTTTGAGAGCAAGCATCTAAATTTCATTTTTAATGTGTGCTATTGTGCCCACAATAAAAATGACAATAAAACTTATCTATCTATCTATCTATCTATCTATCTATCTATCTATCTATCCATCTATCCATCCATTCACATATACTCCTGCTAGGAGAGAACTGTCCCTCAACTACTCTTCTGGATAAAAACAATGCAGAACAAAGGGAAAAGTATGCATTTTTTCCCTTTTTCCTGCATATCTTCATATCTTAAAAATGACTATGGGATTCAGGGACACGTTTTGGTTCACGTTGCCTATAATTTCTCAGAATTACTGGAACAAATATCCATGAATATCTGATACTAGCAATAGCTCAAGCATCACTAATCCACTGAAGAAATTACTTAAGAGAGGTGGATGTTTATACCCTTGTGTCTGTTCCTAATATACTGTCAAGGTTATAATGATTTGAGTTCCTCTATAAAATGCCGTCCTGGGGGATGAAACTGAGTAAGATTTTTCTTCCAAGAATATTTCATTTTTGTCTCCCATATCTAAAAAGAAATCACATACTTCTAAACAGGAAAAAAAATGCTGTAAAATCCCACCATACTCCCATTTCTTTTCTGAATAAGATGTTATGATTTCAATCCAATTTTAATCCCAATTTCCTTAAACCAGCCATGAATAGCAATAGCAATAGCACTTAGACTTATATGCAGCTTCATAGTGCTTTACAGCTGTCTCTAAGTTGTTTGCAGGATCAGCTTATTGCCCCCAACAATCTGGGTCCTCATTTTACTAACTTTGGAAGGATTGAAGGCTGAGTCAACCTTAAGCCGGTCAGGATCGAACTTCTGGCAAGTTGGTAGAATTAGCCTGCAATACTGCATTCTAACCACTGTGCCAACATGGCTCTCTTAGTCACAGAGTCAATCTGAAGCTGAGTGATATCAGATTTGATTGTTTCATCCAGCATTATGGAAGTAACATGATCAGTGGAGTACAATGATGGTGATATGCTGAGTTTATCTATGGAGATTCTCAGTCAGGTTATGGTTATCCCAAAGGTGCTTTTTCAAAAGGCAACTGGACTGTCTTTGTTTTTCCTTAAAGACATTTTGCTTCTCATCCAAGAAGCTTTTTCAATTCTGACTGAAGAACCTTCTTGGATGAGAAGCGAAACATCTTCAAGGAAAAACAAAGACAGTCCAGTTGCCTTTTGAAAAAGCACTTTTGGGATGACATATTGGGTTGTAGTCGATGTTAAGTCATGGACTTTGAACCAGTTATTTTCTTTCAGCCCAACCCATCTTTAAGGATTATTGTAGTGGGGAAAATTTGGAGCAGAGGGAAAGAGTGTGGTATATATCACCTTGAGCTACTGCAGGAAATCCAGGATGTAAATCTAAAAATATATTCTAAATGCCACTGTCAGCATATCTGTGAGATGTTCCAAAAGAACATATACTAAAAAAAATCCTATTTTTTCCTCACTAGAAGCATAGTGGCACTAAAGAAAATTTCAACTTTCTTTCAACTTGGTGGGTTATATAAACCTACCTCAAGTGCCAGGTTCTATAGTAATTCTCTCATACAATTAATGGTTTTAATCTTATGCAGGCACAGAAAATGGTTTCATGCAGTAGACATATTAAGAGCTTCGTGTGAAGGCAGTCACTGAGTCAGCCTGCTACTCCCTTTAGGGATCTTCAAACTTAGCCCTTTAATGACTTGTGGACTTCAACTCCCAGAATTCCTCAGCCAGCATGCCTGGCTAAGGAACTCTGGGAGTTGAAGTCCACAAGTCATAAAGGGCCAAGTTTGAAAACCCCTGCTTTAGCTCAAGGGACATAGGAAACTTAGCAGCTGCATATGGAAGAAAAGCTGACTGAAGAAAAATGGTCATAGGTCACTTTCTTCAGTGCCATTGTAACTTTGAATGGTCACTAAATCATTGGTTGCAAGTCAAGGACTGCCTGTATATAATTTGTAATATGAGGGTGAAGATTCGTTCTCCAAGCTTGTGGGTTGGTTTCTGAAATAAGCCCTTATAAACAGAAGAACTCTGACACTGACATCCCCTAAACTCCGCTGAAGATGTTACCTAGCCTGGTAATGAAATGTTTGGAAACCAACCCACAAGCTCAGAGAACAAACCTTCACCTTCATCCTACACCCAAAAAACAGATATCCGCCACTATTGCAAATTTGTAATATTCTAATGCAAAGACTGTGGGAAGACATTAAGGTTGTGAGAAAAGGAGAGGCTACAGAAGAGTCAGGTGAGGACATTGTGCAGAAACAATATGTCTCAAAGGTTTTTATGAGCTCTGGTGGCACAGTGGTTAGAATGCAGTACTGCAGGCTACTTCTGTTGACTGCCGGCTGCCTGCAGTTTGGCAGTTCATTTCTCACTGGCTCAAGGTTGACTCAGCCTTCCATCCTTCCAAGGTCGGTGAAATGAGGACCCAGATTGTTGGGGGCAAGATGCTGACTCTGTAAACCACTTAGAGAGGGCTGTAAAGCACTGTGAAGCAATATATAAGTCTAAGTACTATTGCTATTGCTTGGAGCAGGGGAGAAAGACTTTGGCACACAGACAGCACACAATCACAGAGCTCCCTCTACTTTCATAAATGAGTGCTTCATTATGAGTGCTTCATTCATTCTAGGAGTTGAAGTCCACAAGTCATAAAAGGGCCAAGTTCGAAGACCCCTGGTATAGATGGTAGTTATGTAAAAAAAAGTAGCAATGATTTCCAGTTTCTTTGTTTGTTTCAGTGAAATCCCAGTCTCTAGGTTATTATCATCAGTGTGTCAGCTCATTGATCCTGTTGCCCCACCATTGATCTGCAAAGCTATTACAAAATAGATCTACATGTGCAATAGTCACAGAGAACCCACAGATGATGATCGTGATCATAATCATGACTATGAACCCAGGAAAGTGGTTCTTTCTCATCCTTGACTTTTTTGCTCTCCTATGTGGTTGATGGTGATATTCCTCCAATTAGTCAAACAGAATTTAGACCTGAGTGGTTAGTGGCAGTGATGCTTCTGCTAAAAGTTACAACATAGTTCTTTCCTATGGCTGCCCTAGGCTTTTCCCTTACTGCATAGCTGATCGTGAGATACAGGTAGTGCTCGACTTACAACAGTTAATTTAGTGACTTTTTGAAGTTACAATAGCACTGAAAAAAGTGGCTTATAACCATTTTTCACACTTACGATGATTGCAGATCCCCATGGTCAGATGATCAGAATTCAGATACTTGGCCACTGACTCATATTTATGATGGTTGCTGTGTCCCGAGGTCATGTGGTCACCTTTTATAACCTTCTGACAAGCAAACTCAATGGGAAAACCAGATTCACTTAATACTGTTACTAACTTAACAATTGCAGTGATTCACTTGACAAAGGTCATAAAGTGGGGCAAAATTCACTTAAAAATGTCTCACTTAGCAACATAAATTCTGGGCTCAATTGTGGTCATAAGTCAAGGACTACCTGTATTATTATTATTATTATTATTATTATTATTATTATTATTATTATTATTATTATTATCGATCATCGCACAGTCAGCCAGATGTTCAGACTGGATTTGGCATTTTGTCTACCTATCGAGTCCTTACCCAGGACCTGGGATAGGCAATGTGGATGTTTGATGGTATTACAGATATCGTCGCAGGATGGAAGCAGTTCCTAATAAGGCCGCCTTTTGCAATTGACTAATAGCGCATTTGTCAATGCCAATTGTGTTCAAGTGGTGCTCCAGTTGTTTTGGGATTGCACCCAAGGAGCCTATGACTATTGGTACTACCCTTGCTTGCTTTTGCCACAGTCTTTCTATTTCTATTTGTAGGTCTTTGTATTTTGTTATCTTCTCCATTTCTTTCTCTTCTATTCTGCTGTCTCCAGGCACTGCCACGTCCAATATCCAGACTTTTTTGTCTTTCTTATCGACAATTGTTAAGTCTGGGGTGTTATGTTGCAGGTGCTTGTCTGTTTGAATTCTGAAGTCCCAGAGCAGTTTAATTTTATCATTTTCTATGACTTTCTCTATTTTATGATCCCACCAGTTTTTGCTTACAGGCAAATGATATTTTTTGCAGATCTTCCAATGCACCATTGCTGCTACTTTGTCATGCCGCTGCTTGTAATCAGTCTGTGCAATCTTCTTGCAACAGCTTACCAGGTGGTCCACTGTTTCTTCAGCTTCTTTGCATAGGCGGCACTTACTGTCTGTTGCTGTCTTCTCAATTTTGACTTTATATGCATTTGTCCTTAAGGCTTGGTTTATTATTATTATTATTTGGAATGAGTTGATGGAGGATTTTTTAATACCTAAAAACCCTGTCCTTAAGCTAAAATTAAGGCAAAATATTATTACAGGAATTTAAAATGGCAACTGACTTCCTGTTCAGTAGAACAGATAGCAGTGCTCTGCTGGTCCTCAGCAGGTTCCTAGGATGTGGTATGACAAACTTTATCACTGTCTTATGCATCAGTAGAGCAGGAGTGAACAACCCCTGAGGCATAGAGTTGCATCTCCTGCTTAGCAGTCAAGATTTCTGCAATGGCTTGGAAAACAGCCCTGGTTGGAATCACATCACTAAAATGCCCAGAGCAGATACATTTAAGATAGCAGCTTGGTGTCTTAAGGAAGACTGCCCCTGTTTTTCAACTCTGAAGGAAGGAAGGAAGGAAGGAAGGAAGGAAGGAAGGAAGGAAGGAAGGAAGGAAGGAAGGAAGGAAGGAAGGAAGGAAGGAAGGAGAAGGAGAGAGGGGGGAAAGGAGGGAGAGAGAAAAACAGAGAGAGAAGCTGTGAACATTCATAATGAATGATACTAAGAGCTTTCCATGAGTCCAAATATACTAGTTAACTAGCATACAACTCTACACATATTTCCCAATATTATAGCAGGGGAAAAAAATAAAGGTCAGCTTTATTAGCCAAGAAAGTCTTTTACATATGCCTAAATCTTCTGGAAGCTATTCTCATTTCATTGGAAAGTTTGACAGTACAATTATAGTGTAATGTTACCTTTGGGCTCTATGTATGGTTTACAAATCCCATTGAAATGAAGTGGGTTGGCACAAGCACTTAAATATGTTTTGACCTATACCTACTATATTTATGTGGGAGACTATTTCCCAGGACCATGCTCACCATGTCTATATTTGTCTGAAGTGCTTTTCTTTTGAAGGAAGAGAATAGTCTTTCTTCTAGTCTAGAGAAAAGAAGGACTAGGGGCAATATGATAGCAGTATTCCAGTATTTGAGAAGCTGCCACAAAGAAGATGGGGTCAACTTATTTTCCAAAGCACCAGAAGAAAACAATGGATAAAAATTAATCAAGGAGACAAGCAACCTGGAATTAAGGAGAAACTTCCTAACAGTGAAGACAATTAACCAGTGGAATAGCTTACCTTCAGAAGTTGTAGGTTCTTCATCACTGGAGCTCTTTAAGAAAAGACTGGACAGCCACTTGTCTGAAATGGTATAGGGTCTCTTGCTTAAGCAAGGGGTTGAACTAGAAGACCTCCATGGTTTCTTCCAACTCTATTCTGATTGATTAAAACTGCTCAACCTTACGGCTACTCCAAAGCACCTGCATGCATACCCACTCTCCATTCTTAAAACAGAGATATCCCCTTATTAAATATTCTCTTAGCCAAGTAGCTTTGTCCATGTTTCCAAGGCAACAGACAGGAAACTGGAGTTAAGCAGAATCTTTCATCTGAAGAAGGAGGGGTGGTTGTGATAGGAATGGATGAGGGA